>NC_090259.1:25346227-25546227 GCF_037325665.1 Littorina saxatilis
TGTTGCTGTTCAACCGACCAAGCGAGCTGTGCATGCACCGTGAGCCTGGGTTTATTAAAATCCCGCCTTCTACATCACACAGTCATATACCAAATGAGGAAACGGACTAACACAACTGGGAGGAGAGGTGGTGGGGTGGGGGGGAGGGGGGGGGGGGGGGGGGGCAGACGATGCAAAAAAGGGACACGGGGAGAAAAAAAGTGTTCAGGGCAAATGTAAAGCAGCCGGGGGACTGCAATACATTATATTACAAGAAAATTGGTTGATTAAAATCAACATGGCCGAAGCAATGTTTTCATAAAAGAAGCGGTATTGTACGGGCACATGTTGAATTTGGGTTACATGTGTTGCAGAGTATTTGAAAATCCGTAGGCATAAAAACATGCAAATAAGAGTGATAGGTCCCTGTTGTGAATATAATCAAGTGGATAAATTGATTACTTATGTTTCACGAGAACGGCAAACAACGACACATGTTCACCGCCCTCAGCTAATTGAAGAAAGAGAGCGGCCATCAATAAATAGTAGAGCATTGTGCAATTTCTTGTTGGCATCTTCTCCACTGAAAGATATATATAACCCAAAGACTGAAGACCAACGTGCTTTACCCCACTTCTGACCCGAATCACCCCCCTCCTGCTAGGTACACGTGCACTCAAGTTAACCTCTGCTTTGACCTGTGTGCCAGGAGTCGGATGGGAGAGAGAGAGAGAGCGAGAGAGAGACACACACACACATAAACAGAGACAGACATAGAAAGACAAGCGGAGAGACTCAGAGGGAGACACAGACAAAGACATACATACACTGATACAGAGAGAGACAGAGAGAGAGAGAGAGAGAGAGAGAGAGAGAGAGAGAGAGAGAGAGAGAGAGATAGAGAGAGAGAGAGAGAGAAAACCTGTAACTGATCTCGTGAGAACGGTAACAAAACGATACATGTCAGATCTCCGAACCCATTGCAATAGATGACCGCTCCTGCGGCCATCAATGATTTTTATATTATTAGAGATAGGCCTAGTTGACAGACATATAGCGCATGAAGAAACATCGAGGACGAGGGCAGAACGGAAAAGAGAGAGAGAGAGAGAGAGAGAGAGAGAGAGAGAGAGAGAGAGAGAGAGAGAGAGAGACAGACAGACAGACACACACACACACACACACACACACAGACACACCCACACACACAGAGAGGAAAGAAGCACAAACCTAGCACCAGGCCACAACAGAGCCGGAGTGGAACCAAAAGAGCAAAGTAGAAAGACGACAGCACCAAGACGCAGAAGCCTGAGGCCAAACCTCAAACGACAAGAAGTTAATATTGTGCCCTTGCAACCTTCTTGACTGACAGCGTCCACATTTTGGCGAGCGGTGGGCCAGCTACTTTTGATGATGGCTGATGTCGCGTTTAGTTCTGCTCCGGTCTTGCTCTTTCTTCTGGAGCTTGATGGGAGTCCGCACAGTGGCTGAGTCGACACGAACACGTGATAAACGCTTGCTGGCCTCAGCGGAGCTAACTGCTGTTTACTTTATATTGTACTAGAATGAATACCCGCTTCGCCGGGTAGCCGGCTTCGCCGGGAAGAAGTACTTAGAGCCGTACGACGGCTTCGCCGGGTCCGAACAATGGACCCGCCAAGCTTAGGTCCCTCCCAGATTCGTGGAATGGGAACAGCACGAAAATGATTTAGTGGCCATAATGCCATTCCTGACCGAGTCCCATCCTTGTCGACGAATGTAACCGTGTTAATCACCTTTGGAGGCGAACTCCACTCAAACAGGACTGAGCAAGTTATGGCTTCTCAAAGGAAGGCCAGTACATAAAATTACACAAAAGCCGCCAGACCACATCACAAACAGAACTGAACAATGCACAGGTGTTGCTTACATAGAGACACACACACTCGCACACACACACACAAAAACACAGAGAAGCCGTATCTATAGAGAGATAGATGACAGTGTATTTTTCGCGTGGCTATAAATTGATTCGACCTTTGCACTTTTACAGTGAGGATAATTTACGGGTCCAATTTACGTTCTGTACACTGCGTTGACCTTCTAAAAATAGTACCAGTAACAGAACGCCCGGGAATATCCGAAGACGCTCAGCGCAGTGGACAGCGCAGTGTAGTAACTTACAACTGAACGGGAAAGCCAGACGAAGGAAGGGAGATAAACGCCAAACACTGGAGAAGATAAGGAAGAGTTACTTATAATGGTGAAATGAACACAAAAACGAAAATGAGTTCAGCGCTGCGCGCTGAGAGCACGTGTTGAAATATCTCATCGATGATATTGTGTCCGGGGTGTAGCTGAATACGGTGTCCAAATTTGAAAAAAATCCACCGAGAACTTTGGCGTTGTGATGTGGTGTAGCGGCTATGGTGTGTCGGTATGGGGGCCCGGGTAGCTGAGGTGGAACCAAAATGAGCTGAGGTGGAACCAAAATCGGTTCAGCGCTGCGCGCTGAGAGCACGTGTTGAAATATCGACCAGGTTGTGTCCTGTACCGGGTCAACCTGAATATGCCCACCAAATTTGAAGCAGATCCATCGAGAACTTTGGCCGTGCATCGCGCACAGACAGATACACACACACACACACACAGACACACAGACACTAGTCGTATATATATATAGATGTTACGGCTACAAGACACAACCTCCTCTTTTTTCTCTCAATATGTCCAGATAATGTTTTGTCTTTTTCCTTGCACGAAAAAGTGTGTTCTCTTCCAAATGAGATTTAAAGGATGTTTGATCTCAAATGAGACTAAACTTTTGGCATGAAGCATATTTGAAATTAATGCTGCCTTGAGTACTCTCTCTCTCCCTCTCTCTCTCTTAAAAAGCGTGCCCGCATGCGAAAGGCAAGACGATCGCTGAGACTTACCGTCCCTTATGCTTTAAAGTCTAAACGTAGGTGACGGCAAAAGACAGAGAAGCGAAAGAAGCAAAAAAGCTCAGTTTCTTTGCGCTGATGTTGGGTGTCTTTCAGGTCCTTGAGCAAGCCTCCCGAACGCCTGCTAGCCGTCTTGCGAAAGGGCAAGAGAGGGGAGCAGACTGGATTTAATATCGTCTGATTAATTGCTGCCAGCGCCCAGAATATTGTTTTTGCTTGAGTGCTGAACAAAGCCAAGATGGGCTGCTATCCTAGCCTGTCTTCTAGCTGCCCTGTCTTTTCCTTTTTTCTTCTTGATTCTTCTGCTGAGAAGAATCGCCAGAGAGGAATGTGTCGTTAAAAAAGAACGCGAGAGAGGGAAGGAGGGAGGGAGGGAGGGAGGGAGGGAGGGAGGGAGGGAGGAAGGGAGGGAGGGGGCGTTCATCAATCATAATATTGGGTTGGGATTGAGCAGCGAAAAAAAATTCAGTTCTAGAGAGAGAGAGAGAGAGAGAGAGAGAGAGAGAGAGAGAGAGAGAGAGAGAGAGAGAGAGAGAGAGAGAGAGAGAGAGAGAGAGAGAGAGAGAGAAAAAGAGAGTTACCATCATCAAATCCACAACAAACAGTGAACGGGTCTGTGCCTTCAATAACGATGTGGCGATGTTCAGCACAAGTATAATATATGCTTCGAAAGACTTAACGGGAACAAAATAACCCAGTTTTTTTTTCATCATGACCTCTTTTTAAGCCGTTTGTTATTAAAAATGACCCCTTACCGTACAGGAAACTAGAACATCCTTCGAGGAAACTGCCTCGGGGTCAAGAGACCCTCTCGATATTCCAAGCTCTCGCAACCTTCGTAGCATGTGATACGCATGTCTCGCGAGAGGTGGGAAGACTCGATGTACTCAGCGACATTTGTAGCAAAACGAAGAGCATGTGAGAAGGACATCTTGCGAGAGCTGCTCGGATTCCGAAGTGGTCTATTCCATTTATTGAATAGTGACTTTTGATTGAAATAACTGATGCTTAAGTTACAGTTTACACACAGTCACGCCTACAAAAGCAAGCAAACGAGGAAAAATAAGAACTATATCCCGTTAAGGGTGCATTAAAGGTAACGATGGTTGAATGGAAGTGCTTCTGTTTTAGTGTTTGTTTTCATGCGAGTGTGTGGGGTGAGGCTGAGGTTTGGGGAGGTGGGAGGCCATACTTGACATACTTAACCCCTGCTGATGGACCATTCCCATTTGGAAAATCACTCCCAACGCTCCAGGAACAGCAGGCAAACGACTGTTTAGCAGCAACAACTAACGGCCAACAGCGCACGCGGTTTCCCGGAGAGGACCAACAACGCACATCAGGTTGCGTTGGCTCAACTGCCACGGCCGCCATCTTTATGGGCAGTTACCGCCCTTTACCCACAGGAGACATTGGCGTCGGAAAGCTGCGCGCGCCGCCGGATGCAAACACGGTCGTATGGTGAGTGCTAAGGTGGGCCAAGCCGGTTAGAAACTCGTAAAAGGTTAATTTCCAAATGTTGTCTCAAAGTGAATTTTCAACAAAAGACTTTTATCGTCAAGAAGGCCTTATGTCTTATATGCCGATCCTTCCCCTTGGGATGCAATGGAAACCTGGAGTCAGTATGTCGGTTATGTTGACATCAGTTCGCTAACTCACTATAGCTCCTTGCATAGAATGTATTTCTATCTTGTTTGCTTTTCTTCTTGTGCGCATGAAGGACCTTGGGCGACAATAATCCTGCAGATAATGGTGGTTTTTTTCTCTCTCTATCTCTGTCTCTCTTTTTCTTCTTTTCTAACCGTTTTGGACGCGTAAATCCTTAAATGTAGCTTTTAAACAGATATCCAAAAACTGTTGTCTGTAAAACGTTCACACGAAATGGTAGAATTGGACACATAAAAAAATAAGGAAAAGAACAAGGACAACTTTAAAATAGGAAAAAGACTGTGTGCGTCAGTCTCAGTCGCGTCTCAAAACTTGCAAGCTCTTCAGCCACGTAGCAGTAAATCAGGGCCTATCTCGGGTACGGGGAGGTGCTGCGAAGGTCGGGTGCCCCTCCACAGCACGGCCGGCAGTTTGGACATGTCCCATACATCTCCAGCGGCGATAAACTCACCTGCCGACCTCCCCTCACTTCAAAGGAAGCCGCGGTCTCAGCGCTGATCTGTTAATCCACCCCGATGGCTCATCGGTGAAGCGACTTGTAAAAAACGATGAGTGTTTATGGGGCGCTGACTGGAACTGCAAGGGTTTTGAGTTTGCCAACGACTGTGCTGTAGTCGACTACGACGGGTTGTCTTAAAGGCAGACTTCTTCCCGTTAAACACATTTAGATCACCACTTCCGACCATCTCAGTTCTGGCCAGGCTTTTACACTGGATTCTGACCCCCCCGTGTAAACAGTTTGGCTTTTTGTTTGTTTGCTTAACGCCCAGCCGACCACGAAGGGCCATATCAGGGCGGTGCTGCTTTGACATATAACGTGCGCCACACACAAGACAGAAGTCGCAGCACAGGCTTCATGTCTCACCCAGTCACATCATTCTGACACCGGACCAACCAGTCCTAGCACTAACCCCATAATGCCAGACGCCAGGCGGAGCAGCCACTAGATTGGCAATTTTAAAGTCTTAGGTATGACCCGGCCGGGGTTCGAACCCACGACCTCCCGATCACGGGGCGGACGCCTTACCACTAGGCCAACCGTGCCGGTCGGTTTGGCTTGCCATCTCAGATCTCTGCATGGGTTTTTTTCACATGGTAGGAGACCATCCCTCCATTTGGACACATAACAAAAACCAAGTCTGGGCGCATCCTAAATAGGTGGGAGAATATGTTGATGAATTTATTAACTTGATTGCCGCCAGTGTCTGTTGAGGAATTAACCAAATAAATAGAAATATAACAATATTCTCACACTCCACAAAAACCCTCAACGCTGTTGATGTTTGGCATGTGTCAAAGTGGCGGGTTGGTCTCGTATCCCACGTAAAACATTGTCAGACCTGAGCTGGTTGAATCGTTTACAGTGGAAGGACTGCATCTTTAAATGCAGGTTGTCTGTCAAACAGGGCGGGGTGACTGCCTGACTTGTGTGATGTGTGTGTGCACTGGGACTAAGAGTGTATCGGAGCAGTGTATCGCGAGAACTCAGTGTTGTGAAGGACTCTGGCTACCCGGGATGCTAGGACACCGGTAACAGCCTGTTGACAGTCCCGGCTCGTCCATCACACCCCTGTCACGATTTCATCTTTCGCCTGTGTACATATTTCCCCCTCGACATATGCTCAAGACTGAAATGTTGTTTCCTAGTAAAATTAAGAAGTGAAATTATTTATGGACGAAAAGCATGTCAGTTTCTTGCATGTGAAGAAAATTGGTGGTAAAATTTAATAGATTTCACCCCCAAAGTCGAATTCTTCGAAAACGTGTACCGAGTGGTTACGTCCCTTGAGTTAGAAGGAAAACATTTTAGGATGAATCAAATTTATAAGTTAAATAAAACAAATTGGTTGGACAAATTTGGCCCCATGAATGTAAGGTACACAAGGTCCCTCATCAGTACTATCGAAGGTTGTTTTTTTTTGTTTCAGTGTAGAGTTTATACTAGATCAACGAGGCCGAGAAGCGAAATTTCAACACGGCGAAAGATGAAAACGTCACACCGGGCAAAGAAGTTAATGGTTGCTCCAACATCCAGGTGGTTCTCACCCAGAACGGTGAAGAGGCAAGTAAGGTGTGTGTGTGAGTGGGGGGAGGGGGGGGGGTAGTTCGATCACCCACATACGCTGAGGAAAAGGCAGAACAAGTATTGTCAAGTAAAGCAGTGAAAGGTTCACAGTCTGGGAGAGAAAACTGTCATCACTATTTGCCCATTTACTCTTGTCTCCATCCCTGGCGATCGTGTCACACAAACACACACACATACACTCACTCACTCACACACACACACACATACACTCACTCACTCACACACGCTCTCCCACCATCCCCCAACCTCATACACGCATCGTTCAGTGTCACCATCAGTCACTCATTCAACTACAGAAAGCTCCGAAGTTTTTAAAGCTTCAACACTGAATGTAACTTTCCTTTAACACCTACACCGTACGATCAAAGAGATCGCATGGGTGTTATCTTGCCGCATTAAACACTGCACACAGCGAAACAAACGGGATTCGAGCACTCGGCGAGTACCCGTGAAAAAAGCCCTAAACCCCTGGCTTCAAACGGCTGGAAGACAAAAGACAAACTGAGGGGACAATTGAGGTGTGCGGCACACTTTGTAGCGGCCCTTTAACGGGCGTGGAAGCGTTGAAAACAAGCGTTATGGGCAGCCATTGAAAGGCTCATAATACGATCGAAGAGGGGTGATTGTCACGTACCGCTGTGCACCGTTGGTTTATGTGCGTTCTGCTATAGTTACTTTTTGTGATTTTGTTTTGCTGCAGTACGATTGGTATCTCAAAGCGCCTCAAACCCACTGTCATCGAAGTGCACGTTGGGTTACGTGTGTTTTGCTACAGTGTCTGTTCACTTTTTTTTTTTACACCTGCACGAAACGATAAAAGAGATCGCATGGGTGGTATCTTGCTGCATTAAACTGACATTGCACACTGCGAAACAAACGGGATTCGAGAACTTTTTGTTTTTATTTTTTTTATTTATATTTTTGTGTCAGGTAGATCGGTATCTCAAAGCCTTTGTAGCAAAGAGAGCAGAACCTTTCTTCCTTGGTTAGCTGCATATAATTAGCGCACTTCATGATCTTCAAAAAACAGCAAATACTTTTTTTGTTTTGTTTTTTGTGTGAGCCAGAGAGAGTTGCTCCCCCTTGTAATATAAGTACTGTGCTGGCTGACGATTTTTTTGTTTTGTTTTTGTTTTTGTTTTGCCAAGCACATCATTGTGGGGCTTTTAATGAATAACATGCATCCGTCCACTCACAATATATTTTCTTTCATCCTTCATACCCCTCAAAAAGTCTATAGTATCAAAATCCGTGAAACATATGAAAGGCATTTACGGATTATAGATACCTTATTGACCACACTTATTTGCAAACAGCAAATACTGAAAGAAACAAATTAAAGTAATGAGGAAAACCTGCGACGGGCAGACAAAACAGTTACCTTATTTGTGTCGACCTATGCGGTGACATTTGTTTGAAATGTTCAACAAAACAGACAACCAGGTGCGTTTTACCTTTGAGGAAGCTAATAAACGTAGTGTGGATTGGACATTCATATGAACAGTAATCTTTTCTTTTTCCTTTCAAGGAAACATTTCAACTGAGGTGCATTTTCTGTGCCGAAAAAAACAACCCCACTTTGTTCACTTTCTCACCCCTTCTAGACTTTCATGTCGGTTTGTCACTGCAGACAAAGTTTGTTAACAACAATGCGCTGATCCTTATTCTTTCCCCACCAACATGTTTTCAGTGCTTTGTTCTTGTACTCGCCCCATAATAACAAAAAGTGCTCCTTAAACTAATCGTACCCCTAAAGGCAAACATCTCACAACAAAAGCATCAAAGGCAACATCTCTTGCGCCTTTTTTTTTGTCAGCACAATTTGTACCTGTACTTTACCTATAATCATTAACACCTTGCCAAATCGTAAAGACAAAGGACCCCACCATTAAAAGCATCGAGGGAAGACGAACAGCGAGCCACATTGGTAATCGCCCAGCACACGAAATACACACTTGCTTCAAGTCTCTACGACTTGCAATAAGTCCACTTCCCCCATCGCTTAGCCCACCACAATCATACCAGAGATATTGTAGCAAGCTCGCTACATTAGCTCCGATCAAACCGCGGATCGACAAACATGGCCTAAGCTACAGAGGCTGGGGGAACAAACTGCGCAGCCGTTGATTCCGTTGTTACTCTCAGCCTTCTTGTCCGCGCTCCATAATCCCTTCCTGATCTCGCTTCTGGCACGAGAGAGGAACAAGCGCGAGCACTGACAAAGACAGTCCACGAGCTCACGTGCGCTTATGCTAATGGCGGCGAGGAAGGGACACAACCGCGATTATTTTGCTCTTTCTCTTCATTGTGCTGTCCCACAACTCTCTGTCTCTATTTCTGTATCTGTCTGTGTCTCTCTCTCATTTTTTTTCTGAATAACTGAAACGTTTGCAACCCTTTTCCAGAGATCGTTGGCTGAGGGAAAGTTTCCGAAAATTTGGAAAGTAGCTCATGTGAATCCCATTTATAAGAAAGGTGAAAAGGAACACTGCAGTAACTATCGTCCGATTTCATTACTCAGTTGCATTGGAAAAGTATTGGAAAAATGTGTTCAAGCCCATGTTTTTCGATATCTCACAGAGAATGATTTATTAACGGTTTCTCAGTCAGGTTTATTCCTGGTGATTCAACTAGTTTTCAGTTGTTGAGTATGTATGACGATTTTTGTCAATCCTTAGATAAGCAGTTGACGACTCAGGCTGTTTTCTGTGATATATCAAAAGCCTTCGACAGAGTGTGGCACAAGGGTTTGTTGAATAAATTATATGCTATAGGCATAAGAGGTGTTTTATTAAAATGGTTTAAAGATTATTTGACAGGCAGGTTACAAGCCGTTGTTATCCAAGGCAGGAAATCGACATACGGACGTGTTTGTTCAGGTGTTCCCCAAGGTTCTGTTCTGGGGCCCTTGTTGTTCCTTGTGTACATTAACGATATTGTCATTAATATCGAATCTGTCATTAAACTTTTTGCTGATGATACCAGTTTGTATTTATCTCTAAATGATGCAAACACGCGGACACAGATCTTAAATGCAGACTTAGCCAAAATTGCACACTGGGCGGAAAAATGGAAAGTTAATTTCAATAATTTAAAAACAGATTTGATGACCTTTTCTGGAAATAGAATGCCCGAAACCCTTCCTCTTGTATTTGATGGAACAATTCTGAGAGAAAACCACGTTCACAAACATCTTGGTGTACTGATTCAGAGCGACTGCAAATGGGAATCACATGTTCAGTCAATTATATCTAAAGTACGTGTTCTTCTCTCATGTTTTCGGTCCTATAAGTATCGCCTTAGCCGAAAGGCACTTGAACTTATGTATAAATCTTTTATTATTCCCCATTTTGATTTTTCTGACGTCATTTGGGATAACTGTTCTGACAGATTAGCTACTTTATTAGAAAACTTGCATCTTGATGCCATAAGAACCATTATAGGTGCAGTTCGTGGCACGAGTCACCAAAAATTGTACGATGAATCAGGATTTACAACACTGAAGGAGAGGCGAAAAAGACACAAATTGATTTTGTATTTCAAATTAGTTAAAGCCATATGTACTCGATGACTATACACGCTAATTGCTTTACCAACAGCTGGAGACAGACTAAATTAAGTTCCCTGCAAAATATTGTGGTCTAGGACCCCTTAAATGTTGAGATATTTGAATTTTCATTTTGATCTGGATCGTCCTATTTATAGATTTGGCAACACATGTAACGTTGATGCAAGGGAGAGAACACCGCGGCTTTGTTGACATCCTCACTTTTTCAGAGGCTAGAACAAGCTGTAATGCATGTATTATGGTCCGCGCATGGTGACGTATCGTCATTATATGGTCTTATGGTGCGTTTGACATCGATTGTGGGCAAACTACACTTTGTAAACACGGGAGTGCGTTAGTATGCCTTTAATGCACTTGTGCCACCATACTAGAACGTCTGCCTCCTCTCGTTGCTTCTGTGAACCCTTACCATAGACGAAGACCACTTGACAGACAGACTCCCCACTCTCGAACTGAATTGTATAAAAAGTCATTTTTTCTGTCTTCGACTTCCCTGTGGAATGAGCTTCCAGATACTGTAAAACAACTTGATTCTATTGGGTTATTTAAAAAACGTATTAGTTCTGATGATTCTGTTGTTCCCTCGTATAGATACACATCCGATCGAAAATCAGAAATTATCCATTGCAGACTGAGATTGAGGATCAGCAATCTAAATAGTGATCTATTTGACAGACATTTAATTCCCGACCCGTCATGCACTTGTGGTTATCCTGTTGAAAATACGGAGCACTATATTTTTCATTGCCCCTTATCTCTTCAAATACGTGAAGTCACCTTGTCAACACTGCCCAACTATGATTTGCTAACCGCTGATGATTTTCTGTATGGCAATAGAGACAAGTCAGACAGCGAAAATGGATTGATATTTGACCAGTTATTCAGGTTTATCTTATTAAGCAAACGTTTTGAATAATGAATGCATTTATCTCATCCATGTTCGAAACGACCATGTGCAGTACTGTTTACATTTCCTTGTTCTGGTAGTATTCTATTTTCAACCATGTGGAAGTCATTGTATGCGTGTGTGTGCGAGTGAGTGTGCGAGCGCGTGTGAGTACTGTTGTTAGTTTAGCATTGGTTTTTTTCCCCTTTTATTGTTACATGTTTGTCTACCATAATTTACCATTATTATTTTGACATTATTTCAAATTCGTTATATTAAAATCGTCCGCCAAATTTTATTTGCTTTTAAGAGTACGCTCATAAGCCTAGCTTGTTGTGCTCCATGTTCCTTATTTCATGTATGCGGTAATAGTACCAATGGAATTTATTGAATAAACTTGTTTAAAGCTGTGGTCTATTTATGACTTTCCGGGGCTACGAGGTTGAAAAACAGGGATACAATCATGTACACAATTCTGTACAGCAAACGCTACCCGAAACCCCACCTATACGGCGTGTATGACCTTGAGAGCTTCAGTTAACGCTTGAATTTTGCAGGGATAACATCCGGTTTGCTCTCTCAAAACTGATCATATTTTATCTTCAAGAGAGATCAAGGGAAAAAAATAAACGCCCCGGCGCAGATTCGAACTCTCGACCTCGAGACTTCGTGTCTGATGACCTAACCACTAGGCTACTGCGCTAATTGAGAAAAAGAAGGAAAAACATTGATATGAATTCATGTTATGTTATTCTTGAAGCAGCATGATTTATACCTCTATCCGCCCATTGTTCAGAAGTGAATACATGTATAACTATTTCTTAGATGTCTGTTTTCAACTGCACAGAGCTTTGGAGAGATTCAATTACTGTTCTTGTCATTTTTCTTGCATGTTGTAAATAGAGATATCGCAGCTATTTGCATGGCGCGAATGTCGTGTAGCATGACGGTGTAAACATGTACTGCGATTCCGTGAAACATGTTTGCAAATAAAGGCAAATTTTAATGGAAATTGTTACGTTTTTGCAACGCATGAATGGTAATTCAAGTGTAGAATGATATAAAATTATCATTTTTTTATCTTTGACAACACTGGTGAAGTGGCCTAGCGGTTAAGACATCTGCCCCGACATTTCGAGGCCCCGAGGCCTTGAGTTCGAATCCCTGCCAAATCGTTTATTTTTTCTGCTCGATCCTTCTTGACAAATATGCTTAGGCTCTGAGAGAGCAAACCGGATGTTACCACTGCAAAATCCAAGCGTTGACTGAAGCTCTCAAGGTCATACACGCCGTATAGGTGGGGTTTCGGGTAGTGTTTGCTGTACAGAATTCTGTACATGATTTTATCCCTATTTTTCAACCTCGTAGTCCCGGAAAGTCATAAATAGACCACAGCTTTAAACCAAACGTTTGTTTTGTACAGACATGTGCGGGAAATTATCCTTACACCCTTTCAGTTTAAAATGATCACGAATAAAGTTCTGCTCAGCTCTCTATCTACCTTGAAAGAAAATTACACCAAGCGCACCCCTCCCCCCACCCCACCCCCCTTTTGTTTTCCCCTCTCATATACACACTCCCTAGACGTGCAGTAAAACTCGCTGAAACCGTACGTTCAACACAGAAAAAAAAGGTTTTACGAGGTCTGTGCTGGACCCTGACATCCATGCCTCAGTGTCACAGACAAATCCTTACACATTTTTGTAGCATTCACGCATCGTCCGCTCTGCGTTTCCGTGCTTGTCATCTAAACGCTTCCTCTAAAACATTCCTCGCTCGATCGTGAGTGTCAATGCAGGAAACGGATTTGCAGTTGACTTCCTAATGGGGAATTTGTTTTACTCGGTTTCACTCATTAAGAACGCTCCTCTGCTCCGTGTCCGTCTTGATCTGTCCCAATGTGGGGGTGGGTGCTTGGTGGGGGGGGGGGGGGGGGTTCGTAAAGGCACAGTTCTTCCCGGGAAAAGAGTTTGGCTCACCATCTCAGGTCTGGCCAAGATTTTCACGTGGGAGAAGAACATCCCTCCTCTCGAACACATAGCAAAAATCAACAGACGGATTGCTGCTTATGCATAGTTGGAATCTTTTTTATGAATTCATTTCGAAGATTGCCACATGTGTCCGTTAAGAAATACATTTTAAAAATTTCAACTCTGCGCAGAACTGAAGAACCCCGGCTGTTGATTTTTGACATCTGCACAGGGAGGAGGGGGGGGGGGGGGGGGGGGGCTGATCTGGTTTTATCGCATGTAAACTTAATGCCCGGTCTAGTTTGAGATGGCAAGTCTATTTTATTTTATTTGCACGGGAAAGACTGTGCCTTAACAATGGTCCAAAGTGTTTTTTGTTTGGCAATCGCCGGAACGTGACTGGTGTACGAGAGTGTAGGTTATGTAGCATGGCAATGCCAGCTGTGACTGTGTATGTCGACATGTTTTCGTGTCTGGCTGTCAAGTTTTGTTTAACATAATAAATGATGGAATATGCCACAAAACAGCGGGTAACACTTCGTACACAGAATATTGCAGCCTCGACATAACGACATGCTGAAGGGGCAACAAGAAAACCAGGACAGGTTTGGTCGACAAATCTATTTACAAGCGTGTTTTAAGGCCCTTCTATATTTTGTCCACAAAAGCTAACGGCACCATAATGGTAACAATCACCAAGACACCAAACTCACCAACTATAAACGCGACAAGTTTGACTTATCTAACTAAGCAAAAGCGTGTTTTGTGTATTGTTCAATTTTTCACAGCGCTCTATTTAAAAACATTAAAAACCAGAGATCGGTAGAACGTTTGGTTTACTCATAATTTCTGCAGGCACTAACAACCTCAGAGAAGAAGGCAAAGACGAAGATCTCTACCTTCTTCAGGTTCACAAACGTGACAAGATGCTCTATTTGCCAGAATACTTCCCATCAAATAAAATTTGTTTTGGAAATCAAAAGGACCTTACACGACCTTTAAACTTGAGCCCCTCTCAAGACAATACCACTTACCCCCCCCCCCCTCCCCCCTCTTCTAAACTCTCTACTTCAACTCACAAAATTCGCCCTTGCCTAATCCTCAGCTTTGCGGATGTGGACACCAACCACAAGACAGCTCTTGGCACGTGGCCTGAGGTATGCTAATCAGCTCGTGCTCATTTGCATCAGGTCTTGCTATGAAGACCATGGAGCCCAAGACAAAACATCCCGCAGCCTCAACCGAGAGTCTGTCCTGGGGAAAGGGGGTGTATGGATGAGGGGTTATGGGACGACTGAAGCTGATGACAGAGGAATAAGTGATGCGAGAGGGCAGGGGGGGGGGGGGAAGTCGATGTGACAAATTTGGTTCTAAATGTTTCTATAGACGCACGTGCACCTGCAAACGCGAGCTGTCAGCGCGCGCATCAATCCGAGGCTATCAAAAGCACGCTCAATTGTTTCTGCCGTTGCGAAATGGCCCGCCGAGCGAGGGGAAGTTGTGGGGAATATGCAAAACAATGCCATCATCAACTTCACGGGACCCGTTACACATCCCTGAGCGGGCCTGGAGGGATGGGCAGGGTGCTCTTTGGGGGTGGGGATGGGGGGGGGGAGGGGGGGAGAGTGAATGGATGTGAAGAAAAGGACAACTTGCGATCGATTTAAGATGAGATGCACTAAAAACAATTCTAATTATCTAACATTTCAGTGCGTTCTTTTACAACATCCAAAAGCAAACGGCCGATCGAACGCGTAAGTTAACTTTATTGTTTTTCTCTTACTGATTACTCATTTGCAAAAACAATACCTTTGCTTTAGTCAAAACCACTGTATGATTTTGCCGATGTTCAAAGCGGTTTTCTTTATATTTCAGCTTGATGTGATGGCTGGCAAAATCGTTCAGCCTGGACTAATGCTTTTCAAAACTATTTACGGTACAGAACACTTTTCCTCTGTTTTCTCTCATGGAAATCCAAATAATGCCTTAGCCTTTTTGTTTCACACAGCTGTTGGAAGTCTTCATGAATATGTTAGTGGTACAAAACTCCCTCTACCACCCCTCCCATAAATCACACCAAAATGCTTGATCACAAGTATCCCAGCAGGGACAAATTTACCGAAAATAATGTTCCGCGCATTGAAAAAGACCGCCTCAAAAATCAAACGAGAGTAGAAAACAGCCGGGGAAGTACGACAACAAAAAGGTCGAGGTTTCGCAGGAACTTAAATCGCCGTTCATCTTTTCCTTTTAGCTCTGCTCGGTTTTGCTCGTTGAAAAAAGAAGCGGAGCTGAAAGTTAACCTTGCCTGAAATTTCTTGTCGAGGCGTGATCGGGGGCCATTCACTGCAGCTGGCTCTGCAGCCAGTCTTGACGGCCGTTTCTTACTGGCTCAGTTCCTGCCGTGCAAACCATTCGGCTTGTCCCCTCAGATATGGCCAGAATTTCACACAGGATAAGGCAATCCCTCCAGTTGGTCACACGCCAAAAATCAACAGCCTGGATGCTTTTTGTGCAGTATGGAATTTTTTGATGAATTACTTTCTTAACGGACACTAAAGTGGCTTTTGTCAAATTAATTAATTACCCAAAATCCAACTCTGCACAGGCATCAGACAGGTAGACTGAGGATATTGATTTTTGTTTTTCATTTGTTTAGAACTCAAAGCCTGGCTAGATCTGTGATGGTACCCAGAATCGTTCACACAGGAAGGATAGTGCCTGTGAAGGCGAGCGTTTCTTGGGAATTTGGTTTTTCATCGACGACTCTTCCGATCTCAACCATAAATGGTATTATCTAAGGTGCTCGTTTAATTCAGTTTTATTTTGAAGTTGAAAAAGAGCAAGAAACAAAGTGACCCCAAAGCGAGACCAGTATAGTAAAGAGTGCCATCTAAGTTTCGCCTGGCTACAACAAAATCGTTCCACTGACGCGCTCGCCTTCTCGCATAGTTAGCGGCCATCTTCCTAACCTTGCTTTCCCGAAAGAAACGGGAGACTGTTTCTCCAGCTGAACACGGATCGGTGCTGTCTGGCAGGAAACTGTCACCGAGCCATTCGCATGCAAATTGTTCCATAACAAGAAATCCTTCCCCACAAGACAAAACGTTCAGCTCGGCTTCCAGGTCCTCTGAGCACGCTGGATCTGGTTCGTTGTTTAAGAAAACTTTTCTTTTGGTTCGCTTCCTACCGGAAGCAGAGTACCATCTTCAAGAACACAGAAGACCAAGAGATTTTATTCAGCCTACTTGGTGGTAAACACAAGTAATATACACTAATGGCATTGCGGCCGTCACTCATCCATACAGGATCATGCAGGCCATGAAGGGATACGAAGAGAAATACCAAAAACAACTGTCACCGAGCCTATCGCGTTCGAAGTGTTCCACCGCCACAACAAGGCAAACAGCTCAACTCAGACCCCCAGTTCTCTGAGTGTGGTGTATCTCGTTTGTTGTCGGTAAAAATTGATTTTTTTCTCTTTTTTACTTCGCGAGGTGCAGTGCAATATATCATCCTCAAAGGATATTCAAGTAACCGAAAAGTACTAGCGAAAACAACGATGCAAACATAAAAGCTGAGGGCATACAAAAACAGACCAAAACAAAACAAGGTAGAAAAAAAAAATCAGCAACAACAATCAGGAGGGATTTTCATTTGGATCAGTTTTTATTTCCTACAGCTCGGATGTTTATTGCTGTACTTTTCACCTTTTTACCATCAAACTGAACGGAAAACCGTTGTACACTTTAGATGGCATTCCCGTCCTGAAGCTAGGCAACTACGTGTTTATCTTTCGGTTTGTTTGCTTAACGCCCAGTCCACCACGAAGGGTGATATCAGGGCGGTGCTGCTTTGACATTTAACGTGCGCCACACACAAGACAGAAGTCGCAGCACAGGCTTCATGTCTCACCCAGTCACATTATTCTGAAACCGGACCAACCAGTCCTAGCACTAACCCCATAATGCCAGACGCCAGGCGGAGCAGCCACTAGATTGCCAATTTTAAAGTCTTAGGTATGACCCGGCCGGGGTTCGAACCCACGACCTCCCGCTCACTGGGCGGACACCTTACCACTAGGCCACCGTGTTGCGGTTTATCTGTCGGTGCTGTCTTTACATTATTGACATCATTTTAATTATCAATATTGTCATCATCTTCATTGCCGTTATTGTCATCATCTTCATTGCCGTTATTGTCATCATCTTCATTGCCGTTATTGTTGGTGTCGTCATTGTTATAAGAGTGAATAAACATTTGAATCAATCTTAACACCCCTGATCAACAACAACAACAAAAACTGTCCCATCAGGATGATAACCAAAACCCTTTGACGCTGTTTCCTGCAGAACAAATGACAACTACCAAACTCAACTCATAGTCAACCCCTAAAGGGCTTTTGACAGTGAGTGTGCCAACTGCACCTTGTTTTCTATTTTAATGTGCTGTACGTTGCATCAAGAAAAACTGTGAGAACGAAGTGGCTTTGATGACCAACGAACGTTTAGTCCATCACTACTTCTGGGGACATTAGTAATATAATCCATTCAAGTGTCACCACTGTGCACGCAGTAACAACATGCTCAGTGCACATAAGGTACACCTGGAGTCGCTTTCATCAACAGCAAACGTATTATCTACTCCGGAACCGCCCTTTCACAACCTTCACCACCAAGCTCTTTTTCCCAAGCAGAGATATTGCACGTGCAACAAAAGCTCCCATACACGAACGGATATTGTTCCGTCTCTAATTTGAAAGAGAGAGAAAGAGAGAGAGAGAGAGAGAGAGAGAGAGAGAGAGAGAGAGAGAGAGAGAGAGAGAGAGAGAGAGAGAGAGAGAGAGAGAGAGAGAGAGAGAGAGAGGGAGAGAGCTTTTAGATCGTGCATACTTTTCAGTCCCTAATTTCTAACAAGAATAAGGATGAGAAAAAAAGATTGAAAATAATGATAAAATACAGGAAAAGAAAAAGAATTTTATTTTTTGTGTACAATGTTAAATATATTTTTTTTAAACCCTCTGCATGTTTGGTCAGTAGAAAGAGAAAGCATTCATCCATAGCGCACGTGCAGCTGGAGAGAGCTTCATTTATTCTCTCTTCCTTTCTGTCCATCACATGAGAGTCTTTGTGCCAGGGAAGCGAGTCACGAACCGAGGGCATTGTCGCTACCGACACCCTGCCTGCGTTGCCCTGCGTAGCTCATAACTACCTCTCTCTCTCCAACTCATTACTAGCGCTGACTGGATTAGTCGATCCAATTTGACGTAAAAGAGTTTTTACGTCACGGCCGTACACTCTCATACGACTCCCGTATTGTTCTCGCATCGCTCTCGCAATTCCCCCTCGTTCAAGCCTTGTGCGATATGTCACGGGGTTTTACTTTCTGCCATGAAATAAAGCCATGACCACCAAAAAAAAAGAAAAAAAGAGAAAAAAAAGGCCATGAGAAAAAGGGAGAAAGGGAAAGGTGAAAGAGGTCTTTTGTTATGCAAACAAAACGCCTTCACGTGAGATTGTTTCACACTCGAGACGCTCAAAGGGCGGCTCTGGAGGAGGTGATCTATTGGTGCTATTTGTTCTAATCAGCTCCCAGCCACTCGGGCTGTATTCGGCCCGTAATTGCTTCATTGGATTTCTTCTCTGAGAAACTGGCCTTTTTTGTTGTGGAGAAAGTAAATTTCCGCTTGAGCCCTTGGAAGAGTTGAGAGGCTTCATTGGCAAAAGAATAAGCGTTTGAGGGCATACACACAGACCCCTCCCCTTCCCCACTCCTCGACAGAGAGAGAGAGAGAGAGAGAGAGAGAGAGAGAGAGAGAGAGAGAGAGAGAGAGAGAGAGAGAGAGAGAGAGAGAGAGAGAGAGAGAGAGAGAGAGATGCTCCCATGTCTTTGTCACAATCCGAAAAGTTTCTATTCCTGAATTTATTTTATGTTTTGTTTTTTTAAACATTGTTGTTGTTGTTTGGGGGGGGGGGGGAGCGACACACATTTTTAATGTTCATTTTTTCATCGGTCTGTACATCTGATAGTCTCCTGACTGTCTTGAATCCACACAATGCCTTGACCACCTTATTGGGCCTAGAAACTTTGAACACCTTTTGATGTCTTCGCCAACCAATTTTTGGCAGTTCCAAAGCTTCATCCATTCTGACAGCATCTTTTTCCAAACCTTTCAGACACAACAAAGCATTCTCCATGCTATTCCCAGTGCGACAGAGCAGTCCAAAACTTCATACATGTGACCACATTGTAGTGCCAGTGAACCGTTGTTGTCTATCCGGCCAGATGAAGCATACCTGCAGGTCACCTCGTCTGAGTTCCAAGCTGTCTCAACGGAGGCAAAGAGTTCATTTACCTCGATTCCTTCATGGGATATATCTAACCACCTACCCTCGCTCCGACCAGGAGATGGAAGGAGAGAGCAGCCAAGTGGTTTACCTTGGAGGTCTATCCTTGTCTCCAATTCTTGGAAATACAGTGTCTATCCATCTCACTAAGTTCAGACACCGGAATTTCCCACAGCACCCAGTAAACTTACATTCATTCTGGTAGCACCAGCGGCAGCAAATCTTGAGATTCTCATCTTCAACACCTGACTAGAATACCAGAAGAAGAAAAAGAAGAAGAAAGAGAAGACGAAAAGAAGGATTTTTTTCCAGTATCCCTTCAAGAAAAGAAAGGTTTTCTTTTCTTGCGCTGTCCTTTGAAGTCACCTTGTCACAAGCCCTCGTGTTTCGCTCGTCAAGATCCTCCGCGAAAGGCGTACACAAAAAGAAAAAGGAGCTTGCTTTACTTTCCCCGCGTACGTTGGTTCTGTGCGTGAGAGTGTTTGACAACTTCGGGTGGCCAGCGTTCGCTGCTGCCTTTGATGTGATTCTGCGCGGCACTGGAGAGAGCCTCTTGCTTGTGATGACAATATTCAATCCTCTGTTGTCGCCCTTCTTTCCTTCCTTTTGGGGAGCTCGGTAGGGTGTAGGTGCTCTCCCTTTGCACAAGGTCTTCAAACGGGAAGGCAACAAAGTGCGGATGGTGGCTGAGTTTACTTAGCATAAATGGTGATAATCTCTTTGAATATGGCCGCCTCGCTTTTTACTGACACCCCATCTCCCCCTGCCTGTGACTCCTGTCAAAACATATCCACCCCCTCGCGTGTATGTCAACTGCTGTATCTGTCTGTACGGGGTACCCCAGGTGCTACGCTCAAATAAGAAGAATGCTGCAGTTCCAGCTCTCAGCTGTCCAAAGGATCCGAATTTTCTATTAAGAAGGTCTGTGTGCAAGAAGCAAAGAAAGAATAAAAAAATATATCTTAAAAAAAACACAAACAAAATTCACTGCAGACGTTAAAATGAAGTATACCAAGATTGTTCATTTCAGACCGCATTTCTCCCCAAAATCTTCTACCCGTTCCTAGTCCTCTACCACAAACACCTGAACCCCCTTCCTCTCCCTTATTCCTCCTCCACCCTTACCCCCATTTCCCCACATTGCCAAGGAAGCCCTCGTCAAGGGTCGGTGTGCGGTATTGTGCGCTAGGGGGACTATACATGGATTTGCGATGAAGTAAAATACACTGGTATTATGACTGTGGGCACACTCGAGCCGACACTTTTTTCACCCAAGGTGAGCGCGAGCGGCCGTAGCGCGGGCATGACAATGTTCCTTTCTGCGCCCATTTTCCCCTCTCTGACAAGCGTGGCTGGGTGTTTGTGTGACTTCATCATGGGACGATACCCATTCAAGCCGCGCACCTCTTTCAAGCGGGTGTGCGCAGAGGCGACCCCTGTCACCCGCCACCCGGGGCTGAAAGACAGGGCGTGTAAAGGGGTAGTCAGGGAGGCTTTTCTACCCCCAACACCTTTCACAGCCGGCTAGCTACCCGGGGTGGGTGCTAGGTGCACACCTGGGCGCGGGGTACCCCCCAGCTACCCCGGGTGGCAACAAAAGACAAGCCTGGGAGGATTAGCGAGCACGGCCAAAATCCGCCACAGACCGCACAGACACTGTATGTATTCAACACCTCGTTGTCAATGAGCGCTTCCTCCTTCCCCTACCCCCACTCCTCCCTCCCCCATCTCTCTCTCTCCTTCATTCTCATGTCGACTTTCCTTGACGACAGTAAACCGTAAAGGAGTTTCTATGTGCAGAACTTTGCGTCCTTTAAAACGCATCTCCAGAAGAATCGCGAAATCGTACCGAAATCTGTTCCTCCTTTATAACAGTTATGACACGAAAATTTGTTTATTCGGATCGACCTGGTTTCTTAGCGCATCAGCTTCATGTCCCTAATAGGTCCTGGTTGCCTTCGAGGACGTTAAGCTAGATAAGGAAGTCAAAAGGCTGGTAACCCTGTTCCACTGTCAAAATAAAAGCTATCAAACTACCTAGGCAATAGGTGGGGGGAGGGGGTTGTGGGATGCGGGGGTGTAATAGTACCTTCAAAGAAGCTCTTATCTTTTGCACACATTTTGTTTTTCGTATTTGCCGCGAAAGTTGTATATATATCTTTTGTAGAATTGTTTCAATAAAACGTACGTTACATCAAATCAAACAAACAAAAAACAACAACAAAAACCACTATCAAACTACCAGAAAATAGAATGTACAAACGGGGAATCAACGCCCTCCTTTATGCCGCTTTCATATCAACCTATTTACGTTATTTTTAAAAATGGGTGAAAAAACGTCAACGAGGCTTCCTGTACACAGTAACTCGCTCGTCAAAGACAGCCGCCTTCTGAGCTTCTGTACCTTGCAAAAGAAACATTTCTTTTTGTATTCGAAGTACCAGATATGGGAGGGAAAAAAAGAGAAGCTCGACCAAATGCAGATCTCTTTACGAAAGTCCAGTGCTACACAAGACATCACAGGCGGAAATATCATTGGCCTTAGTTTTGTTGTCTGTAGTAAAACGTGTGTACGCGGGGTAGATTTTTTAACATTGTGAAACTGCAGGCATATTTCAACAACTCTTCCGTGCCTCTGATGTTCACCGTCGCCAAAACTACATTCTTAAAGGCTCGCGTGAATATCTTCATTTCTTCGCACATGTTGTACATTGTTTTATCATTATTCTTGTCTCTGCAAGGACACAATGTCATTCCCTTGAAGATAGACACCCCATTCACTATGAACTTCCGAGAAGAAAAGAGGAAGAAAAGAGGATGAAAACTTGACTTCCCACCAAACCAAGTCGTTCCCAAGACAACATCTTGATCTGAAACTGCTTTGCTACAAAACACCCTCATTTTGTACAGCCGTACATCAAGCAGAGAAAAAGAAACAAAACTGACAGACCCGTGTCAGGGTGGGGAATTAATCGAGTCAAATTAATCCCTCGCTCTCAAATCAGGGACGGTTAATCTTCCCGCACCACAAACACAGGCCAGAAAGCAAGATGGCGACCTTTTGACCGCAAGAAGCGACTGCAGCGCCCCCACCCCCCTACGGGAAAGATTTGTCGAGAGGCAAGGGGACATTAATCGTGGCCCAAGACATGAACCCGGCTCCTTCAGGCCTCACACCCTGGAACATCTGAAGAGTGTGTGCTCTTCCTCGAACAAGATCGTGAAGGTTTCTAGAGGCCAGGATATTGGTCTGGGTGAAGCGAAGTCGTCTCCCCGCTGTCACTTTCCCCCTTCCTCCTGCTACTGCCTTATTCCTTATTGCGCTTGGTCCGTACGTCCTTCTCCCCCACAGACGGAGTACCACTGCCTCATCTCTTTATTGCTTTCAGGCCTGTCTTTCCTCCCCCACTGCCTGATCCTTTATTGCTTTCAGACCTGAGAGACGGGTGTGCGTGTGAGTGTTCCTTTGGGTGACAGGACTAGGGGTCATGTCACGCAATCGATTTAAAGCACGGTGTGCACGTGCGGTAGAATTGCTTAGGCCAGACCACGATCTGCTCCTTGTCACGGCTGTGAGCTTGTTGAGGAGGAACGCCCTTTGGCCTTGTCTCTGTGCGATCCTGTTGGGTGGCTAGAGAGTAGTGAGCCTCGTTTCCTGTGCCCTGGGCTTCATGGGAGAGTCTTTCTTTTGCTCTCTGTTTTCGAGATCCTGAGCTGAGGTGCACGAAGCGAAACTGCGTGCCAACCAAACCGGTGGAACGCAGCAGCGGGTTCGGATTGGTTGAAATTGAAATTTGTTGTGATTTCAACCAATCAGACCCCGCGGCTTATTCCTACCCAGTTGGTTTGCTCCAAGTTTTGCACCGTGCACCTCAGCCCTGGAGCATGTTTGAAAAGCAGTAAAATTTCCGATGTTTGGGTCAGCTGAATTGAGCCTCAACGAGAGAGAGAGAGAGAGAGAGAGAGAGAGAGAGAGAGAGAGAGAGAGAGAGAGAGAGAGAGAGAGAGAGAGAGAGAGAGAGAGAAGGCAAGTTGGTATGCAAGTACATGTGTTCCAGAGTTAATTCGCTTTTTGAAGCTGTCCCCAGGTGCAGCATCGGGCGGGGTTGATCGAGGGGGTCTCAGAGACACCAAGCGCATCGACATATGCGTAAAAGGTAAGCAGTTGACTTGGTTTCATACCGTCTTTAGCATGCATGTAACAAAGATCTCAACACTGACCCAAACTCGTAACTCTCAGAGACACCAAGCGCATCGACATATGCGTAAAAGGTAAGCAGTTGACTTGGTTTCATACCGTCTTTAGCATGCATGTAACAAAGATCTCAACACTGACCCAAACTCGTAACTCTCAGAGACACCAAGCGCATCGACATATGCGTAAAAGGTAAGCAGTTGACTTGGCTTCATACAGTCTTTAGCATGCATGTAACAAAGATCCCAACACTGTCCTTAACTCGTAAATCTCACCTTACCATTTTTTCACTTTCTTTCTTCGCCCGGTAGCGGGGTGGACCAGCGCCCGTAAAGCAAGCGAGTTCAAAGGCAGCCAGCCTGACTACCGCACACTTTTCGCTCGTCCCCACCCGGCCAGCAAGCGCTAGGGGTACCTCTCCAACGGCCCTCTGCACCCTATAAATGTCAACAGATAAAGACCCTTAAGGGCCTGTGGAGAGGGGCCGGGCAAAGGAACCGAGGGGGAATGTCGAGGGCCGATGGACACTCAAGAATCAATCCCTGTTTGAACGGCGACAATAAATCGCCCTCGTTTGATGGCCGCTCGACTGGCTGTGGTGTTTTAAGTTTTGGCGGACCCTTGACGTCTTCTTGGATGTGCGGGCCACGGAGTGGAAGGGGTTGAAAGATTTAAGTCTTTGTACTGCATGAGCTTCACCTCTAGCATTTGAAGATCGGAGCTGGTGCTTATACCTGCACCACTGACACTTTTTTCTTCTTCTCCATCTCCCCTCACCCTAAGTCACCCCCCACCCCCTCCACCACTCTTCTTCTTCTCCTTTGCTACTGAAATTTACTACCTATGCAGGAAGTGGTACCTCCTCCCTCTCCACCCTTCTCCCCATACTCTGCGTGTGTCACTAGTTCTTTATCTGATGTCTTTTATTCGTAGACTTCAGAGTCGAGTAAATCTATCATCTGCTCCAGTATTACAACACGTGACTCATGTTTTTTTTCTGTTCTAAAAGGTCCCATATTCGTACAAATATGATTTTCTGAGCAGTACATTTCTAAGCTCTACAGTTTCTACTTCTTATTCTTGACTCCAATATTTCATGTTCAAGACTAGAAATTGATGCTGTTGTCGGAATATACGTAGGATTTGACAGTTCTAAATAAATCTAAGATAACCCCCATTCTGACATCTAGCTCCAAAATCTCAGTCTTCTTCCATTATGCCTGCCATGGACCACTCCGGAGCTTTCCTAGCTGTTCAAACCAAGCTTTCTCCTTTGGTCCATGCTCAAACCAGCACCCTCCAAAAGAGATGAAGCATAACTTCTCTGTTATGACTGATCTCTCATCATAAATTGTGTGACGGGCAACCGCACACTCCTTGACAAATCCTTCAGCGCGAAACAATTACTTCCACATCAACACACAGCAAGAAGGAGAAGAAAAAAAATGCACAAATAAAAACCAGCACCATCCCACCCCACCCCACCCCATCCCACCCTCCCCACTCCCTCTTTTCTGTCTTTTCCTCCCTTTCGTCAAAAATTTTACGCCATTTATTTCCCCGGTCTTTTTTGACACGTGTCAACCTCGGATGACTTCGGCTCAACTCGGCTTAGGTCGGAAACAATGCGGGTCGCGGGCTCGGCTAATCCCGGAAAGAGCGGAGATGTGCGGTCGTTGGGCTAGAGTCGGGTGGACCTCACGCACTCTTCCTCACAACCCGTCGGGTGTCGCAGAGATTAAAGCGGTATTGTACGCAAAGTGTTCACAGCAAACACAAGCGACGATTTTGACTAAGAAAGTAACACGAGAATTTTCAACTTCTTACATTTGAAGTTATGCAACGTGAATTTCGGCAACGCGCGGCTTTTGAAACGAGAGAAAGTAACGGCTCAAAAGTAAAGCCTGTCCAATAAAATAAATAAAAATAACATGCATTTAAGTCTAATTTAAACATCTCAAACCTACATGTAGAAGATTCCAACATTTGAGCTACATCACTTTACTTATTCCGCAGTGTCTTACCAGCGTTTTTCCTAAAAGAATGAACACTCTTATAATATACAGCCCCACATTATTCCTTTACGGTGGAGATCACCAACATATTAGCAAAAGAAGCCGCCGTGTGTGAATGCTCCGTGATGTCTGTGTCTCTGGAAGAAGTTCCTTGCCCTTAATACCTCACATCCCAGAAACATATTATATTTTTATACGCTGCAAAACAAGTTGGATTACAAAGTTGTTTCAAAGTTGTCTTACGTTATCAAACATTTAAGGTGATATTATTCCCTTTTCTCGAGTGGCCAGAACAATAACGGACTCACTTACCTTTTTTTATTTTAAAGACCGTCTTACATCATCGAGTTTATTAGCATCTCGTCAGACATCGATGACTGCTTCATCCTTCTTTACACCCCGGTATAATACGGGGTGCATAGGTTTAACTTTGTCTGTCTGTCTGTCTGTCTGTCTGTAAGTCTGTCTGTTTCTTTCTTTAGACTTAAATCTCTGGTTGCTTTGTGAAGTGGTCTGAGTAAAACTCGCTGTGTGGAGTAAAGCAAGATGATGGACGAGGACATGGTGGGGGTGAGGATGGGGGTGTGGCCGGCGCGACGGCTGCACGTGCAGGCGAGGCGGGTTGCGGTGACAGTGTGTCACGCATCGGTGACTGATCACCGGACCGATCTGGGATCGGACTGCTTTGTGATGCGATGATGCTGGAGAATAATCTGATGGGAATTGAGATTATGAAGAGTTTTTACAAGGATGTGCAGATTTTGAACACAGAAGCAAAACGAAAATAATTATGCCATTGGTCTCTTTAAAACAAAATTCTACAGCAACGAAGTTAATTTAGCTAAAGCTAGAGCAATCTTGCTTTTCTTTAGTCCAGCTGGCTTTTTTTCTTCTTTCTCTCTCTCTCCCAGTTGCAGCTTCCTTTGTTCTTTTGTCGGTTTACTGGGGTCTCTATTCCTGCTCTTTTCTTACTGCCTCGACCCCCCTCCCCCTTCCGAAGAAGATTGCCGTCTCTAGTATACATTTTGTGTTCACCAGATGTTCAATCGCAACAGTGTTTTTTCGCAGTATTCTTCCAACTTGACAACCACCCCGACAGTGACCCGCAGCTTGGCGTTGTGACGTCGTCGGGTAGGAGAAGGACAACTCGGGTATGCACATCATCGGATGGACATCGGGGTAGCTTGTCAGTGTCATCGGGTATTCTCTCCTACAAGGACGGGTGTCAGGCAGATTACCCCTAATCTGTCTCTTCCTGCAGGGTCTTAAACGGGGGTACATGGCACGCAGGTACCCGGGGGAAACCGGGAAGTAGAAATACCCGGTCTTTGGATATCGAACTTGTATCGAGAAGTGAATTAAGTTGTTTTACAGCGTTATTGTTAGCTCTGTCTGTCTGTCTGTCTGTCTGTCTTTCTGTCTCTCGTTTTGATTCTCATTCTCATCGCCGTAATCTTCTTAACTGCCCTTGACTATCCTCCTCGCTAGAACCAGAGAATGACATGACTGTCTCCATCATCAAATCTCTGCTCCTGTCTCTCTCTCTCTCTCTCTCTCATCCATGAAAAGGGCCCAAGGCCTACTCATTAAAACATTCCGACTTCCGACTTCCGACTTCTCTCTCTCTCTCTCTCTCTCTCTCCCCCCCTTCCCTCTCTCTCTCTTGTCTCTTTCTTCACCCAGCTAGCTAGCACTCTGTCGTCAAACCCTCCTTTCTTATAACCCGTAGATTCTTTCACCACCAATACTCAATGCCGTTCTCCCCTGAAATACAACAGCCTTCTCATACCCACACACATACACGCATACATACACACAAAACGTCAACTGACGTTCCGGTCGTTTGAAGTCCGTTATCTAGATATGGAGCATGCTGGAATGAAGCCAGGGCCGGATTAGCCACACCTGTTCCAGAGATCGAGGGAGGGCAGAAAGACTTTTTACCTGGACCCCCCAAAATACCTTGACGTTTCATTCTTGCCTCTTCTTTTCAGAGATCGAAGTGAGAGAGCGTCAGCATTGACAGGGCGGTTTCGGTTGTTTTGTGTGGCTGTCAGTTGTGTATTTGTATGCCCGGCACAGACGTGTCGACTTGGGCTGGGTGCCCTTTCTGGGCTTGTTTTGGTTTTTGTCAAAAAACTCTGCCTGGAAGTGAACGAGTACAGAGAGAGAGAGAGAGAGAGAGAGAGAGAGAGAGAGAGAGAGAGAGAGAGAGAGAGAGAGAGAGAGAGAGAGAGAGAGAGAGAGAGAGAGAGAGAGAGAGAGAGAGAGAGAGAGAGAGAGAGAGAGACGTAAGACATAAGACATTTTATTGAATAAACACACACGGTTCATTTCAAAGGGGGAGGGAGGGGGTAGGGGGTAGTCGAACTCCGCGATTTTCTTGAGAAGAAAACAGAATAATGCATCGTTCTTGACGCGGCTGACTCAGATGCTAAGTCAGGAAATGACAGTTCACGGTTTTTGTTATGGCATTTCGCAACACTGCCTGCAGTTTAGTTAGAAGAGTCAGTCTGGCATGGCACGGAGGTAGCACTGTACCAGTGTCGACACAACATGAAGGTCAGCAGTTATGTGGTCGATTTCTTCTTGAAAGGCGTTGCGGTCGACTTGGGCCAGGCGCCGGACACACGGGGGCGTTTCCTCCTTTTGTCGGTATGAGAGAGAGAGAGAGAGAGAGAGAGAGAGAGAGAGAGAGAGAGAGAGAGAGAGAGAGAGAGAGAGAGAGAGAGAAAGATAGGGTTGAGAGAGAGAGAGAGAGAGAGAGAGAAAGATAGGGTTGAGAGAGAGAGAGAGAGAGAGAGAGGTGGAAAGAGAGAAATAGGGTTGAGAGAGAGAGAGAGAGAGAGAGAGAGAGAGAGAGAGAGAGAGAGAGAGAGAGAGAGAGAGAGAGAGAGAGCATAGACAGAGACACATACGTGTGACACTAAAAAGCAACAGAGCCAGACAAACAGACACTTTTTCCACACAAAAAGTTGTTATTTTCAACATTGGCCGTCACAGAACTGCAAGCCCAAAGCCCCAGCAGGCGACAATACTTGAAAGGGCGCAAAGACAATAGGTGCAGCGAGGGATGGCTGATAAAGAGGAACGAAAATAATAAAATATATTAAAAAAGAAAAAAACGTGGTGGAAAAAACAAGTGTGTAACAGGTTGCCGTGGCGTCAGGCTGCTGGCTCCCTTGTACTCAATCAACCGTGAATATCTACCTGTCAGCGCTCCATAAAAAAAAGAGAAATAAAAAAGGATGAAAAAAGTCGATACAGTTATGAGAAAACGCTTCAACTCGATACAGAAAAAACATGTCTAAAAGACAACTAATGACCTTTATTGAATTCTGTTTTGCTCCTGGGTTGTCGTCGTTTTCCCTGTCGTTGTCGTCGTCGGTGTTGCACCTGTATGCTTGCTTAGTCGATAATCTCAGTTTTAGTATCAAATCAACATTTGTGTAACTGGAAGTAGATTTTCAAATAAGAATTTGTCTGAATTCTGTAGAGGTTGCGTGCATGTTTGAGAAGACCTTTTCATTACTTTTTTTTCCATTTGAAAAATTCGGTACATTTTTTTAAATGCCATCTTAATAAATATGTTGATCGTTATCTGTACGCACAGGAGAGAAATGAGCATAGCCATGGGAACCGTGCATGGGTAGTGTAAAAGAGAGAGAGAGAGAGAGAGAGAGAGAGAGAGAGAGAGAGAGAGAGAGAGAGAGAGAGAGAAAGAGAGAGACTAATTACAGTAGACCGTTCGTCCGAACGAATAGCTTTGAAAGTTGAAAGCCCTAACAAACCGTCGAGCAACTGAACTGATAACAGTAAACTGTTATCACCTTGTCTTCTTCTACTTCTTCTACGTTCGTGGGCTGAAACTCCCACGTACACTCATGTTTTTTGCACGAGTGGAATTTTACGTGTATGACCGTTTTTTACCCCGCCATTTAGGCAGCCATACGCCGTTTTCGGAGGAGTTATCACCTTGTGAAATAATTGCGATCTTTATCGGCATGGCAAGAGTACAAAGCCATGGCCACTTACTATTCAACAAGCTATTAAAAAGCGCTTAGGAGCAGATGCTTCTTTTGGTGTGGGATTTTCTGATCAAGATACGAACATCACAAACTGCTTGCAATAGTGTGCTTAGTCCTAATATATAACTGTGATTCAAAAATCAATGGTATTGGGGACAAGTTGGGTAATCGGTTTGATCCTTTTTTCCTCAAAGGACAGCAAACATATTGCACAACTACGCGAAAAACTATATGCACTGGTGCCTTTCTTAACAGTTCATGGTCTTTTAAGCGTTTACTAGAGCTCCATTATTGTATAAAAGCATAACTGACATTGCAGAAATGTTGCAACGAATACGTAAACTGATTTAAACGCAGCCTTACCCGACTGACTAATGGTATTTTACGTGCTCCTATTGGACCAACTGGCCTGTCTTGGGACAGTATGCTAGTATGTCTGCTACGTCCAAGGACAACGCATAGGCCAGATGCCATATGCAAACAAGGGATACATATTTTTTCATTTTTTCATTTTCATTTTCATTACTTTATTGTCCCATCACTGGGAAATTCGGGTCGCTTCCTCCCAGTGGAAAGCTAGCAGCAACGGAGTCGCGCTACCCAGGTGTCTGCGTGTTTAGGTGTATTCAGCCACCTGCACTTATGGCAGAATGACCAAGGTCTTTTACGTGCCATTGTGGTGACACGGGGGTGGGACATGGCTTCCGTCTCTGGGTCTGCACATAAAATTGACCCGTCCCGGCCCGAATTCGAACCTGCGACCTTCCGATCACAAGTCCAGTGCTCTACCAACTGAGCTACCGGGCCCCGCATTGGTGTTGTGGTTCTGGTTACGTTTTTGTGTTGGTGTTTTAACCTGGACCTGTGTGGAGGAATGGTACGTTGATGTGCTGACGTGTTCAAAGACTTTGTTGGAAATTGTGAGCTGTGTTGAGAGAAACATGGTCAGCTTTATATCCAATGTATCCATTGTGCTTAAGTTGAAAAAAAACCACGTTATCTCGTAAGAAACCCGAGCTGATCGCAATGGTGACCGCGAATTGCAAGTCGTCATCATCATCTCACTCACATGTGTATTTATTTGTTTAAAGTTTTCGTTATTTGACGAAAAAAATGTCAGCTCGACGGACATTTAAGAGGAGTCGTCATACTTAAAATATTGTTCTTTGACAAGAGAACAACACACCTACTGCCGCTCAGCACCATTAAAACCTCACAGCCGCCACGAAAGAAAAAAAAATATTGATGTGGCTTTGGGGTAATTCTGCGATACACTCAGAAAAATATAGTAGAAAAAAGGTAATTAATTTTACATCGACGTCTACTATATTCTTGTGCGGTGAAGCACTTTTGTGTCTGTGGCAGTTTTAATAAAAAAAAAAGCTCGTGCAACGCCGCGTGTGTGTTCTTTTGTGACGTTTACATGTATTAATGATATTATATTTTTCCGCGTGCGCAGCTGCGCGCGAAGGCGAATAAAAGAAACAAGGAGAGAACAACGGAACAGGTGGGTTTCCCCTTGTTGTCAGGTAAACCTCATGGTTTAATCCCTCTTTGCGTCTACTCTGTACCCCCCCCCCCCTCCCACCCCTCCCCCCCCCCCTTCCCGCAAACACAAGTTTAGCCATTGCCTTCACAGAATACACCCAGTACATCCCTATCCATATTTCCACTTCTTTAAAATCGGGTTTGTTGATGTTGTTTTATTGTATTATATTTTATTTTTTAACTTTTTTTTTTAGATTGTATTTTTGTGTGTGCATTTCCCTTGTTGCTCTTGCTCAACTTATAATTTAAAAATTTTAAATTAATGATTGAAAAAACATCATTGCTGACGAGCCCAGTTGGAAAAATATACAGGCGACAAAAATGGGAAAGGACTGAGAAAGGGCCAGACGTAATATAGACAGACAGACAAACAAAAAAAACTTGACTAAATATAAATGAGAGTTAAAACGACTGTGTTGGGCAGTCTTTTTTTAATTTTGTTTTTATCTTCTTCTTCTTCTGCGTTCGTGGGCTGAAACTCCCACGTACACTCGTGTTTTTTGCACGAGTGGAATTTTACGTGTATGACCGTTTTTTACCCCGCCATTTAGGCAGCCATACGCCGTTTTCGGAGGAAGCATGCTGGGTATTTTCGTGTTTCTATAACCCACCGAACTCTGACATGGATTACAGGATCTTTTTTCGTGCGCACTTGGTCTTGTGCTTGCGTGTACACACGGGGGTGTTCGGACACCGAGGAGAGTCTGCACACAAAGTTGACTCTGAGAAATAAATCTCTCGCCGAACGTGGGGACGAACTCACGCTGACAGCGGCCAACTGGATACAAATCCAGCGCGCTACCGACTGAGCTACATCCCCGCCCCATTTTTTTTTATCTGACTGTCTTGGTCAAATTATATTTAAATTATTTTTTAAATGTTATGTTTCAGATAAATTAATGAATTTAGTCACTGTTTTATTTATTCCTTGATGTTTTGGTTGATTGATTGATTGACTGATTTATTTATTCATTCATTTATTTATTTTATTTTATTTCATTTTATTTTATGCAATTTATATCGCGCACATATCTCAACCACGGATTCAAGGCGCAGGGATTTATTTATCACCCTTTTTAACAGTTCTAAAAGAAGTGATCTTCAAAAAGGAACAAAGTCATTTGTGAAAATAAAACTGATTGATGCACTCAACCCTTGCCACCAAAAGGTGCAAACAGAATTTGATTAACTAATTGACTTTTTGTTTGATAAAACAATTAAATTGCAGAATGTATTGCTAACTTTCAGCACAAGTAAAATGTATTAAAACACCGCTGCAAATTAACCATGTAAGCGATGATGTCTTTGTTTGAATCCTTTTCACCATTTAAAACCGAACATACAAACAAATAAACAGATAAGCAAACATACAAACAAACTGCCAAATAAGGCAAATCCTTGGGCTGGGAGGGGGGTTTGTTTGTTTGTTTGTTTGTTTGCTTAACGCCCAGCCGACCACTAAGGGCCATATCAGGGCGGTGCTGCTTTGACATATAACGTGCGCCACACACAAGACAGAAGTCGCAGCACAGGCTTCATGTCTCACCCAGTCACATTATTCTGACACCGGACCAACCAGTCCTAGCACTAACCCCATAATGCCAGACGCCAGGCGGAGCAGCCACTAGATTGCCAATTTTAAAGTCTTAGGTATGACCCGGCCGGGGTTCGAACCCACGACCTCCCGATCACGGGGCGGACGCCTTACCACTAGGCCAACCGTGGGAGGGGGGTTGAGGGGCGGGCGGTGACAGTGGGGTGGAGACATCACGAGTATAACGTATCTGATTTCATTGTTGTGTCAATTGTATGCACATCTTTTGAGTTGTATGAGTTTTACTGCAAGCAATGGGCTAAACGTAAAAATCTATTCGAATTAAAACGCATATTGTATTTTTCGCCCCGCACTAAACACATGCACAGCACATTTAACCATTACAGCCAGGTCCTGATTCCCATTTAAATTATCAGCTGCCGTTATTTTATTTTTTACTCCTTTGTTTGTTTGTTTGATTGTTTGATTGCTTTTTGTTTGTTTTTTTAAGCTGTTTTTTCAAACAAGAATCTGGCATTGTTGCCGAATTTTCCCAAGAAATGTCGCAAAATACACCACAGCAAGAACAAAAATAAAAGCAAACAAATCAACAAGGCAGATTTCTAGTTTCTGTTAGCATTTCATTTCTACACATGCTGGCCAATCGACATAGTTCTTCCCTTGTAAATGTGGGCTTTTTTCTTAACGTGCTGAGCCCGTAAACTTGCACAATGTACCGAAACGTTTGGTCAAAATGCAAACTAAATGTTTGTGAAGTTACAACAAATACAAGAAAAACATTTAAAGGCTTTCTTTTATCACTTTAGGGGAAAATCGCAATAACCCTTAATACAATATTCACACCTATTATTTTATTTTGTGGAAGTTTTCGTCGAATTTGTGATGAATCATAAAACTTCAAAGAAATCAGAATCACACATATAGAACTCGACAAACGACACAAAGTTTTTCACTCAAATAATATCTGGGGCATGAAGGCAGCGTAATTTTTTGATTAGCTACATTCATTCACAGGTGAAATTCCGACGCTTTCGGTTTCTGAAATTAGCTTCGGTTCTCTTTCCGGACCATTCAATGAGCCCCATCGTGAACATCATCTTACCGCAGAATGAACAGAGACACCGACGTAACAGCACAGAAGTTATAAAGACAACTGGGAAAGAAAGTTAGGCAAAAGTGTAAAATTATTCGCATAGAGAAAAACCAATATTCCCCTCGGCCAACTCTCGGTCACACCTGCGACTAAAAGTTCCGATCAGTGGAGGCAATAACGAAGACAAATGACGTCATTGCGCGGCCTGCGAAGTGTTAATTCAGCGCTAAACGAGAGCGGCGAAGAAGACCGTGGATGTGGTAATGCCTTCCTGGCCTCTGAATTCTGCCGCTTCTTGTTTCCGCTCGAGACTAATCACTGTCTGCCATTTTCTTTCAATATTCGCCCCTGCCTCGTTTGGCGCGGCCGATCCGGGCTTTTGATTCGCGTCACGTGACAATTGTGGAATGATCGTGGATGGCGCATCGCTCGCGTTCGGACTTCCGGTTGCGGGTGCTTTCGGGATTGTGGCGTGGGATCTCGCGAGGGTCGTTAGATTTTGTTGATTACACAAAACTGTTTCTGTCTCTGTCTGTCTCTATCTGCAATTACCTTTCTGTTATTTCCTTCTCTTTTTTTCTCTCCTTCCTTCGCTCTCTCTATGGAAAAAATTATGTTGCTTTATTTTCTGTACATCATCTTTCCTTCCCTATCCCACGTCTCTTCCTGACCGCTAACCCCCCCCCCCCCCACTCCCTTCTCTTTAAAAAAAACCCACTTACATGCAAACTCTTTCTGTCTCTGTCTCTGTCTCTTTGCCAGTCTTTCTCACATTTTGAATGACTGCAAATGTGTCGTCGTCATCATCATCATCATCATCATCATCATCATCATCCCCCCCCCCCCCACTTTTTATTTTTATTTTGCTTTAGTGTGTGTTTGTGCGTCCCAAGGACAGATTGTAAGAAAAGGCCTAGCCTTTAAATCTTAATCCTTGTAAACTAGATTCCAGTTTAGTTCAGTTCTCTTTCTATCTCTAATTCTCCTGACTGGTTGGGAGATTAGGCTTTGTCTAAAACATGTATATTTTGTTACAAAGGTCAGTTTCAGTTTCTTCCCCTCCCCCCCCCCCCCCCACCCCCTTTCTCTCTCTCTCTCTCGCTTTCTTTCTCTCTGTTTGTCTGTCTGTCTGTCTGTCTCTGTCTCTGTCTCTCTCTCTCTCTCTCTCTCTCTCTCTCTCTCTGACCAACGAGCATCATCTGCTCACCAACGAGCATCATCATCACCACCACCGCCGCCACCGCCAGTTCAATCTCCACACGCCGTCAACGCGCGAAGGCCAAAACCCAAAGTAGGGCGGACAACGGGGAGAGATCATTATTTCAATTAACTTATTGAGAACAGATTCAATAACCGGCCCCTGGCGCACAATGGCCGGGTTTCGCCGTCGCAATCCCCCCGTTAGAGATGTGTTAAGGGAGACGCGAAATCACAGCTTCTGATTGGCCCTCGCCCCTAAATCAATGATGGCCGTCAGCTCTCATGTGAGAACGGGGGGATTGTTTGAGGAGCAAAGAGCCGCGCTGGGACTGCCGGCTTTCCCTGCCCACGGAGGGCGGTGTAGCTAAGCATGTAATAACGGCTAATCTCCATCCACTGAGCCTCCGGGGAGCCGGGCCAAATGGGTTCCGCGATAGCTTCAATCCCGGAGCAGAATGCTGTGGCATGCGGTGGTGGATTTTGTGGTAGAATGCTAACAAAAAACAATTTCGACGTTGGATGGAGATTTACGACGTGGTGGTCTCTGTCATCGTGAAAATTGGTCTTCAGCCTGAATGCGTCAGATGTTAGCGTTAAAACGGTTACGGGGGAAAATCGTTTTGCAAAAAACCCCAAAGTAATTAATGGGTTAATATAGACGCGGCAACCGATGGCGAGGATTAACGTAACGAGGGAAATAAAATGCGATAAAAATCAAACGGCATTCGCTAGCACGCTTTCACAGGCTCACTCACACACACACACACACACACACACACACACACACACACACACACACACACACACACACACACACACACACATACACATGGAGTTGTGTGCTATCGACAATAGTGCACTGCGTCACAAGTGAGGCTGGACACAGGAGCACAACGGTCAAACTTGAAAGGGTATTCAATCTAAAAGCTGTCTTATTAAACAATAACTTGCATTCATGCCTTCGTGTATGGCAAGAACACTTCTGGTTGCGGATAAAATGTATAGTGCTGAAAGTTGCAGCAGCCATTGTTGACTGTCGTCTTGACGGTAAAAGCAAACAAACACGAAAAAACAAACGGACCGACCAACCAGACCAGTCATCCACCCGACTACCATCCCACCTTTATTTCTTGTTACTGTAATTGTATGACAAATCAATCTTGTTCATATCCACCCGACTACCATCCCACCTTTATTTCTTGTTACTGTAATTGTATGGCATATCAATCTTGTTCATATCCACCCGACTACCATCCCACGTTTTTTTCTTGTTACTGTAATTGTATGGCATATCAATCTTGTTCATAAGTTGTACTCTGTATACAATTTGTTTGGAGATAATCTCTCGCATGAGTGATACGCCCCCCGCGGGTTAGGGGGAAGAATTTACCCGATGCTCCCCAGCATGTCGTTAGAGGCGACTAACAGATTCTGTTTCTCCTTTTACCCTTGTTAAGTGTTTCTTGTATAGAATATAGTCAATGTTTGTAAAGATTTTAGTCAAGCAGTATGTAAGAAATGTTAAGTCCTTTGTACTGGAAACTTGCATTCTCCCAGTAAGGTCATATATTGTACTACGTTGCAAGCCCCTGGAGCAATTTTTTGATTAGTGCTTTTGTGAACAAGAAACAATTAACAAGTGGCTCTATCCCATCCCCCCCCCTTTCCCCGTCGCGATATAACCTTGAACGGTTGAAAACGACGTTAAACACCAAATAAAGAAATAAAGAAAGAAAGATGAGTGATACTGTGTGATTGGTACAATGATACGTAATTTCAATACAACTTTTGTTTATAAACCAACCTACCAACCAACAAACCAAATCTCTCGGTGGAGTAGACTTTCTCCACCACCATCAACTCCCAAACTTGGTACATGTACTCACTTGTCGTAGTCTGTCTTGCAGTAGAGTTGTCTGTCCCTGGCGAAGCATGACCCGGCGAGGGGCTGGTGACACAGCGCGCACTGGAGACACGTTTCATGCCACGAGTTGTCCATCACCCGTAACAGGTAGCGGTCATCTATCGGGCAGTGGCAACCCGCACACAGCTCCTTCACGCTGGTCTGTGTCGGCATCGTGTCTGTCAAATACAAATACATTGTCAGAAACTAAAATCTGAACAACAATAGTACTGTGGGTGAGATAAACAAAGTTGAACGGAACAAAAGAAATGAGTACTCACCAACACTCGAACAGCACAGACAGACGACAGTTGGCTCTGTCTTTGTCTGTGCGGTCCTTGTGTTGGTGAGAACCGATTTATTTTGTTTTTCAACATTGTCAGAAAGATAGTCAATCAATCAATCAATGAGTCTTATATCGCGCATATTCCGTGGGTACAGTTCTAGGCGCTCTGCAGTGATGCCGTGTGAGATGAAATTTTATACGGCCAGTAGATTGCAGCCATTTCGGCGCATATTTACCTTTCACGGCCTATTATTCCAAGTCACACGGGTATAGGTAGACAATTATTAACTGTGCCTAAGCAATTTTGCCAGGAAAGACCCTTTTGTCAATCGTGGGATCTTTAACGTGCACACCCAATGTAGTGTACACGGGGGGAGGTTCGGACACCGAAGAGAGTCTGCACACAAAGTTGACTCTGTGAAATAAATTTCCGCCGAACCTGGGATCGAACTCACGCTGACAGCGGCCAACTGAATACAAATCCAGCGCGCTACCAACTGAGCTATATCCCCGCCCCATGTACTTCCACACTGAATCAGGCAGCCATGATACCAAAACGTGGGACTCAGTTGAAAGAAAAGAAGACACACTGTTAGATATTCGAAAGAGATAGGATAGCTGTTAACGTTGCAATCACAAGAATAAAAAGTAAAAAAATAAATGCAAGTTCATGACGCGAATAATTAAAGACAAAACGAAACTGTCCCCGGTCCCGTCGGCCTTTGGAGTGGACGAACGAGTTGCATATCAGACCGATAATAATGCCTGTTGGTCACATTTGTCTGTGAGTGTTCCTTCTCCTTGGACGACAGGAAGCAACATGCAAAATATAGACGAATGAAAGACGGAAACGTTGTTCTATCTATTTTTTAATCTTTGTTTTCCTGTATATTTTTGTAATACCACCTGCGAACAACAACCAGAAGCAATGTGCAAAATATAGACCAATGAATGACGGAAACGTTGTTCTATATTTTTTTTTAATCTTTGTTTTCCTGTACATTTTGTGTGTGTTGAAATACCACCCGCGAACAACAACCAGAAACAATGTGCAAAACATAGACCAATGAATGACGGAAACGTTGTATTTTTTTAAATTTTAATCTTTGTTTTCCTGTACATTTTGTGTGTGTTGAAATACCACCCGCGAACAACAACCAGAAGCAATGTGCAAAATATAGACCAATGAATGACGGAAACGTTGTATTTTTTTAAATTTTAATCTTTGTTTTCCTGTACATTTTGTGTGTGTTGAAATACCCCCCGCGAACAACAACCAGAAACAATGTGCAAAACATAGACCAATGAATGACGGAAACGTTGTATTTTTTTAAATTTTAATCTTTGTTTTCCTGTACATTTTGTGTGTGTTGAAATACCACCCGCGAACAACAACCAGAAGCAATGTGCAAAATATAGACCAATGAATGACGGAAACGTTGTATTTTTTTTAATTTTAATCTTTGTTTTCCTGTACATTTTGTGTGTGTTGAAATACCACCCGCGAACAACAACCAGAAGCAATGTGCAAAATATAGACCAATGAATGACGGAAACGTTGTATTTTTTTAATTTTAATCTTTGTTTTCCTGTACATTTTGTGTGTGTTGAAATACCACCCGCGAACAACAACCAGAAGCAATGTGCAAAATATAGACCAATGAATGACGGAAACGTTGTATTTTTTTTAATTTTAATCTTTGTTTTCCTGTACATTTTGTGTGTGTTGAAATACCACCCGCGAACTTCTTCTTCTTCTGCGTTCGTGGACTGAAACTCCCACGTACACTCGTGTTTTTGCACGAGTGGAATTTTACGTGTATGGCCGTTTTTACCCCGCCATTAAGGCAGCCATACGCCGCTTTCGGAGGAAGCATGCTGGGTATTTTCGTGTTTCTATAACCCACCGAACTCTGACATGGATTACAGGATCTTTTCCGTGCGCACTTGGTCTTGTGCTTGCGTGTACACACGAAGGGGGATAAGCCACTAGCAGGTCTGCACATAAGTTGACCTGGGAGATCGGAAAAATCTCCACACTTAACCCACCAGGCGGCAGCGACCGGGATTCGAACCCTCGACCTTCCGATTAAGAGGCCGACGTCTTACCACCACGCCACAGCGCCCGTCCCACCCGCGAACAACAACCAGAAGCAATGTGCAAAATATAGACCAATGAATGACGGAAACGTTGTATTTTTTTTAATTTTAATCTTTGTTTTCCTGTACATTTTGTGTGTGTTGAAATACCACCCGCGAACAACAACCAGAAACAATGTGCAAAACATAGACCAATGAATGACGGAAACGTTGTATTTTTTTAAATTTTAATCTTTGTTTTCCTGTACATTTTGTGTGTGTTGAAATACCACCCGCGAACAACAACCAGAAGCAATGTGCAAAATATAGACCAATGAATGACGGAAACGTTGTTCTATATTTTTTTTTAATCTTTGTTTTCCTGTACATTTTGTGTGTGTTGAAATACCACCCGCGAACAACAACCAGAAGCAATGTGCAAAATATAGACCAATGAATGACGGAAACGTTGTTCTATATATATTTAAATCTTTGTTGTCCTGTAAAACATTTTTAATACCACCCGCGAACAACTACCCGGAGAAATATGCCAATGAATGACGGAAACGTTTTTCTATATATTTAAAAAAAATCATTTTCATTTAGTCACGTTTTGACTAAATGTTTTTAAATAGACCGGGAATCGAGACGAGGATGGCGGTGTATGTATGTATGTATGTATGGGTCTTGGTGCTTGTGTGTCTGTGTGTATGTGTAGAGCAAACCGGACAGATCTTCATGAAACTTAGCATACAAGATGATATCCCAGACTTGTTTCTTAATTTTTTTGATAAATCTCTTTGATGACGTCATATCCGGCTATTTGCAATACTTGAGGCGGCACTAGGACGGCCTCTTTTTTCCACCAAATTGATTGAAGTTTTGGTCAAGCAATCTTTGACTTAGTCCAGACCATGGGATTGCATTTTAAATTGGAAGCTTATAAATTAAAATTCTAGTAATAGATCGAAATGTGATTGCATTGTACTTTTTATACTTTTCCTGATTCAAAATTATATATATTATTTTGAATTAAATTTCTTTAAAACCAAACAGAAATAAATAAATCTCTCTTGAATCTCTGTGTGTCGATAATCTGTCTGGCAGCAGCGATTGATAATCTAGTTTTACTGGCCGAAACAGGTTTTATTTTATTTTGTTTAATCTGTCATGTGTCGATAACAAAACGTATTGCCATTTTCTGGACTTTCATGCACAAAGAAAGAAAACATGTGTCACAAACTGGTATGAAAGGGTAGAATGCAGTTGGACAAGATTTACCTTCACTTTGTTTGTTTGTTTGTTTAACGCCCAGCCGACCACGAAGGGCCATATCAGGGCGGTGCTGCTTTGACATATAACGTGCGCCACACACAAGACAGAAGTCGCAGCACAGGCTTCATGTCTCACCCAGTCACATTATTCTGACACCGGACCAACCAGTCCTAAGCACTAACCCCATAATGCCAGACGCCAGGCGGAGCAGCCACTAGATTGCCAATTTTAAAGTCTTAGGTATGACCCGGCCGGGGTTCGAACCCACGACCTCCCGATCACGGGGCGGACGCCTTACCACTAGGCCAACCGTGCCGGTATTTACCTTCACTGTGACAATCCGTTTTGACAAACCACATGAACCATTTAAAATACAGAAACGACAAACAAATTCACATTAGGTCGCGTCAGAAAAAAAAGAAGATTGTGAGGAGTAGAGGTAAAATTGGATGGATAAAGAAGAAGGATGATGAAGAGACGAAGACGAAGACAAATAAGAAGAAGGAATAAAAGAAGAGACTTAAAAAGAGACAAGTTGAAAATGGGTAAAACAGAAGAATAAAAGAAAACAGGCGCACACACACACACACAAAATGGAAAAAAAAATCAGAAGCAACGCCTTTTCTGCACAGGAGCAGTCGGCGAAGATAAAAAGATGTCCCGTATTCTCAAAGCAAACGGGTTTTCTGCAGATGAAAGGATAATTCTAAAGAATGGAAATGTCTGTGCTGTGAAGAGGGTACCCCCTCGTAGCGTTGGACAGGTGCGAGAGCGCAGCTTGACGAGGCAGCAGAAAAATATTTGCTTGTGTTTGCGGTAGGAAAAGTATGTGGACACTTGAAATTCACTTCCTGGCACAACATACACTCTTCCATATTTTGAGCAAACATCACGGACAAGTGCCGACAACTCTCCTTCAAAAGCGATAGAGATTTAAAGCCGCTTTTCCCCAGCGCTGCTTGAAATTAAAACGATTGTTTTCTCTCCGAGAAGGAAACAGAGAAGAAAGGGAGAGAACGCGCAGACAGATAGACAGACGGACAGAGAGAGAGAGAGAGAGAGAGAGAGAGAGAGAGAGAGAGAGAGAGAGAGAGAGAGAGAGAGAGAGAGAGAGAGAGAGAGAGAGAGAGAGAGAGAGAGAGAGGAAAAGAGAGAGGAAACGAGAGAGAGAGGAAAAGAGAGCGAGAGAGAGAGAGAGAGAGAGAGAGAGAGAGAGAGAGAGAGAGAGAGAGAGAGAGAGAGAGAGAGACTGAGAGAGAGAGAGAGAGAGAGAGCGCGAGAAAACAGAAGTGAAAAACAAACAGACTAACAGAGCGAAACCCAAATACCCCGTATATACAACATACGAGGTATAAAAAAAAAGAGTTTTGCCACCATGTGTCGTACTGGCAGCTAGGAATACTGCACACAGAGGGCTGACGTCGTTCTGAAAACATTTTTGTCGCTTGTAAGTGACACTCGTTGTCGCAACGATTTAAAACTTCAGAATTTAATTTATTCTGTTAAAACAGATACTGGGTTTGAAACCAGAAAAAATATTATTCAAGATCGACCCTGAAAACTCGCGGAGCTACTTCTTTGAAGCACACACGAAAGAAAAGCGTGAATTAAATACAAACTGAGCAAAATGTTGAGTTTTCCTGCATGATAACCTGATCATTCAACTTACTCGGCAGGATGGCCAGCATGCGATTGCGTGCGTGAGTTACCTCAATAACCGTGTAAAATCAATACGTATATAAAAGAAAATGGTTAATTTACAAAAAGAGTTTTCTTTTGGTCGCATGATAACGAAAAGGTCTTTATTATAATGTTGTTGTTGTTGTTGTTGTTGTTGTTGTTGTTGTTGTTTTATGCTATTCTGTTCCGTCGCGATATAACCTTGAACGGTTGAAAACGACGTTAAACACCAAATAAATAAATAAATAAAATAAATGCTATTCTGTGCTGACGGAACGAGGATTGACGTAATTATAGCGGACAATGTATCTGAAATTCACTGATGCGGTTAAGAAATTCATCAACAAGGATAAAATAAAATTGACAAAGTTCCATGAAAGATACATTTTTCAGTTTCACAGTTCTGCGTTTATTCTTATTTGTGCTCAGGAATCAGCAGCCCCTGTACAGTAAGTTCCTCGTCTACCCTTTAAACATAAAAAAACCTAACAAACAAAACAAAAAACCACCAATATTATCTTCCAACATATTAGTGACTTCATAATTTGGCCGTCTCTCCTCTCCTCACCATTTAGGAAACCACGCGCCGTCTTCCAATCCATAAATTAAGTTATTCCTACTGCCTGCATGTTGTTGTGGGTTTTTATTTAGTTTTGTAAAAAGTAATTAAAAGCAATTTTTTTCTATTCTATGACAATATTATTATTTATCTATTTACCAGCTTTCCCCTCTCACTTAGTGTAAGTCATCTATCTACAGCTAGTACAGACGTGCTATGACCTCCAAACCTTGTCAAGCACTGAACCATGCAGGTCAAGCGTGCATGGTGGATTCTTTATTTTTAATTTTTTTTTAGTGCCAGGAGAGGGAAGAAAATGTGACACAAGCCAAAAGAAGGCAAATAAATTTCAAGTCTCAGCCGCGACACCGGAAGTAGGTGAAAGTGGCACCGGAAATAATAAATGCGCGCGCACGTCAGATGGGCCCGGAAGCAGCGCTTTGCATTGTGGGTCTCGGGCGTTTTTCCTTCCCGCCGTCTCTTCCGGCGATCGAACCCGGGTTTCTTTCCCCGCGAGCAGACGACAAAAGAGCCCTGCTGGGGTTTGTGATTGTGTCATTCATATTTGTCAAGAGTAAATGGAGAAAAAGAGAGAGGGAGGTTAATACTTCAACAAGTGCAATATTTGCCTTTAAAACAAAGGCTCTTCAAAAGTCCACCTCCCTCCCCCCCTCCTGGTACTTGAGTCCAGATTGATTTGGCTCCCTGACAAAGGTAGACGTTGGGATTTTTTTCTTTCTCATTCATATCTATTCATATCTATTATATGTGCTCAATGTAACACTTTCTTTGTTTATTCATTGGTATATTCATCTATTATGTCCTGAAACCCGTATTTATTTGGCTTTAAAGAGAAAGGTATAAAAAATGGCCATTTGTTTATTTATTCATTTATCTATTCATTTATGTATTTATTTGTGTATTCATTCATTTATTTATTATTATTATTATTTAAACAAAAATAATTAAACAAAACGTGTACATGCATCTTTTAGGAATGTGCGAACGTTAAAAAACAACACTTTATAACAAAATGGCAAAATTGGGCAATGAGACATTTGTTAAGATTTTTCACTAGTTGCCGATACCATACACTATCTTTGCATTTAATAACGATCCTAAGCTAACAACACGAATTTCTGATTCAAAAGTGTGGAAAAGGATTCAGCAACACTATGGAGCGGAAACCCTGACATTCGGAATGTTTTTACCTATCGCTGGGAACCGAAAACAAGAAAGTTAAGTTGTTGGAACGTTTGTTATTGACAAAAATACGTTATCATATTTTTTTGGGATAATTTGTTTTTAATAAAAGTAATTTTTTGTATCGCTGGAAATTCACAATATGTACCGAGGTCAATCTTTGAATTTGTTTTAGTTACTTCATATTATTTTCGGAGCTGTCAACCACATGTGATGATTTAGCAAGCAGAACTTTGTTTGTTCGTTTAGCATCGTCAAATGGCGGCACACACCAGGTGTGTCAATCTGCATAATATAAAATGCAATCAAATGAATATTGTCGGCTTGTATAAGTTTGTTTTTCAGGCAAAACGCTAATAAAATACTGCGGAAACAACGAACACAGTAAACCCAGCCATTTACGCCTACAACATGTCACAAAAACTGACTTAGTCGTAACAACGAGCAATCGTGACGTAATAAAGCCACAAACTCGAAGGCTGTATTGCAGCATTTCTATAGCATTTACCAAGACTCGCTTCAAAGCACTAACAGTTGTTTTTGAGAGTGCTGATAATTATAACCACTTTTTACCTTTTTTTAGCCAATGAGCGCCCTTGTGTTTGTCAGCAATAGAAAAGTATATACCAATTATTTCCACTATTAATCTCACTGGAATGACCTTTTTCAGATTACTTTGCTTCTTGTCAATTTCAGGGGGACTTTTTGTAATCAACTACCTTTTTTTTCGTAGGCTACGCTACGGTGATCAGAGCATTCGTATTTCTGCACCGCTTCGAAAAAAGAAAGACAACTCTACAAGCCCACCCCCCCCCCCCCAAAAAAAAAAACACTCAAAGTTTTCTATATTGTGTTCAAAATATCAACAAACGTTGTGGAATGTCATTGCATCAAAACTTGTTAAAATCCTGCAATTTCACTTTGTTTCAAGTCAAATAATCAGACTTTTCTTTCGCGTTTTCGGGTACTCCAAACGTCACTCAAATTGCAAATCATAAAGACGGAGAAGCCGGGTGAGGTCAAGCGGCGCAAATCTATTTATCTCCTTTACTGTTACCCCAAACACGCCCTAATTATACCCTGACAGCGCAACTGACACAAAATGCGCTCTCGATAACGCAACACTCGTTCACTGACCGTAAACTGCTTCCAGCGCGGAGAAAGTATACATGAATTGAGTCGGCAAAAATGTTGTTTGTCATTGATATTTTTTCCGGTAGGTGTTCATTCTAGGCTGCTTGTCTGATTTTCTTTTACTACAAGTGCATGCACATGCAGAATGATCAACGGTCTCTGACAGTTGATTGTTATGCTTTTAATCAGGTTTTCTTGACCCGTGGTTTTTCCAACTTACAGGATTTTTTAAACCAATTTCTAAACTAGATATTCTGTTAAAACAAAACAAATTATAAGGCGCGATTATTTATCAAAATTGCTGATTTTAAATACAGGAAAAAATACCCAAGAGTCAAAGAATGGAAAAAAATACATTCAAACGGCTATTACCTTTTTTTCTACCTGGAAACAGTTTTTTGAACGTGGTTTCACCAAGTTACGGCTTTAAAAAACAAATTGTAATACAAAAGAATGTCAGGTCTGAGCAGTACTCTGTTCAGAGTCGATCAAGATATTCAGCTGCCTTAGACATGTATTGTCAAGTAAACAAGACTATTTTCACTATCATCCAACATATGGAAGAGTGAGTGACAGAATGACGCAAACTACGGAACAATTTCTGAAAATGATAATGTCAGAAGTTACAGTACCCTTGATGCAGTTTACTGAAAAATGTCCGACTCCAAGTTTGGTCGATAGCATTATACATTTCAGATAACCACACCGTGACACTCGTATCTCGTACGACACGAGGCTCATTAACATGTAACAAAGAGAGGACAGGTTAGTGTAAAGATGACCCGCACTGAAACGCTCACGTTATGTCTAGCTCAGTGAAAATTATCCAAGCATTTTCTCTCAGATACCGGTGTGACGTTTTCATCTTTCGCCGTGTTGATATTTCGCTTCTCGGCCTCGTTGATCTAGTATAAACTCTACACTGAACAAAAAACCACCCTTCGATAGTACTGATGAGCGACCTTGTGTACCTTACATTCATGGGGCCAAATTTGTCCAACCAATTTGTTTTATTTAACTTAGAAATTTGATTCATCCTAAAATGTTTTCCTTCTTACTCAAGGGACGTAACCACTCAGTACACGTTTTCGAAGAATTCGATTTTGGGGGTGAAATCTATTACATTTTACCACCAATTTTCTTCACATGCAAGAAACTGACATGCTTTTCGTCCATAAATAATTTCACTTCTTAATTTTACCAGGAAACAACATTTCAGTCTTGAGTATATGTCGAGGGGGAAATATGTACACAGGCGAAAGATGAAATCGTGACACTGGCGTCGCATGCGGGATAGGATAGCTAGCTACCACTAAGTGATGAGACTGTGTGTTTAGGAACACCTGTTCGGTCGTTACGCGGATGACACACAACAAACACACAGGCAGTCAGAGGCGGACAAGTTGACAAACGATAAAATCATCGCTGATAGTGTCTTCTCTCTTATCGTCCTCTTCCATCACCCCTCGCTCCCTGTGGCGCGAGCTGCTGCCTCTCGCCGCGCGAGATCTCGCGACAGCGCATGTGCACGTGCCAGGGGAGGCAATATAACCGCACGTGCACCGGTAGAGACATACGGAAACCTGGCGAAACAAGTGGCCCTCGATCGGAGGATGTTCCGGGTAGGACAATATCCTTATTACGACTGTGAATTTCCCCCTGTATAGAGTGCATTGTGTTCTGCTGGATTCAAGGAGACATGTGCAGATGCACACATGCGATAATGACCCGGTCCGACCCCCTTCCCAGCTCTAGAGCACACACAGTAGGCTTGCAAAGAACTGTAATGGGTGTTCTCCCTTAGTTCACAGCGCAATGATTGTAAGTTGTGTTGCATGATGCAGCCTATGGATACAGTATTAATTCATCCACCGTCTTTCTCTCTATCTCTCTCTCTGTCAAACACACACACACACACACACACACTCACACACACACACATACACACTTACTCGCACACAATCAGTAACACAGAGAGAGAGAGAGAGAGAGAGAGAGAGAGAGAGAGAGAGAGAGAGAGAATTGAATTGAACTTTATTTAACAGAGAGAGAGAGAGATAGAGAGAGACAGAGACAGACAGACAGACAGACAGACAAATAGAGAAAGAGGTTGGCAGACAGACAAATAGAGAAAGAGGTTGGCAGACAGACAGAGAAAGTGAGATAGAGAAAGGGAGGGAGAGAGAGGGAGAGAGAGAGAGAGAGAGAGAGAGAGAGAGAGAGAGAGAGAGAGAGAGAGAGAGAGAGAGAGAGAGAGAGAGAGGGGGGAGGGCAGGGCAGGGAGCAGAAGAAGAGGTTTAGCTTATCTCTTGGATATATCTGATGCGTTGTTATGCTTCCTTAAACTCCTTTTTGTGTCTGACTGAGGGAAGATAAATATTTGCATGAAAGTCTCGCTTCAAGCACTATCCGCAAACATTAAACAGGAATGACCTGCGTCGGGTCAATTTAATAAATGCACGCAAACGTAATACATGATGTACATCGCATTCCTCTTCTTCTTTGTCCATGGGATGAAACTCCCACGTACACTCGTGATTTTTTGTGAGTTTGTACGTGTATGACCGTTTTTACCCCGCCATTTAGGCAGCCATACGCCGCTTTCGGGGGAAGCATACTGGGTATTTTCTTGTATCTATAACCCACCGAACTCTGACATGGATTACATGATCTTTTCCGTGCGCACTTGGTCATGTCCACGTGTTTTTCATACAGACACGCACACAAACATCTACAAGTTAAAAACGCAATGTAAACACACAATCATACAGAACCAAAACAAAATAACAACAAACACGAGTCCAAAACCACCACAAACAATAAACAGACAGCTACACCGATCGACAGAAAGACAGACAGATAAACAGACAGACTGACAGACAGATAAACAGACAGAAAGACAGACAGATAAACAGACAGCTACACCGATCGACAGACTGACAGACAGATAAACAGACAGACTGACAGACAGATAAACAGACAGAAAGACAGATAAACAGACAGCTACACCGATCGACAGAAAGACAGACAGATAAACAGACAGACTGACAGACAGATAAACAGACAGAAAGACAGACAGATAAACAGTCAGACTGACAAACAGATAAACAGACAGACTGACAGACAGATAAACAGACAGACTGACAGACAGATAAACAGACAGGTACACCGATCGACAGACTGACAGACAGATAAACAGACAGACTGACAGACAGATAAACAGACAGAAAGACAGACAGATAAACAGACAGACTGACAGACAGATAAACAGACAGGTACACCGATCGACAGACTGACAGACAGATAAACAGACAGCTACACCGATCGACAGACTGACAGACAGATAAACAGACAGGTACACCGATCGACAGACTGACAGACAGATAAACAGACAGGTACACCGATCGACAGACTGACAGACAGATAAACAGACAGACTGACAGACATATAAACAGACAGATCTAGAGACACACACTTACACGCGAAGATATTCTTGGACATTATGCCATCTTTTTTGGTCAAACCACGTTTTAGTTTATTTGTAGACTTCTGAATTTTAGCGGGGACTTGGAATGCACCCAACGGGAATAAACCGAATGCCTCGATCAACATTTATAGGGTTGGCTTTGATGTTAATGTATTTATTTATTCATCTATTTGCCCATAAAACATATGTAATACTGACTACTAATGTTGGCTAAATGTACTTAAACCTGGTTAACAAATAAAGTAACCAATTCTGACGATCACCTAAAGTTCAACATCTTCCGCGTCTCCCTAACGCTTGTCGAAACAAATCGCGAAGCTGTTCTGCTTCAAAGATCGTTTCCGTGTGTCTCTTTACTTAGATGTCACATCTACACAAACGCGAAGATGATTTAAGACTCGCGAGGTGTGAAAAAGACTCAGTCCCCACACGCACACATGGTGCAAGGGAAACACGTGTGTCGGACAAGCCCACTCAGGTCTTTATGAGCGCATACCTCGCCGTCTGTCACCACAGCCAAAACCTTACTCGCATCGATAATCTCCCCATCGATTTTGCCTACTTGCCTTCGATCCGCCTCAATTGTTTTGCTATCCGTCTTGGGGGCGACCCTGACTGAACAATGCTGGGGAAGGGAAGGCGAACGGATGACACGTGCCTTTTTGTCTTTGCTGCCAGCAGCTGTCGTCCCCTCTTCTCTCTGTTCGTGTTGAACGTACAGAGAGAGGTTCAAATGCTACCCTGAATGTGAAGAGAGCGCCCATGACGTCTGCGGGGAGCTGATGGCTAAAGGACCAACATTGAAATTCCTTGACAAACTTTGATAAGAACTACTAGTGATTGTAATATGACAGCGTGCATTAAAGAGATTCTGTGAAGATTTCTATGCATTTAGCGGAAACGCCGTCAATATTTCGATCGTAACAGAGAAACAGACTCATACACACCCAAACAAACAAACAAAACACACACACACCCAAACCCACACCCACACACAAACGGAGTTCTATAAGTTATCACTGGTGATCAATAAATAAATGCTGAGACCCCCATCTCACCATCACCTCAGTTCGGGCTGGCCGCCTTTCTGGTAGCATACCGACACTAGCAGTCTTGTAATTATCGTGGCGAGATACCAGTAAAAGAATCTTTTCCATTCATAATTTTCCATTGTAGTCCCCGATACCTCATTGTTCTTAATAATCACCACTTTTGCAACTTTTGTACCCCAGCAACAAGACCAGCTTTCGCATGCGTCCTTGTAACTGGTCAAATAAAACCAGATTCTTTAGAGCACTGTCGCACCAACATTTAGCCCTTTCTCTAAAAGCCACAGGTTCATTGTGCGCGTACAGGGCATGATCTGAACCCCTCTGATATTACCCTCGCTTTTGCTGACACTTGGGTCTGGAGCGGACTGCTGCAGCATCAAAAAGTCGTTATAGAAATGGTCCAACAATGTGGCGAATTAGTCGCGGAATATATCAGCCGCGCAGACTGTGTACGCTTGGGCCGTCTTACAAGTATGATGTATAGGTTGTAAAGTTTGTAAGAAATGGCGAGGAACTACCGAGGGCATAAAAATAAAACTGCCGTACGTGACCGCCACAGTGGAAAAGCGCAACGGCAGCAGTCTTGGGAGAGGGAGGCATGATCGTGATTTATTAGTAGTGTTCGCATAAGTAGAAATCATAATCCGCTGAGGGTCTGTAAACAGCATGTACTGTTGACGTTTAAGACTGTGGTTTCCTTCCAGATAGTCAGCTTGCTTCGACACAATAAAGTTTTCGATTTGATTAATAGCTTTATGACGGATCAACAGAACAGAGAAGGGTCATCACGGGACGCGTTGATCGAAGAAAGGGTTAAGAAATGACGACTTGCTGTTCTATTCGCAAAACGATTGATACACACGAAAATTCGCTTGTTTCTAGCATATCTAATAATATGCCTTGCACAAAACTGACTCCTAATCCCTCACCTCAGAGCGAGGACGGCTGTCTATGATGCAGGACGACTGAAAACAGCTATACGCGTAATCTTCTTCCCTTTTGAATGACAGACACCTACTCTTTATCTAGTGGCCCCGCGAGTGTTTAGCACAGCTACGCACAACGTCGGCAACAACAACTACGAAAACATCATTTCCGCTCACTGGCACCTCTTTTTCTAAGCTCCCTCCCCTTTGTATAATCAGGCCGCTTCAAATACACGGAAGCAACCCGCCCCCCCCCCCCCCCCACCCACACACACCACCACAAAAACGCAACAACAAAAAACAAAACAAAAATACAGAAATAAATCTACTGTGGACCTCACCACAATCGTTCCCCGATTAAAACCCCACCACGCATTGTCAGATCTGGCGCAGAGCGACTCCTCTTCCCTTACTACTACGGACGGGACAGATAGCATGCAGGTAGGCAGCATCGACTTTGTGTCACACCGTGGAACAGCAGTGCCACGCAAGCACCCGGCAACGCACGTGCGCCTCGAATCCCTGGATCGTCAGCAACACTGTGCATGGCTGTGTGACAGCAAGCCTCTGGCTTTAGGACCTCATGCTGGTTCTGCTTGTGACTCAGTGCCCGTGTCAAAAACTCAGGCGTAAGGCGTGCAGATCATACAGTACATACTTTATCAAACTTTTACGCCCCGGTCTGTTTGCAGACCTGATTCCAGGTAGTTTATCATCGACTTTGGGAGGCTTAGTCGAGAGCGTTAAGGTTCTAGAGCTGGGCTGGCTACAATGTTCTGTTCCTTCAGGGGAACTCTTGGCGGTGATTTATGTCTGGGAGATAGCACACGCTCCAAGCATACAGACTTTTTGAAAAGAAACGACATAAATCAGAAAGACTGAACATTTCGTTATTGTGCAGTGGAAGCTGCCGTGGGAAATTTTTGACGTGGAGTGAGTCTCGTAGAAAGTTAATCTACAAGGTCATAGAGGTCCCGGAATTATCAGGAGTGTCAGAAAGTGAGTTCATAAGTTTTAAACTCACTCCCTCTGTTTCTGTTATTAAAGATGACACACAACAAAGATTTTCGTTCTCTGTGTGTGTATGTGTGTGTGTGTGTGTGTGTGTGTGTGTGTGTGTGTGTGTGTGTTTTTCACTGTGTGTGTGTTTTTCACTGTGTGTGTGTGTGTGTGTGTGTGTGTGTGTGTGTGTGTGTGTGTGTGTGTGAATGACAGCCTGTCTATCTGTCTCTCAGTGTCTCTATGCCTGCGCGCCCGCATAGACACTCTCTTTATTATTTGTTTATATTCAAACGAAGAATGGTCACCAGCTGCTGACAAGTCCTCCCCCACCCCACTTCCCATCCCACCCGAACTTTGTGATGTCCTGCACCACCTGACGCTATCGAGGAAACCAAACAGCGAGCAGACGATCGCTCGTGCCGCTTATCGTCGTCATCATCTCTCTCATCTTTGTCGTCATCTCCGTGCCCTTGACGGACCGACAGTGTTTGTAAGGCGACAGCTGGTTGGTCGGCCACAGGCGGAGCTGGTTGGTCACATTATAGTCTCTCGCCCGTCGTTTCGTATCAGTTTCCAAAACTTATCCCGCAACTGATGAGAGTCTGATTCATGTAGTGTTAAAATGGGCAATCTTTGGTTTGGTTTGTGTGTATGTGTGTGTCTGCGTGGCCATTATCCCATAAAGTGTCCTTGACACCGTAGAACTGATCAATCCTACAGACCTTGATCATCAAACCAAAAAGCGGGGGGGGGGGGGTAATGACCGCACCAACTGTCTTTACACAACTTTTTGTCTCTTTTAGCAAAATTTGAATTTCAATGCTGCATAATTAAATGAACCAACCATTATAAAGATTTTAAAAAAAGGGGGGGAAAAAGAGAGAGAAAAGCAGACTTGCGAAACTCAAAATCTGTAGCTTGAAAAGTCGTTTATTTATTTCTGAACAAAATGCACGCAGTTATATGTTTTTAATGTTGTGAATGAAAAAATTAAATGAAAAGTCAATTTTTGTTACAAAATTAAAAATAAGACTTTTCTTTTTCTTTTCTTCTGAAAACATACTTCGCTGTAACACACATCACAAGGTCGGTTACATCAACCACAGTCTACAGCTGACTCATGAATATGGTGCCGATACTGACAAACCAAGCCAGCAACAAAGAATAACAGACAGCAGCAAAACTGAGAACATGAACAAGAACACGAGCCACAACAACAACACACCCAAAAAATAAACGACACCATACAAAATAACAACAACAAACGGCAACGTCTAACAATAAAACCTATCATATATTTCCAGCGACGTAAGACGCGTGTTCCTGTTACAGGCAACCGGGAAGCACGTGTCAGAGATCTGTGTGTGCTGTGCACAGCGCACGACCGAGGGTCGGGTTGGCACGTGCGTCTGTTGAAAGCTCTGTACGGGTGGAGTTGGTGCGAATGTTATGGTCTTCCTGAGACGACGATCCTTTAACAAAAAATGTAAGAGACGCTGTTGTCGTTGTTCGTTTCGCTCGTTTGTTGAGCGCTCCACTTTATGTTTTGGGTGTGTGTGAATACTCGCTTGTATTTCCTTGACTGCCGCTTCGTCAATTTCTCCATATTTTCTGAAGGCCTTACGGGATTTTAAGGGATTTTAAAGGGAGTTTTGACTCTTTGTGCCATCCATGGCACTTGTGGCATCCTCAAAATGTTCTTTGCTTTACACAGACAGGACTACCGGTTCTTAACGATCATCTAGGTCAAATAATGTTATCAAAATTTACTCTTTTAGTGCTCTATCTCTGTTTCCAACCACACCAGTACACACCGCATACTCAAAACTTTCTCCCCTTTGAAGGGGCTGGATCACCTGCTGGTTGCGGTCATCAAACTTTCTCTCCCTGCGCGGTTTGAGAGCACTGTCCAGATCAAACACGGGTAGGTTTGCGTAGCTGTCGATCGGGTGTCCTCACCCGCCCGCCAACAATCACCACAACAAGGTGCAAGAGGGCTGGAGTACCCTTGATTTCCACCCGAGCTCCCCTGCACTTGTTTACCCTGATAACTATCCTGATAAAGTAACGAACGGCTGCGCGTCTCTCTAACCGCTTTGTTGTCGCTGATCGGGTCGGATTCGACGACTCACACACACAATGGGGTTATTCTCCAAATGGCGGTCCAGTTTCCAAGCTGCAAGTAACCACTGTCCTAACAAAAAATTGGTTTTGGGTCATTGTATAACACTACAGATTTCATGACGGATTACAAGTCACAGAATGTTGTAGAAGCTATACACAACAGCAACAAATATAGCATTTGATTTCATTAGATGACTTTTGTTAGTGAAGCAAAACAATTTTGTTTTGTTTTTTGATTTCACATTTCTTAACTTCGCCCATTATGGGGGGAATTGATCTATTTTGACCACTGCGCCATATATACGGATCTACATAACTCTGTGAATTCGGTCTCAAGGCGTTTTACCAAACCCATGTCCCTGTTTTAGACACCAATACCAATGAATCTCAAATTCATTTATGTGAAATGGACCCTTTCAGCTTTGCCTTCCGGGACAGTGGCCAGTCCAGACAGCTCGGACAGTGGCTATTTATTTGTGTTCGTTGCTCCTACCACTGGGGGCATGTCGGCGAATATCAGTTGTACAAGAGTTTGAATTGGGACCTTTTGCCTGTATCGACATGAAAGGAAGGCAATCATCGAAAGTGTAAGGTGTATTTTACATCTGAAGGGACCGCAACACGGTGGCCTAGTGGTAAGGCGTCCGCCCAGTGAGCGGGAGGTCCTGGGTTCGAACCCCGGCCGAGTCATACTTTAAAATTGGCAATCTAGTGGCTGCTCCGCCTGGCGTCTGGCAAGATGGGGTTAGTGCTAGGACTGGTTGGTCCGGTGTCAGAATAATGTGACTGGGTGAGACATGAAGCCTGTGCTGCGACTTCTGTCTTGTGTTCTTTCTTTCTTTATTTGGTGTTTAACGTCGTTTTCAACCATTCAAGGTTATATCGCGACGGCTGTCTTGTGTGTGGCGGTGTTCTTTCCAAACACTTGTAGAAATTGATCTAATGCTAATGGGTAAAAAAAAAAAAATTAAAAAAAAAAGAACACCCACGTTAAATGTCATAGCAGCACCGCCCTGATATCACCCTTCGTGGTGGACTGGGCGTTAAACAAACAAACAAATCATCTGAAGGGCTTTAGAAAACGTTGTCTTCTAGGTTCGGTGATATATTATTTGGGAATACAAGGAGAACGAGGGGAGGACAAGAGAGAAACTGGTGTGTGTCTGTACGCATAGGGGCAAACACACTTTGTCTTCGGGCATTCGTTCTGTTTTAGATTTTTACGCTTTTATGCGAGTTCTGTTTTATTGTCAGATTTTTTATGTGTAACTATGTGTCTATTACTTATCAGTCTTGCGTGTTTTTTTCTCATCTTTTTAAAAACAAATTTTCTAGATTATCTTATATAACTATAAGTGGTCGTTGTCTAATGCTTGTATGTTTTTTCTTACGAGAAAACTTTTTATATGTAAAATGTTAAATTTTAATGTCTAATGTAAAGCGCCATGAGACTGCCATTTGGCGGTGAACAGCGCTATAAAAGAATGTTTTATTATTATTAGTATTATTATTATTATTATTCCCAAAACAGTTCTAGAGTTGGGCGTCGCTTCGCGGTCTTATTGTACTATGTATTGCGAACATGGACACTTGTACACACAGCAACATTTCATTTATTGTTTTTTTAAATTCTGTCCATACTGCCATTATGACAAATATAACAAATCTCTCGCGGTGTTCTTTCCAAACACTTGTAGAAATTGATCTAATGCTTATGGGTAAAAAAAAAATTAAAAAAAATAAAATAAAAAAAAGAACACCCAATACATTATTGTTTTCCCACAGAGTAAAATATTGTTCAACATCACACAAAATGCACCGACATCATAGGTTTAATAACCAAAGACTGTTTTCTTTAAAAGGTGTGTACCAAAACAACAGATACCGCCAAACTTATGCAAATTTATGTTTTACAACATGGAACGGGAGGGGAGAGACGCCAACAAAATCACCGCATGTTGTTAAAAATATGACTCATTTCGTTGTCTTTTTCCCCCCTTCCCTTTCCACGACCAAGAGGAGCTAAAAAAAACGTTCAACGCTATTATGAAGACACGGACGAAACATGTCGCCGGAAAGTCCCAAATACGTGCGAAATCCGGCATAATGATATCAGCAACCTGTCCCGTTACAATGGCACGGTAACATATCGCGGCTGAAGAGAAGAGGTTTTAAGGCCGCATTATAAAGAGAGCCAGAGTTCTCAATGGCGAAAATCCACCGTGGAAAATGTGTGTGAAAAAGGGACTGATGCCCGCGTCATGGATGAGTTATTTTCAACAGGGGATACAGTCCTCTCCCTTTTTATATTTAGTCAAGTTTTGACTAAATATTTTAACGTAGAGGGGGGAATCGAGACGAGGGTCGTGGTGTATGTGTGTGTGTGTGTGTGTGTGTGTCTGTGTGTGTGTGTAGAGCGATTCAGACTAAACTACTGGACCGATCTTTATGAAATTTGACATGAGAGTTCCTGGGTATGAAATCCCCGAACGTTTTTTTCATTTTTTTGATAAATGTCTTTGATGACGTCATATCCGGCTTTTCGTGAAAGTTGAGGCGGCACTGTCACGCCCTCATTTTTCAACCAAATTGATTCAAATTTTGGTCAAGTAATCTTCGACGAAGCCCGGGGTTCGGTATTGCATTTCAGCTTGGTGGCATAAAAATTAATTAATGACTTTGGTCATTAAAAATCGGAAAATTGTAAAAAAAAATAAAAATTTATAAATCGCTCCAAATTTACGTTTATCTTATTCTCCATCATTTGCTGATTCCAAAAACATATAAATATGTTATATTCGGATTAAAAACAAGCTCTGAAAATTAAATATATAAAAATTATTATCACAATTAAATTGTCCAAATCAATTTAAAAACATTTTCATCTTATTCCTTATAAGATATGATATGTTTGGATTAAAAACACGCTCAGAAAGTTAAAACAAAGAGAGGTACAGAAAAGCGTGCTATCCTTCTTAGCGCAACTACTACCCCGCTCTTCTTGTCAATTTCACTGCCTTTGCCATGAGCGGTGGACTGACGATGCTACGAGTATACGGTCTTGCTGAAAAATGGCAGCTACTTGACTAAATATTGTATTTTCGCCTTACGCGACTTGTTGTTTGTTAAAGGGATACTGTTGCTCTGACTTTGTGGGTGAGTTTCTGGCGAATTTAACGAATCTGAAGAATCTAGGGAATCTAGTACCTTAATATAGACGCACATGGAATGATCTGCACGAAAACGCACCACAAGTTTGATGATTAATTAAATCAAAATGAGTGATGGCGCTTCAGGGCGCTTCTCTGTGATGTTGAAAACAACAAGAAGAGCAAACGCTCGATCGAGTCACTTTCGCAGTTCTGAATATTATATGAGGCATCAGATGGACAGGAAGAAATTGCTATTCACAACACAATGAGTCACGTTCACATAAAATTTGAGCCCGGTCACTTTTATAGTTTCCGAGAAAAGCCCAACGTTAAGTTGTGTGTTGCCGAACAGAAAAGGCTAGTTATCTCCCTTGTTTTTCTGATAACGTTCGTAAAAGGCTACAGATGTAAATACTTTGATGTAAAGAATAATCCTACAAAGTTTCAATCACATCCGATGAACTTTGTCAAAGATATAAAATGTCTAATTTTTCCTTTGACGCTGACCTGTGACCTTGAAAAAGGTCAAAGGTCAACGAAGCCATCGTTAAAGTGTAGAGGTCATTGGAGGTCACGACTAAACAAAATATGAGCCCGATCGCTTTGATAGTTTCCGAGAAAAGTCCAACGTTAAGGTGGTGTCTACGGACGGCCGGCCGGACGGCCGGCCGGACAGACTAACACTGACCGATTACATAGAGTCACTTTTTCTCAAGTGACTCAAAAAGTAGTCGAGAAGCGCCGCCCTCTATGACGCGGCCGCCTAGTAACTTGCATCACGTACACAAACAAGGGAAGTAAATCAGTGGAAGTCATCCAACCCAACCATCCCTAAGTATGCTCTTTCTTTGCCTATTCTACATTTAATCAACCTTTTAAAAACGTTCCTTTGCAAAGTGAAGGCAGTCCTCCTGCGTAGTAGCCGCACAGACCCGTTTCCTTCTTCTAAAGACCCCCCCACACACACACACACTCAATGTGACTTCAGCTCTGACTTCTGAATCTTTGCCCGGTCAGTATCCTTTTGACAAGTCTAGGATCAGCCTTCAGGCTCGATCAAAACTAACTGTGCCAGCTGCTAGCGTTGCAAGAAGACAGTCCTGGCGTAGAAAAGGAGTATGCCCTGACTTCCACCCGACACACCCCTTTTCACCGCTGCACAAACGTGCTTCCACCCGATTGCACTGCAATGCCACCCGTCGACAATGATACACTAGGTGTCTTTTGTGGCTCTTTCTTCGAGTTTCTCCCCGAGCTCGCGCTGACACCTTCTCTGTTTGGGTTTGGGAACAAGAGCCCTATTTTATCGGGTGGAAACAAGGCAGTCACGCTACAATTTTCCCTCAAACTGGGAGAGATAGGAGCCATAACTTGGGTGTGTTTAAAGTAGGGTCGGGAGTCTCCTTTCGTGGCGGGCGGTACTGAAGCGAAACGTCCAAGGATGACCTGAAGGTACCTCCTTCCCGTGTTAACGGTCATGTAAACCGCCGTGAAATGTCTGGACATTTACATGGAATAAAAAACATCCATCCACTTGAATATATACAAAGAATCAACAACCTGGCCGGTTTTTTGCGCAGAGTGAGAATGTTTTGTCGAAATGATTTTGAAGATTAATATATATATATATATAAATGTCCGTTGCGAAACCAATTCCGCAAACATTTCTGTAGTCCCTTTCTATGTCATGAGATACTATGAATGAGCTACATATTCTTTCTGGGGCTCAAAACAACAGAAAACCGTCCGCAAAGCAACATGTAGATACTGACACTTTCAGAACGTTGCTGTTGTAGCATCTGCCATTCCTATTTCTATCGTTGTTATTGGCACACACTCAAAATATTTATCTGCAACACGTTCTTGCTGGGTGAATAAATATATCTGACTGAAATCTGACGACCCGGACAGACACTTGAACGCATCTGTTACACTACGCAATTGCTTTGAACTTTGTTCCACTGAAATGGTAGGGACTTGTCCCTGTTCTGCGCAACAACTAGTCTGTTCAACCTTCTTTGTCCTCTTCGTGATATTGCGTTAGCCTCTCTTTGTATCTTCCTAGCTAGGTGATCAATTGTGTTCGTTCTCTCTCTCTCTCTCTCTCTCTCTCGCTTTATCTCTCTCTCTTCTCTCTTCTTTCTCTCTCTCTCCTCTGTCTGTCTGTCTGTCTCTCTCTCTTTCTCTCTCTCTGTCTCTCCTCCCTCTGTCTCTCTCTCTCTCCCCTCTCTCTCTCTCTCTCTAGATACTAAGAAAGTATTTTGTACACTCTCCCACCCCCCATCTCTCTCTCTCTCTCTCTCTCTCTCTCTCTCTCTCTCTCTCTCTCTCTCTCTCTCTCTCTCTCTCTCTCTCTCTCTCTCTCTCTCTGCACCAGGCTTTATCCAAGACCTAATGACCTGTTATACCATATGACTTGTCTGTTGCGTGCATGTGTCTGTAGTATGTCTGTATGCATCAGGCAAAATATCAGACATATGGATAGAAATTGTATCTCTACACTGACGAACCAGCTAAAGCGGAGACAATATGGGTGCCTCAAAACCAGACATGATGCTCCCTTCAACACCCCTTCCCTCCACACTCATCCTGTTTAAAAGAAAAATTGTAAAATAATCTTAATGCATGGGTGGGACTGTAAAATATCATGAATCCTGAACCAAACCAAAAACAACCACAAAAAAAGAGAAAAAAAAGAGGCCATAATCGAATCCGGATTTCCGGCATATACCGGAAGAATCCCACCCATGTTAATGTAGTTAACATAACATCATGCCTTACACCAATATCATCAGCCAAAATCGGTCTTTGCAAAGTTATAAACAAGTCGCGTAAGGCGAAAATACAACATTTAGTCAAGTAGCTGTCGAACTCACAGAATGAAACTGAACGCAATGCCATTTTTCAGCAAGACCGTATACTCGTAGCATCGTCAGTCCACCGCTCATGGCAAAGGCAGTGAAATTGACAAGAAGAGCGGGGTAGTAGTTGCGCTAAGAAGGATAGCACGCTTTTCTGTACCTCTCTTTGTTTTAACTTTCTGAGCGTGTTTTTAATCCAAACATATCATATCTATATGTTTTTGGAATCAGGAACCGACAAGGAATAAGATGAAAGTGTTTTTAAATTGATTTCGACAATTTAATTTTGATAATAATTTTTATATATTTAATTTCCAGAGCTTGTTTTTAATCCAAATATAACATATTTATATGTTTTTGGAATCAGAAAATGATGGAGAATAAGATGAACGTAAATTTGGATCGTTTTATAAATTTTTATTTTTCTTTACAATTTTCAGATTTTTAATGACCAAAGTCATTAATTAATTTTTAAGCCACCAAGCTGAAATGCAATACCGAAGTTCGGGCTTCGTCGAAGATTACTTGACCAAAATTTCAACCAATTTGGTTGAAAAATGAGGGCGTGACAGTGCCGCCTCAACTTTCACGAAAAGCCGGATATGACGTCATCAAAGACATTTATCAAAAAAATGAAAAATGTGTTCGGGGATTTCATACCCAGGAACTCTCATGTCAAATTTCATAAAGATCGGTCCAGTAGTTTAGTCTGAATCGCTCTACACACACACACAGACACACACACACACACACACACACACACACACACACACACACACACACGCACGCACGCACGCACATACACCACGACCCTCGTCTCGATTCCCCCCTCTACGTTAAAACATTTAGTCAAAACTTGACTAAATGTAAACAAGTCGCGTAAGGCGAAAATACAACATTTAGTCAAGTAGCTGTCGAACTCACAGAATGAAACTGAACGCAATGCCATTTTTCAGCAAGACCGTATACTCGTAGCATCGTCAGTCCACCGCTCATGGCAAAGGCAGTGAAATTGACAAGAAGAGCGGGGTAGTAGTTGCGCTAAGAAAGATAGCACGCTTTTCTGTACCTCTCTTCGTTTTAACTTTCTGAGCGTGTTTTTAATCCAAACATATCATATCTATATGTTTTTGGAATCAGGAACCGACAAGGAATAAGATGAAAGTGTTTTTAAATTGATTTCGACAATTTAATTTTGATAATAATTTTCATATATTTAATTTTCAGAGCTTGTTTTTAATCCAAATATAACATATTTATATGTTTTTGGAATCAGAAAATGATGGAGAATAAGATGAACGTAAATTTGGATCGTTTTATAAATTTTTTTTTTTTTTTTACAATTTTCAGATTTTTAATGACCAAAGTCATTAATTAATTTTTAAGCCACCAAGCTGAAATGCAATACCGAAGTCCGGGCTTCGTCGAAGATTACTTGACCAAAATTTCAACCAATTTGGTTGAAAAATGAGGGCGTGACAGTGCCGCCTCAACTTTCACGAAAAGCCGGATATGACGTCATCAAAGACATTTATCAAAAAAAATGAAAAAAACGTTCGGGGATTTCATACCCAGGAACTCTCATGTCAAATTTCATAAAGATCGGTCCAGTAGTTTAGTCTGAATCGCTCTACACACACACACACACACAGACACACACACACACACACACACACACACACACACACAGAGACAGACACACACACGCACATACACCACGACCCTCGTCTCGATTCCCCCCTCTACGTTAAAACATTTAGTCAAAACTTGACTAAATGTAAAAACAAGTCGCGTAAGGCGAAAATACAACATTTAGTCAAGTAGCTGTCGAACTCACAGAATGAAACTGAACGCAATGCAACGCAGCAAGACCGTATACTCGTAGCATCGTCAGTCCACCGCTCACGGCATAGGCAGTGAAATTGACAAGAAGAGCGGGGTAGTAGTTGCGCTGAGAAGGATAGCACGCTTTTCTGTACCTCTCTTCGTTTTAACTTTCTGAGCGTGTTTTGAATCCAAACATATCATATCTATATGTTTTTGGAATCAGGAACAGACAAGGAATAAGATGAAAGTGTTTTTAAATTGATTTCGAAAAAAAAATGTTGATAGTAATTTTAATTTTTTTAATTTTCAGAGCTTGTTTTTAATCCAAATATAACATATGTATATGTTTTTGGAATCAGAAAATGATGGAGAATAAGATGAACGTAAATTTGGATCGTTTCATAATTTTTTATTTTGTTTTACAATTTTCAGATTTTTAATGACCAAAGTCATTAATTAATTTTTAAGCCACCAAGCTGAAATGCAATACCGAAGTCCGGGCTTCGTCGAAGATTACTTGACCAAAATTTCAACCAATTTGGTTGAAAAATGAGAGCGTGACAGTGCCGCCTCAACTTTCACGAAAAGCCGGATATGACGTCATCAAAGACATTTATCAAAAAAAATGAAAAAAACGTCTGGGGATTTCATACCCAGGAACTCTCATGTCAAATTTCATAAAGATCGGTCCAGTAGTTTTCTCTGAATCGCTCTACACACACACACAGACACACATACACCATATGACCCTCGTCTCGATTCCCCCCTCTACGTTAATACATTTAGTCAAAACTTGACTAAATGTAAAAAGACAACAAAGGCAAACATAGAAGACCATAACAAAACTGCATCCTAGCAAATATTGTACAGAGAGAATTCTCTCTGTACAATCTTTGATCCGTGTATATGCAGGTAGCGGGACATTGCAGAACTGCAAATCAGGGGCTGATTCGACACGGATAAGAGGGTGTCAGTTGTGACGCAGGAACAGCAGTTAGCACCAGTAGCTTTGTAACATAGAAACGCGACAGCTGCTGCCACAGGACCATCAAGCTATATCTACATCATCTACGGCTACCCCATCACGATTTACCTCTTCGCTCTTCCTCCTTCTCCCTCTCGTTTGCCCGTTTGACACCTAACCATGTATGAACGAATGATCAAAAAAAAATTTGACACATGCAGATTGGATGACAAAACTGAAAGTGTGACACTCGACAACACTCGGTCATTATTATGTAAATGCGAGAGTTGTTTGTAGCATAGCTGTTGGTACTTTTTTTTTCCTCCCTATTCCGATAGTTGCATTAAACATAAAACCACTTATTCTAATTATTATCTTTCTTTATTTGGTGTTTAACGTCGTTTTCAACCACGAAGGTTATATCGCGACGGTTCTAATAATTATCATTACAACCAAAAAAAACCAGTACATTCAAATGAAATACATAATCAGGAAGCACATATCGCGCATCCCCAAAAATTAGCAGTTCGGGAGCATCAAAGAAATCCAGTCAACAAACAAAAAACCCAAAAAAACAAACAAAAGAATACGTGATTGAGAACAACACAGAAAATGTTCCACCTACCCGCCAAAAGCTGGGTTGGCTGTAGCGGGGTGGGGTGGGCGAGGTCCGGGTGTGCGCAGTCAGTATCCATGCAGTGTCCGACGCAAGGACCCTGACCAAGCGATGACCACTCAACAATCATCCGGTCACCGAGCAGAATCACACGTCACAGTCTCGCCACACACACACACTGACGTCACAGTCTCGCCACACACACAGTGATGTCACAGTCTCGCCACACACAGTGACGTCAAGAGCCCTCTGACGTCATGAAGAATTAAGCAATGATGCAGAGCTGTGGGCGTGTTTCCAATATGGTGAGTTGGTCTTCAGCAAAAGAGCTCGCTATCTTGTCTACTCGCAAGTCTAAAGACTTTCACTTCAGTGTCGTCAGATTCTTGGTAAATAATCCTATTTTCTACGACGCTGTTGGATGGAGTTGTGCTTTGAATCTTGGGCGGAAATTCAGTACTAATGTCAGCAAAATCGCAATGTCGATCTGATCCCTTGCATATCCCTGGGGGTCGTCACCTCTGCGTAAAGTGCCACAAGTAAGTTTGTCAGCTGCACTTCTGAAAATAAGAAAAAAAGGTAACATAATCGGTCAAACAAAAACAACAACAATAGCAGCAACAACAAAAACGTTGCACACACACACACACACACACACGCGGTAATCTTTACTCAGCCCCCCCCCCCCCCCCCGATCACCACCACCCCCAATCCTCGCCAAAATACAACCCCTCAATTATACCAATATAAACCATTTCACCATATACCCACACACAGGGGAAAAAGTGATTGGCAGTAGGAAAAGAAACACAGCACAACCGCCCCCCCCCCCCCCCTCCTTCACACACACCCCATACACAAGCAAATCCACCGCGGAAAATCGACCAAGGAGCGAAAGGTAAACAGACAGGCATTATTTGGCGATTCATTGAAGTGTCAAGGAGTAGCTCGGGCCGATCGGGTCCCGGTTTTATTTGTACGCACAACTATCTTTTTCTCTTTTGCCGCCGCCACAATACGGGAGGCCCCATTAATTAACGCTTAAGGGACGTCGCCGTTATTGTAGCGTGGTAGTAGCAGTGGCTGCGCTGGGCTTTGTGCCGCAGTAGTGGCAGCTACGCAGACCAGTGCGGGAACAAACTGGAGAGCGACTGTATGTGTATGTATATGCATGCACGCGGGTTTTCTCGTACGAGTGCTTACAGACTAGACTAGATTTTGACAAGGTCTACGCTAAGATAGGTGAACGGGGAAAGTAAATGAGCAAATGTGTTGTTTTTGCTTTTGTTTCTCCTTTTCGGGGCCGGCAGGGAGTGGGGTGGAGGGTGGAGGAGAGATTGTGTGTGTGTGTGTGTGTGTGTGTGTTAGGTGTCAGATCAAACTATTTTGCGTTTGTCGCACACAATAAGTTTTCTCAGCTGTCGAAGAAACATTATTGGGGGTAATGCCGAAAGAGGGTTTTTTGTTTTAATCGTTCTAGTATCTTTCTGGTAACAAGAAAACGTAACATAACGTTTGGGTAGACTTGCTGGTGCCTTTTCTCTAACAGTACTGGGAGGAAAACGCTGTTTATTTGTTTATGGCTTGTTGTGTACTTCACATCCACTTGTTACTTTTCAAGATGATTAACGCTCGGTTTGATATGTAACAACAACAACAACAACAACAACAACAACAACAACAACAACAACAACAACAACAACAACAACGCTCGGTTTCATATGTAACAATAGCGACATCAACAACAACAACACTCGGTTTGATATGTAACAACAACAACAACAACAACAACAACAACAACAACAACAACAACAACAACAACAACAACAACAACAACAACAACAAAGCTTTGTAATTTTTATTTTAAAAAAAGCTCTGTGTATGTGTGTTTATTTGCAAGCAACCAGTCTTCATCAGTCCGACCAGTAATGAAAGCTAGTTCTTTGGTATGACTGTGTGGGAAAGTGAAAGAGTGCCTTGAAGAATAACGTGATCTTATACTTTTTTTGAGGATGAAATTCGCTAGCTCATTTCAATGCTTGTTATTCTTTCAGGTGCAAGCAGTTTGTTCCGCGTAACTCTCACTTACTATTGATGCGCATGTCGTAAACATTTGGTTTAAACAAGTTTATTCAATAAATGTCATTGGTACTATTGCCGCATACATGAAATTAGGAACATGGAGCACAACAAGCTAAGCTTATGAGCGTACTCTTAAAAGCAAATGAAATTTGGCGGACGATTTTAATATAACAAGTTTGAAATAATGTAAAAATAATAATGGTCAATTATGGTAGACAAACATGTAACAATAAAAGGAAAACAACAACAACAACAACAAAAAACAATGATAAACTAACAACAGTACTCACACGCGCTCGCACACTCACTCGCACACACACGCATACAATGACTTCCACATGGTTGAAAATAGAATACTACCAGAACAAGGAAATGTAAACAGTACTGCACATGGTCGTTTCGAACATGGATGAGATAAATGCATTCATTATTCAAATCGTTTGTTTAATAAGATAAACCTGAATAACTGGTCAAATATCAATGCATTTTCGCTGTCTGGCTTGTCTCTATTGCCATTCAGAAAATCATCAGCGGTTAGCAAATCATAGTTGGGCAGTGTTGACAAGGTGACTTCACGTATTTGAAGAGATAAGGGGCAATGAAAAATATAGTGCTCCGCATTTTCAACAGGATAACCACAAGTGCATGACGGGTCGGGAATTAAATGTCTGTCAAATAGATCACTATTTAGATTGCTGATCCTCAATCTCAGTCTGCAATGGATAATTTCTGATTTTCGATCAGATGTGTATCTATACGAGGGAACAACAGAATCATCAGAACCAATACGTTTTTTAAATAACCCAATAGAATCAAGTTGTTTTACAGTATCTGGAAGCTCATTCCACAGAGAAGTCGAAGACAGAAAAAATGACTTTTTATACAATTCAGTTCGAGAGTGGGGAGTCTGTCTGTCAAGTGGTCTTCGTCTATGGTAAGGGTTCACAGAAGCAACGAGAGGAGGCAGACGTTCCAGTAAGTATGGTGGCTCGCGTGCATTAACTAATTGGAAATACAAAATCAATTTGTGTCTTTTTCGCCTCTCCTTCAGTGTTGTAAATCCTGATTCATCGTACAATTTTTGGTGGCTCGTGCCACGAACTGCACCTATAATGGTTCTTATGGCATCAAGATGCAAGTTTTCTAATAAAGTAGCTAATCTGTCAGAACAATTATCCCAAATGACGTCAGAAAAATCAAAATGGGGAATAATAAAAGATTTATACATAAGTTCAAGTGCCTTTCGGCTAAGGCGATACTTATAGGACCGAAAACATGAGAGAAGAACACGTACTTTAGATATAATTGACTGAACATGTGATTCCCATTTGCAGTCGCTCTGAATCAGTACACCAAGATGTTTGTGAACGTGGTTTTCTCTCAGAATTGTTCCATCAAATACAAACATTTATAGAGCTTGCGTCCCTTTGTTGCTCAGATCTTAAAATAGAGCTGTCTACTTTTTTTTTAAATTTTTAAAAAAAATTTTCACGTATTCTTGTGAGGCCACAACCCTGAAAAAGTTTACTTTTGTGTGTTTGTGCACAATAAACCAGTCTTGCTCTAAGAATCTTATCCATTCAGGAGTAAGAGCTCGTTCTTTTGAATACCAGCGTACAAAACGGAAAGCGTCATCCACGAAAACACCTTTGGAAAACAAATCAGCACGCTTATAAGCAAAGAAACATACATACAAACAAACAAACAAATAAACAAACAAGCACAAAAGTACAGTTAAAAGTCAAGCACACCCATACATCAAGGTAGACCAAGTTACAAAACAGCAAATGTTTGGAAGGATTATAATCAAACAGAAAAACGCCGCAGGAAACGGTCCTGTCGCACTTTGCTTATTTTTGTCAGATTGTTGCTTACGCTTGTCTTCGTGGTCAACATCAAGAACAAGGTGTTTGTTTGTCTCACCTTATATTTTTACCTGCATGCATAACACAGCCCGACCGCAAGAAGCCTGCGATCCGGTTAGAACAGTTACCAAACAGAAATTACGCAACCAACCACAACGGAGTACGACTGCCTAGAAAAACACAAAACAACGGAGATATACGAAAACATAACAACGGTGTGGAATTTTGTCTCCGATAACTTCTGTGCACAGGTGTGTGTTTCTGTTATCTTAAGCTGAAACTCGATCATTTGATTTGTTATCCTAAATTTTGATGGACATGTAATCTAAACGGATTGTGACTGCTAGCATGACTTTATCGGCAAGCAAACACGAAACAATAACTTCTGCGAGGCTTGCTGATATCAACAATCGACTGTTCGCCAGGTAAAACCTCCTCTGCTTGTCACCTGCACAGCATTAATGTTTCATTGTCACATTGAGTGTGCACCAAGCTGAAAAACAGGAAAACCGTGGGGTGTCGAGCTCAAATACAGCAGCTACAAACAAAAACAGGAAAACCGTGGGGTGTCGAGCTCAAATACAGCAGCTACAAACAAAAACAGGAAAACCGTGGGGTGTCGAGCTCAAATACAGCAGCTACAAACAAAAACAGGAAAACCGTGGGGTGTCGAGCTCAAATACAGCAGCTACAAACAAAAACAGGAAAACCGTGGGGTGTCGAGCTCAAATACAGCAGCTACAAACAAAAACAGGAAAACCATGGGGTGTCGAGCTCAAATACAGCAGCTACAAACAAAAACAGGAAAACCGTGGGGTGTCGAGCTCAAATACAGCAGCTACAAACAAAAACAGGAAAACCGTGGGGTGTCGAGCTCAAATACAGCAGCTACAAACAAAAACAGGAAAACCGTGGGGTGTCCAGCTCAAATACAGCAGCTACAAACAACAAGAAGAGCAAACGCTCGATCGAGTCACTTTCGCAGTTCTGAATATTATATGAGGCATCAGATGGACAGGAAGAAATTGCTATTCACAACACAATGAGTCACGTTCACATAAAATTTGAGCCCGGTCACTTTTATAGTTTCCGAGAAAAGCCCAACGTTAAGTTGTGTGTTGCCGAACAGAAAAGGCTAGTTATCTCCCTTGTTTTTCTGATAACGTTCGTAAAAGGCTACAGATGTAAATACTTTGATGTAAAGAATAATCCTACAAAGTTTCAATCACATCCGATGAACTTTGTCAAAGATATAAAATGTCTAATTTTTCCTTTGACGCTGACCTGTGACCTTGAAAAAGGTCAAAGGTCAACGAAACCATCGTTAAAGTGTAGAGGTCATTGGAGGTCACGACTAAACAAAATATGAGCCCGATCGCTTTGATAGTTTCCGAGAAAAGTCCAACGTTAAGGTGGTGTCTACGGACGGCCGGCCGGACGGCCGGCCGGACAGACTAACACTGACCGATTACATAGAGTCACTTTTTCTCAAGTGACTCAAAAACAGGAAAACCGTGGGGTGTCGAGCTCAAATACAGCAGCTACAAACAAAAACACTCAACCCCACCAAACGTGAAAACACACCCATACCCCCAACACCCAACATGCGAGTGTTCGTCAGATCTAGCATAACAGAGAAGAGATAGAGAGGTAGCAAGTGTGTGTGTGTGTGTGTGTGTGTGTGTGTGTGTGTGTGTGTGTGTGTGTGTGTGTGTGTGTGTGTGTGTGTGTGTGTGAGAGAGACAGAGAGAGACAGAGACAGAGAGAGACAGAGAGACAGAGACAGAGAGACAGAGAGAGAGACACACAGACAGACTCACAGACAGACAGAGCGAGAGAGAGAGGTGTGAGGGAGGGAGAGAGAAGGGGGAGAGGCAGGGAAGGGGGAGGGGGATGTAAGGAGGGATGGAGCCTGATGTAGAAAGAGAAGGAGAGACACATGTCAATCGCGCAATTTTAATTTTAGCGAAACCAGCGATGATTCGAACAGATTTTAATCTGGAAATATTAGGTCTAATAAAATAAAAATTAAAAACAAAGAAACAAATTGCAAGTGGATACGAAATAAATTCTACCGTTTCCGCTTCTTTTGTAGTTCAGTGTATGTATCGCAGTTGTCCCAGTGGAACGAATGTCTGCCAATATCTTGTAATACGAGCTAATGATGTCGTAATGGCAGGCCATGTCAAAAGAAAATCGCCTCTTTCAATACTACTACTCTCGTTTTCATTTTCAATTTGATCCATTTTCTGCTTTTGAAGAAAACTTTACTTTCACTCCCTTTCTATTCTTTTTATTCTATGTGAAATTCCCCCCCGCCCTCCCCCTTTGTTCGTTTTTATTCACAAAGAAACCGATTAGGAAAGGATTTTTATGTCCCTACTCAGCCGAAGAGCTTTACGATTGTTAATGTCTCCTGGACCATAAACGAGTGTCTGAGGGCCTTGGGTATCTGTAATTGGCAGTTGTTCGTAAAATGAATAAACAGTGAATAAAATATTGAACAATTGTGATTTAAAATCAACAAGATGAAATTGTTAAGAAGGGGCGAAAAGGTGAAATTTTTTTCAAACAAAGAAAGAGAAAGAAATCAAAGACAAAGGTTTCGGAGGCATGACAATGCTCGTTAAGGTGCGAAAACTGCAATATGCTGATCAAACACCAATAACATTGCCAGCCAATTTTGTGTGCGTGACACACACACACACACACACACACACACACACACACACACACACACACACACACACACGCAAGCACACACACACACACGCAAGAACACACACACACACACACATACACGCACGAAAGCACACACACACACACACATGCTCGCACGCACGCACGCACACACACACACACACACACACACACACACACACACATGCACTGACCCACGCGCGCACGAAAGACAAATAGACAGACATACTATAGAGACAGAAAGGGAGACCGCTTCGTACCAGGTTTGTCACATGAATGGTCAGTTCTTTTACTAAATGACGAAAAGAATATATTCTCTGAATTTCGGACATGAATTCTCCAGCTAATGAATGTCAAAGGCAACAAAGTTGTCACCTTAAGTTTCTCCTTTACGTGCAAACAAAATGTGGTAGTTCTCTGAAACTACGACATGATACTGGCTGTAAGACCAAAACGCATTGACCAATCACCGACTTCCACAGGCGTCATTTCACAAAAAGGATTTTCCTACCAAGAATTTCCTTTGATGGACTTTTTTTTTTTTTTTTTAGAGGCAGAATTTTTTTCTACGTCTCCAAAAACATACCAAGCTTTTTAACATGTTTCGGCATGCCGTAAAAAATACGCGTTTCTCTGGGGTCCTGATTTGGCCTATATGGTCCGCTAGACCCCAAAAAGCAACAACAACTAACTACGCGTTTCTGTCTGTCTTGAGTGTACATTTTCCCCATGACGACATACAGCTGTGCTTTAGCTTGTGTTGGATCGGTCTTGCGATGGAGTTTTATCAGTCACAGGCCACTGTCTTGGTCAGCAAATCAGAAGGAGACTACCCGAAGCGCTCGATCGAGTCACCCGGGCACTTCAAAATCCGAGTGCATAGTACGAGGCGTGAACAGTAAATCACTTCCATGCTATCTGTAGCGAGTTTAGCAAACGGTAGAGATAAAAAAAAAATAAAAAAAACCCTGTCCCATCGACAATATTTTCACTGTTTTATCTCAACTGCTTCAACTTGTCGCCGCTGTCTCTTGCGCGGTTGTTGCCACTCTGGTCCGTGATGGCCTTTTTGTGGCAAAGTTCATGGCCAGGTTTCACCAAGGCGTTGTGTTAGAGGCCCACTCCGCCTCACATGAGGTTTACAGAGCGAACACAAAAAGATGACTATTCTGAACACATAAAACGCACCAAAAGTACCCAAAGTGAATAATCAAAAGTGAAAACAAGCAGCAGGTACCCTTTTCCAAGTTTATCTTTATGAAATACCTCTGTTTCACCAAGGCGTTGTGTTAAAGGCCCACTCCACCTCACATGACGTTTTTAGAGCGAACACAGCAATACACCTGTTGAACCGCATTCGCCGCCTTTAAATGACACAGACAGGTCACTGCAGAGGCTACTTAGCACACGTAAACCCCGTTCCAATTCTCTTGGTTTATTCAACCCCCGAACATTCGGAGCCCTGTGTGACCGACTTTATTCACACATGACCTTGAGCCGTTTGCGGTGACAAAGCGACTCTAGATCTGCAAAAGCATGTTGTTGTGTATCTCTGAATCTGAAATACAACAATTGACAGCCAGTGACACAAACCGAATGGCGGTTTGCTTCAAATAAACTGCAGCGATTTGCAGACACTTCGTCTGCATGAGCTTGGTAAGCTGTAGCTCATGTGATGTAATGGTAACCTTGTCGCGGCAGTAGGTTTTTAGAGCGCAGTACTCAATTTACACAGTAGGTACAGCAACAAACAGTATCAAATGTTAGGAAATCTTAGCCGACTAGCATCTCAAATAGGGAAAAATTGCATGGTTTTCGGAAGCCTACTTCACCGTCATCAACTGAAAAGCGAGTCATCTTACACGCACTAGTAAACTAATACACCAACCTCGCATTGCAACAAATGTAAATCTGAACTTACTGGTACTTATCTATATCCGAGGACAGGCGTGTCAAGGGAAAGAAAAACTCTTTTCTTATAACCGAGGCTTTCTTATAACGGAGAATTTCTTATCAGGAGAATTCTAAGTGGAAGAAAGAAGACATCTGGCAGGGAAATAAAACGTCCTTTCTTGTAAGCGATGTTTCTTATAAGCGAGGTTCTATAAGTGGGTTCGATTGTATCTTGTTTCAAACATCCGCTTCCTGCAAACGGGTAAAAATGTCTGTTGCGTCAGCGACATCAGTTTGGATTACGGCTGAAAAGGTAAATCTGCGTTACAAAAGACAGAAATTGCAACTGTGTACTTTTGGATTCTATATATTTTTGGATTCAGGCAATGATAAAGAATCAAATGCAACCATTGTTGAATTGTTATTGATTATTTTTCTTTTATGAGAATGTATTAATTCATTGTCGAGCTTTCAAGCTGAAGTGCAATCCCATAGTCCCTAACGGGCCAAAGACTGTTTGGCCAAAAATTTCAACCAATTTGATTAAAAATGAGGTCGCCACAGTGTAACCTTAACTTATAATGAATCCGAATATGAGTCATCTTAAACATTTTTTCTTAATGAAAAGGAAAAGGAAAACAAAGTCTGGGGATGTCATCTGGGGAAAAATGGTTTGCAAAGTTTCATGAAGATTGGTCCAGTTGTTTCTCGCATGGAATCATTCTCTCTCTGGTATGGAGTAGTTACTTGCACTCAGGGTTTAACCTGGGAGAAAAAGGCAATGGGACATTTTTTCCCCCTCAACCAAATTCCGAGGGAATAGTCTAAGGCAAGAAGCACCAAAGAGGCCTGAACGCGTTTTGACCAAAGATGCAAAATGGTGCAATATGGTGCCATCTGAGAATTGGCCGCTATATCGTGTTGTCTGTGTGTGTGTGTGTGTGTGTGTGTGTGTGTGTGTGTGTGTGTGTGTGTGTGTGTATGTGTGTGTGTGTGTGTGTGTGTGTGTGTGTGTGTGTGTGTGTGTGTGTGTGTGTGTGTGTGTGTGTGTGTGTGTGTGTGTGTAATCCGATGTAAAGTGTACATTTGGTGGCGCAGTGGTATGTAATCTCAATGCGCCCTTTGACGCACTGAAGGGAATTGTGATGGCACATTTTCAGATTTAATGCGCCAATGGCGCAGGGCGCACTTGTAAATGAAACCCTGTGCACTTAAACATCATTTAATTTATCATTAAAAGTTATGATATGGAAAAAAAACTCACATGAATATAGCTTGTTGTCAATTTCTAGCGGTCAATCAACATTCTTTTGTTAATTTGGCTCATGAATTAATTGGTGATCACTGATATATTTTTTCTTCCTCCAAGGAAGGTAACTGTGTAATTTCCTGACATTTGTTTCACAATTCTCCCCTTCTTTCTATCAACGAAGTGACTTTTTATTGTATCAAATTAAACTTTTTAAAGAGAGAGAAAAAAGAAAAAACTCATCAAAATGAAAATAGAAAAAAGAGGAAAAAAAGTATGTTTACAACAGACACACGCACACATTACAGAGATAGAGAAAGATAGGGAGAGAGATAAAGAGAGAGAGAGAGAGAGAGAGAGAGAGAGAGAGAGAGAGAGAGAGAGAGAGAGAGAGAGAGAGAGAGAGAGAGAGAGAGAGAGAGAGGGAGAGGGAGAAAGAGAGAGAAGGAGAGAGAGAGAGAGAGAGAGAGAGAGAGAGAGAGAGAGAGAGAGAAAGGGAGAGAGAAAGAGAGAACGAGAGAGAGAGAGAGAAAGAGAGAGAGAGAGAGTGATGGATGGGGGGGGGGGGGGGGGGGGCTAAACGTGATAGCAGCCAAACATATTCACAAATTCTGAAAATTTAAAGTTGCCAAGTACTCTCAAATCACTTTCCTCAGTTGTTTGCCTGGTAAAGTAGTTAATTTGAAGGAAAAAAACTTTCCTGATGGAACAAACTTAACACGAGGTACGAACAACCCAAATTAAGCAAAAAAGAAAAAGACAACAAAAGAAGACAGTAAAAAAAAAAAAACAGTCGCTATTAGACGATGATATGTATGACCACAATGTTGGTCACGTAAATTCATGAAGCCGGTCAAATGACCTACTCTTGTTCATGAGGTAAGGACATTTGTCCGATTGAAAAAAAAATGTGTAGCAACATCCCTGGAATAATTCCAATTTCAGTACAATGGAATCTCCCTCCCCCTCAATTTAAAACTTCCACCTTTGTAAGACTTTGATTTTTAAGATTTTCCGTTCATGATCTCTTTAAATGCACATTACATAAACAATGCATTACTTAGGTTACTCAAATAAGGCTTGTTTTAAAGAAATGAGGCCGTATTTCTATAATAAGGCGTTATTTTTCAAGGTTCTTTCTTTCTTTATTTGGTGTTTAACGTCGTTTTCAACCACGAAGGGTTATATCGCGACGGGGAAAGGGGGAAGATGGGATAGAGCCACTTGTCAATTGTTTCTTGTTCACAAAAGCACTAATCAAAAATTTGCTCCAGGGGCTTGCAACGTAGTACAATATATTACCTTACTGGGAGAATGCAAGTTTCCAGTACAAAGGACTTAACATTTTTTACATACTGCTTGACTAAAATCTTTACAAAAATTGACTATATTCTATACAAGAAACACTTAACAAGGGTAAAAGGAGAAACAAAATCCGTTAGTCGCCTCTTACGACATGCTGGGGAGCATCGGGTAAATTCTTCCCCCTAACCCGCGGGGGGTATTTTTCAAGGTTTGAATTCAGAAAAATGGCCTTGAAAGAACTAAAGCCTTATTTTTCTTATGCCTTTAAATGAAATAAGGTATGAAACAAGGCCATAAAAATCCTTTTTATACATAAGGCCTTATTCTGTGGGCCTATCATGAATATTAACGCACTTTTTAAGGACATTCCAGAAATTCCAGTAACATTGAAAATAAAGCCTTAGTTTTTCAAGGCTTGAATTCTGAGATTGTTGACCCTTTGTGCTAACCATACACTGAGATATTCGACAGCTACTAAACAGCGTGGTTATCTTCTGCTTCAATTTTGCTTAAAATGCTGGCCTTTTAGTGTGTATACTCTTCGTGTCTTACCACATCCCAATTTTTGTACATGGCACCTTGCTTGCGCCTTCTTTTTAAAGTTTGAATGGAGATTGTTTCAGCCTAAAGCTACCCCCCGCGGGTTAGGGGGAAGAATTTACCCGATGCTCCCCAGCATGTCGTAAGAGGCGACTAACGGATTCTGTTTCTCCTTTTACCCTTGTTAAGTGTTTCTTGTATAGAATATAGTCAATGTTTGTAAAGATTTTAGTCAAGCAGTATGTAAGAAATGTTAAGTCCGTTGTACTGGAAACTTGCATTCTCCCAGTAAGGTCATATATTGTACTACGTTGCAAGCCCCTGGAGCAATTTTTTGATTAGTGCTTTTGTGAACAAGAAACAATTAACAAGTGGCTCTATCCCATCTCCCCCCTTTCCCCGTCGCGATATAACCTTCGTGGTTGAAAACGACGTTAAACTCCAAATAAAGAAAGAAAAGAAAGCCTAAAGCTTGATCAGGGATGTCGTTAGGTGTCGGACATCGGACATTTATTGATGAAAATCCCCAAATGTCCGATTCACATTGCCGCATGTCGGTCAGATGTCCTATCGTTTTAGCCTGAGCATGGTCATTGTCCGATATGTACTCCATTCCTTCGGACAGCGCGATATTCGTTAATTTTCATTTCAAGATACAAATCTTCTAAAAGACCGAACGCTCTCGTGTTCAGCTGACACTGAAGTTGCCAGTGCCGCGTGCGGATCTTTTCTTTTGTCGGGAATTCCCGAACCGTTTGCGGTATGCGCCGTTTGGGTATTTATAACCGTCTCGGTGCAGCGCACTGATCTAAAAATAGTGGATTATTTTTAGAATAGATCAGTGCATGCTACAGGAGTACGGGAGACAACTCCAGCGGCTCTGAAGTTGTTCATGTTGGTTTCTTTTTTGTCGTTTCTTTGAAACAAAACAAATACAACATTATACGCACATTGTGTTGATGTATTTACTATATTATGTGTGTGTTCTACAGCGCGCGCGCATGGGTGTGTGTGTGTGCGTGTGTGTGTGGGCGCATGACTTTGGAACAATTCCATGGAATGTTATAAGCTGTTTGGCGCAAATTCATAATGTCCTATTAAACTTTCTGAAAGCGGTCAAATGTCCTATTGATGCTGAAGAACTCAGGACATTTGTCCTATAGGTATGAATTTGTAGCAACATCCCTGCTTGATGTGAGGACATGTTTGTGGGTACAATGTTTTTTAACCATAAACTTGCAATGCTTGATTCACAATTCGAAAGATGTAATCAAAGAGACAGGCTAACATAAACGGTCCACTAATAAAAGCATAAAGACTTTAGGGCGGATCGAGGTATCATAGTTAAACATTTATATGTCACTGAATTAAAATGTTGTTCAAACCAACCAAAGCGACAGGTCCTGGTTATCGGCTGTACAAATAAAGTAGCAGACTTTCTTAAACTCCTGTCATACCTCTCCTTCATGCTCGAGATAAAAAATAAAAAAAAAAGAACCAGAGAATCTTTTAGTTATGGCCCTACAAGCAGCGAAACCAATGAGTGTTGAAACCAATGAGTGTTATTGTCGCATGCTTTTCAAATGCCACACTCTTAACGGAATAGCTTTAATCCAACGACAATGACAATTTAATTAAAGTCAAAAAATTTTCTTGTAAATTAAAGACATGCAACCGGCTTACCAGAGTTACGTTTTATATGAAGCCACTCTCTCTTACTAACGTACACGTACCAAACGCAGCGTTCCACATCACATAAAATCGGAGGTATATCCTTATCTCCTGATGTCAAAAAACACGTTAGATAAGTTAACCATTGATAGGAGGTATTAAGACTTATGGAATTGTGTCTAGGAGGCATGTTCACGTGCAATATTTGTGCTCAGGAGGTGTGGAGGTTTTCTAATGAATGTAAAAACGAATGGTGACGAAATTCTTCTTCAAAATCCATGAGTAAGGCTCAAATGTGATACTGTTCTCTTTTCCTATGACAAGCCTCATTCATTCCAGTGATGGCGCTAATATTTTTTCTAACTGGTACACAAACGTTTATGATGAAAACTATCCAGAAAAAAAGGTAGGCTGGTCATTGGAACCAGTAAGAGTCCAACTCAGAGCACTGGTTTTGTTGTTTTACCAACGAAAAAAACGGTAGTTCTAAAAATCAACCGGTAGGTTATACCGGCAGCCAATTATTTTCCGGTATTTTCTCATTTCAACCGGTAAAATACCAGTAATTACCGGTTAACACCAATACTGCATTCACGTTTACTGGGTCAGTCCCTGACTTTAATGTGTGGCCACAAACTGCAGCTTGCGCCTCTCTTCGACAGCAGGCATGAATACCCCTTTTTTTCTTTTCTTTTCTACCCAAAAGGTATGATACCTCAATATTTCGAGGATATGGAACACTATAAAACGTGGTTTGCAAGACTGTTCACGTGGAAGCTTCGAGAGAGAAACACCACTTCAATATTAATGCAATGGTAGCAGTAATGCCACGCTGCTAAAAGAGCAATAAACAAACAATATACTGTGTCCTCTGTTACAATTAAAGCACACAAGTTAATTATTTATATCTATCAAAAACAAAATCAATTAGGTTATTATGTCAGTTCTATGGTAAGGAGAAGGTATGTGAGATGTAATATTTTTTCGATATTTTTCTTCCGCAAATTTTCGTCTGTTGACGTACATGTGTCGTGGGGTGTGTGTGTGTGTGTGTGTGTGTGTGTGTGTGTGTGTGTGTGTGTGTGTGTGTGTGTGTGTGTGTGTGTGTGTGTGTGTGTGTGTGTGTGATGTGGTCTTCATGATGAATGTTTAATAATGATAGTTTGTTATAAACGGAGTACCCTCTCTCTCTCTCTCTCTCTCTCTCTCTCTCTCTCTCTCTCTCTCTCTCTCTCTCTCTCTCTCTCTCTCTCTCTCTCTCTCTCTCTCTCTCTCTCTCTCTCTCTCTCTCTCTCTCTCTCTCTCTTTCAAACATTTTTTTTATTATTCGTCTACACTATGTGACACTGCAAGTGCTAATGCAATGAAATCATTGCTAGCTTTGTAAAAATCAATCACTCAAAGCAGATCTGCAAAAACATACAACAGTTACACTCATAACCCAAAAAATTACAAACATTTAAACATATTGCCTCTAAAATGGAGATTGCTTCACAATAAAGCAATTATAATGCACACAGTAATGATCGAACAAAAGAGCACCTCCAACCCTTATATCTTAATTTGTAATCAATAATCAACGACACCCAAATAAATTTCTCGTCCCTTCCCCGATAAGATCTTTATAGATCAAGCCTAAACGTTTCTGCCATCAATGTCTGGAACTCACTACCTAATATTCTCAACAAAAAAATAAATAAGAAAGGCTTTTAAAACAAACTTGCGGATTTTTTACAAATAGATTTTGCTGAATCAAATTAAACAATTCTATTGACTACTAAATGTCTTTATTACTTAATTTCTTGGTGATATAATGTGTTGTGTAGTACATCAGTAAGGGCCACTTTTGAAACGTTCACGTGATACTTTATGATAGTGTGGTGCAGTATTGTAAATGTGTTCGTATCTAATGCCATTTAGTTAATTGCTAATGACTTATTTAATTAAGTTGTTACCATTGTTCCTTGATTGTAAAAAAAGCAGCAATCGCATATAATTATCATTTCCCTCGCAAATAAAACATTATCCTCTCTGACCTCTCTCTCTCTCTCTCTCTCTCTCTCTCTCTCGCTATATTATCTATCTTTCTTGCCCTCTCTCTCTCTCTCTCTCTCTCTCTCTCTCTCTCTCTCTCTCTCTCTCTCTCTCTCTCTCTCTCTCTCTCTCTCTTACCTTGTCAAAAAGCAGGATGTCAGAAATTCCTACTGCCACTGTCGCTGTGCTGCAAATACCGAGTTTCCCGAAGAGCTGATCCAGCGAACTCGAGTCATAGGAAACCAAACACTTTATAAACACCAAGAAACGCACACAAAAACACCTGAATCAGATCACACACGCACAGTCGATTTGTTGAACAAAGTAATTTACTGCCTTGGTTTCAAGTTCGGCGATTATTTCCTCCAACTGTCAGGTGTTCTTTTACTTCCTGGCTGTGGTAAAAGCCCTAGTCGTCCCTTGAATTTGAAAATACAGGTAGGCTATGCACGAGAAGGCCTACTTGTACTTCCCCTCTTGGCTGTAAACTTCCCACGGTGGGAAAAACTTTGGGGGAGAAATCACAGTTCTTCAGATCGGCGTACTTCTTTTAAAACTCCTCAGTTTGATCCAAGCTCGTTTTGACGAAGATAACAACATCAACTAACACTGTCACAGCAAAAATTCAACGTTGTTGTGGGGACTCGTGAACACTAAAGTAACGGTTTCTTTCTCAACTTCGAGGTGTGTCTCAGAAGCTGCTTGAAGTTTTGCGAGTGGTCAATTTGTTGCAAGAAAGGTACGAAAGGACACGGACTAGCACATGTCAACCCTTAAGAATTGGAACGAACCTCCCACGCGCACACTCACTGTCAACACGGAGAAAGGGCCTGTCACTGCTCCAACTTCTCTTTCCGGCGACCAGTAAAATTGTCGTCTTCTGGAGAAAGCTCAGCCATTTCATCTGTCAATCTTCGCCAAACGAACACCCAGCGGTGGCCCAATGCCCACAGACACGTAGCCAGTCTCTCCAAGCGCATAGAAATCGGTGTCGTTGGGGCGGTCCTTCAGCTTTTATCGATCGAGCAAGTGTCGTCTGCTTAGCCAATAGGAAGTCGAGTAGCGGTTACGTCCCTTCCCTCTTTTCACTCCACGCTTACTTGACAGAACAACGCTGTCGCCGAAAACTCATTTTCATCAGACAACATAGTTTGGTGACTGCTGGATGTTTGTGTTTAAAAAAAAGAGGAAAAATTAATCCACAGCAAAAAACAGGCCACCTTAAATTGCTTTAAACGATAAAGTAATTGATGTGGAATTACCGCACGTGCTGGCTGTACGCACGCGCAACCTGTTGGATTACCGCACGTCCTCTGTAATTCAAGCCAACGCGTTCTTCGGATTATGACGTTTAATGTGTTGTACAACTTTTATTTGGAATGCGCAGATCTTCTCAGTTCTTCTTCTGCGTTCGTGGGCTGAAACTCCCACGTACACTCGTGTTTTTGGAATGCGCAGATGAATAAATAAGTGCAAAGACAGGCTTCTGCTGAGACCATGCACAAACAGAAACATGTGCACACAATAGCGCGCGTACGCGCAAAACACACACACACACGGACGCGCACGCACGTACACATATGCTCTTACACACGGGCGCACACATGCACTCACACACACACTAACACGCAGACACAACACACATGGAACAGAAAGCATGCGATAGGGAGATAGGCCTAATTTGTTAATCTGTACAATTTCACACAATTGTGACCCTCCACCACGGCATCAGTCGCATGTCACCTTTGCATGATTTTCATATTTTTACATTTTTTTTAAAGAGTTTTTAATGCTTTATCTAGTGGTGAAAACCGTTTTTAGAAAAGAGCGAAAACTTTTTGAGTTATAAGCCTGTGACTAATGTGACCCTCACACTGTTACCAGACACCCCCCGGACTTATATTAAGCCTAGCGCAGAACCGCGCGAGGTGACATGCGACTCATTCCGTGGTGGAGGGTCACAATTAAGAAAACAGTAATAAGCCAAAATTCAGAATCCATTTTTTTTTGTTAGATGCCATTCTTGGTTTTTTTTGTTTAAACAAAAGTGAATTCAAAATACAAGACATGTCCAATTAACAGTATGCAACGAGGACACTTTCTCAAGCAAACAAGTTTATATTAGGTGACCAAAACATTACAATATTACACAAATCTTCATGATGGTGGATTTGACAAGAATAAACCAGAAGGACAAATTCTGGGGGTGGGGTAGGAAACTGAAGCAAAACAGAGGAATCTTCAGAGGGGGGAAAGGGAGGGATAACCAAAAGGAACGGGCAACCAAAAGGAAAGACTAGGATGAAAGCGCGATGAAAACAAATCAGCAATTCTGGGACATACAACATAAATATGTCAAACAGATATACATTTGTTTTCATAGAAAAAGGAAGTAATTGGGTTTTTATATTTCAATAAAATGGCAATTGTCTGTTTTATTTCTCCAAAAACCAAAACATTTAGAGAGATGTACAACAACAGAGCAGCGGTCCCGGAAATAAAAAACAACAACAAAGAATGGTTATCACCTGTCCCCGTTTTCCAAACCGTTCGCGCAAAGTTATCATACTTTTAATGTATTTTGTTGTTTTATTTTGACTGTAAATTCTGGTAGTGTTTTCAACTGCATTGCATTGAGTTGCATCCTTGTCTTTACTATTCCATTGTTCTTCGGTGATTAATCCTACATGCATACTCTTTGTTTGTTTTTGTTTCTTCATTTGTTCTTTTGTTGTTCCGTTTCGGAGAATAAAGGTACTGTCCTTCCCAATGTCATGCAGGGATGTTGTTCAAAAGTTATTTTCTCGGGCAAATTTGCCCAAAAGGCCATACAAGTCTAGACCGTTTAAAGTTTGAAGTTGAAGGCAGTCCTTTCGTCATCTTTCTCACACTGCGGATTTTTTTAATGTGTGTGTGTGTGTGTGTGTGTGTGTGTGTGTGTGCGTGCGTTCGTGCGTGCGTGCGTGCGTGCGTGTGTGTGTGTGTGTGTGTGTGTGTGTGTGTGGCATATCTGCTGAAATGACGGCACCGTTTTCTCCGATTTGAAAGAAAGTCCGGCTGCAGATGCCAACCTACATCTCTGCATGTAGATCAACCTGTACATCGACTAGGCTTTGGCTGCTGCTGTCTGTCGTGTCTTTAAGTTGCCGAACTTCTCACTTCCAGGTGCACGGAGCCCCTTGTGTTTTCAGTAATGCCTCAGGCATTTGTCCATTTGAAAAAGTACCAAGTTTCATTGACTTTCTTGCAAGGAGTAGAAAACTGCAGCGTTTGATGAATTAATTGTTATAACTCTCCAGGCGAGAGAGCGCATGGCGGAAAAAGGGAAGTAAGCAAGGCGAAGTACTCAACCAGGTCCCGCACGTTACCTTATTACGCAAAAGCCTACATGGAAGTCTATTAGTCTCGGCGAGAGGGAGATAGTTTGTTCTACCCTAGATAATTTACGTCAATTGTGTTTGATTACATTGTAAAACATGGTATTTGGTTCTATTTTGGCATGTTGTAAGTCTTTAATAGTACCAGAAGGTAATCACGGGAAATGTTAATCACATTATTTTTTGGCGGGAGATAAAATCTGACAAACCGCATAAAGTTTCGTTTGGCTGGCAACACCACAGAATAGAAATAGAACAGAAACTTTGTACACTGTCAGAGTTTGATGATCTTACAAAGTGACCCCAGTTTGGTTGCCCCTCGTCAAATAGTGGGGTCACAGCGGGGTCATGTTCGTGTCACAAAAACTTAACGTTGAGGTTATCTTGGAGGTTTTTCAAGCTAGACCTCTAAAACTTTGTACACTGTCAGAGTTTGATGATCTTACAAAGTTTGGTTGACCCTCGTCAAATTTTGGGGTCACAGTGGGGTCATGTTCGTTTCATAAAAACTTAACGTTGAGGTTATCTCGGATGTTTTTGAATCTAGGGCTTTGATACTTTGCAGATATCTAGGGATTGATAATCTACCGTATAGGCCCATTGCAGAAACTCAAGTTAACAACAGCATTTCTACTCGGCGCGCGCGGTATGAGAATCACGGGTCGTAACTCTCTGGAATTGGTCATCCGCCGCCATGTTGGATGCCTTGCACGATCTCTGACAGTGCTTGAGCGTTGGGTGGCGACTCGACAAAAGTGAAAATGACACGTTGTGTGGCCAAAAACTGCAGTCAGCAGGCACACTTTAGGATCCCTAAAGTTGTTTACCATCAGGGTGACAACTGGAAGGAAGTTACTGAGCGGAGAAGACGATTATAACTGGTTATTTTTTGCTGTGTGCAGTGCGCTAATCAACAATTGTCCATCGGTTGTGCCTTTAGAGTGAACACTGTGATAGGATGCTTTGAAAATTATACTTTGCAGTAGTTACCTGAGCTGCATTGTACCTCATTTGCCTGTCTTGAGAGCTTTATCTTGTGAATTTTGGTGCACTGTCTGCATGGTAATTTGAGATAAAGAATAAATAAATGAATATAATAATGTATTCTTGCTTTACTTTTTATGTTGTGCTGTTGTGTTAAAAAGGCAGATCCCCTTTGGACTCATGCATGCACAGTTTTCTTCATTTTGTCTGCATACACAGTGAAATACGCAAAAAGAACAAGAGTGCAATGAAGAAAACTAACAAAGACGGCATCCAATATGGCGGCGCGAAGAGAGTATGAGCGGAGTTGTGCCCCTTAGGGCTAAAGCTAGCCGATCCATTTGATAACGTCACGCCGAGTAAGAAGAATGAATTGGACCTATACCAACTTGACATAAGTTAGATTGACCCTCGTCAACTTTTGGGGTCACAGGGGGTCATGTGCGATTCATAATAAGTCAACATTGACGTTATCTCGGGCGTTTGTGAAGCTAGAGCTTTGAAACTTTAAACACTTGAAGGGTTTGATAATGTTCCGATGTGACCCTAGTTTGGTTGACCCCCGTCACATTTTGGGGTCACAGTGGGGTCATCATTGTAAAAGCTTTACATTGAGGTTTTTCACACACTGACACACACACACACACACTGACACACACTGACACACACACACACACACACACACACACACACACACACACACACACACACACACACACACACACACATAATACGCTTGGTCAGCAATGTCATCACTTTTGTGATATTCTCCACAGTTTACGAAACCAACCAATTCATCTTTATTGTGATTGTATGAAAGGGCCTTGGTCACTGTCATCCCATCCAAAGAGAGGGTCACTCTTTTTATATTTAGTCAAGTTTTGACTAAATATTTTAACATCGAGGGGGAATCGAAACGAGGGTCGTGGTGTATGTGCGTGTGTGTGTCTGTCTGTCTGTCTGTCTGTGTGTGTGTGTGTAGAGCGATTCAGACTAGTCTACTGGACCGATCTTTATGAAATTTGACATGAGAGTTCCTGGTATGAAATCCCCGAACGTTTTTTTCATTTTTTTGATAAATGTCTTTGATGACGTCATATCCGGCTTTTCGTGAAAGTTGAAGCGGCACTGTCACGCCCTCATTTTTCAACCAAATTGGTTGAAATTTTGGTCAAGTAATCTTCGACGAAGCCCGGACTTCGGTATTGCATTTCAGCTTGGTGGCTTAAAAATTAATTAATGACTTTGGTCATTAAAAATCTGAAAATTGTAAAAAAAAATAAAAATTTATAAAACGATCCAAATTTACGTTTATCTTATTTTCCATTATTTGCTGATTCCAAAAACATATAAATATGTTATATTCGGATTAAAAACAAGCTCTGAAAATTAAATATATAAAAATTATTATCAAAATTAAATTGTCGAAATCAATTTAAAAACACTTTCATCTTATTCCTTGTCGGTTCCTGATTCCAAAAACATATAGATATGATATGTTTGGATTAAAAACACGCTCAGAAAGTTAAAACAAAGAGAGGTACAGAAAAGCGTGCTATCCTTCTTAGCGCAACTACTACCCCGCTCTTCTTGTCAATTTCACTGCCTTTGCCATGAGCGGTGGACTGACGATGCTACGAGTATACGGTCTTGCTGAAAAATGGCATTGCGTTCAGTTTCATTCTGTGAGTTCGACAGCTACTTGACTAAATATTGTATTTTCGCCTTACGCGACTTGTTTCATGCTCTTGGAGTGCGTGTGTTCTCAACCGAACCATTTCTAATAGAGCAGGACACAAACCGACCTGTGTCTGTACAGTTGAAAATCTCCTTCTCAGGGTGCTTGGGTGAGGGAGAAGAAATCCTGATGATCGAAGAACAGCGTAGGCTGAAGTACTTCCGAAATAAACTGCTAGACAAAGCTCGAGTGCTTCTTTCTCGTTTGTCCAATTAATTTTCTTTGTCTTTTTCAACAAAATCTTCATCAAAGCTGCTGGCCCTGGTGGAAGATTGGACAGCAACTTTTCTGTTGTGGTTTTCTTTTCCAGCTCATGGCGGGCGATCACTGTAGCATGTTTCATTAATTTTTAAGCCACCAAGCTGAAATGCAATACCGAAGTCCGGCCTTCGTCGAAGATTGCTTGGCCAAAATTTCAATCAATTTGATTGAAAAATGAGGGTGTGACAGTGCCGCCTCAACTTTTACAAAAAGCCGGATATGACGTCATCAAAGACATTTATCCAAAAAAAGAAAACAACGTCCGGGGATATCATACCCAGGAACTTTCATGTAAAATTTCATAAAGATCGGTCCAGTAGTTTACTCTGAATCGCTCTACACACACACACACACACACACATACACACATACACACATACACCATGACCCTCGTCTCGATTCCCCCTCTAACATTTAGTCAAAACTTGACTAAATCTAAAAATCGTAGACGCTCTCCTGTTCGCGCATCTATGCTGGTTTGACTATTGTTGCTGCAGTTAATTACACAACAATACCGTCCTCTCGGACACTTCTCTCTGGAGAGCGACATTTTTACAAGCCTCCGTGCAAACATAAGAAAATGGCGGCCCGAGGTTTTCCGGAAAATCACGGAACATCCCGAAGACGTGAATGCCGCTTCTGTTCTATATGTATTCTGTGGGCAACACCAAGGGTATGTGTAATGATCTGTGGAATAGTCGTGTAAATGTTTTGACTGTTTATTTTTATCTGCGACGAAAAAGACAAATCGTTGCTTCAACAGTCCTCAAAAATGTTCTGCAACTTTAAATTTTTGTTTTCTTTCTGCGAGCGGGACGAAAAGGTGTACAAAATCACGTTCTGTGCATAATGCAGCTATTGCGCTGTGGTTTGTCACCAGGCGGGAGGATGCTTTCATCGCTTGTAAAAGTCCAGACTGATCTATAATGACTTATCCTACATACGTGAGAGAGACACCCGTGAGATAATAATCGTTCAAATCACACGTGTGTATATCATGTAAATGAGGTCATGTCAAGCAAGTCTGGCAGGGACCTGTTTTTTCACTGCGTATGATGCCAAAGTCACCGAGACAAACGTCATTATAGAAACACAAATTGCGCTCGCTAATTACCCTCGATGAATCTTTAGAACTAACACGTCACGCCACACTTTCAGAGTGACGTTTCTTTGCTTTGACGTAATAGATTGCACGAGGCTTTAGAAGAGATCGAGGTTCCAAAACAAGCGTCTTCAATTTAGCTGCCTCGAATGCAGGACATTTTCAGTAAAATACACATAAGTACAGTATGTAGGATAAACAGAATACTACATGGCTTGCTGTGTCGTACCAGATTTACACTCGTTGCTTTTTCAAATAGTGAACAGCTCGCTTTCGCTCGCAGTTCAATATTTAAAAAAAACAACTCGTATAAATCTGGTACGACACAGCAAGCCATGTAGTATTCTCTATTTACACGATAGTTACGCGGGGAGGAGTGTACCGTTCAGTCTGACACCCTTTAGGCATAAGATAATAACATTGCAAAAAAAAGTATAAATATATAAATAAATAATGAATAATAAATAAATGATAAAGATAAAAAGAAATACAAAATGATAAAATAAATAAATATAAATAAATGATTTACAAACCAAACCTTAACAACATGCCCCCCCCCCCCCCCCCCCCCCCCGAAACAAAAAAGCAAAATTATGCAATCTGTGGATCTCAAGGATGACCTCCGGGGCTTTGAAAATGCCGGAAATCCGCATAAAATTGGCGATAATGATGTCAAACTTCCTCTTTTCTACAAAATGTAGGAGTTGGTGAACGAGGTCTGTCCACTACAGTGTCCACTCGGGGGTCTGACCAACGGATTGCACGTGTGATATCGTAACTGTCCCGATCCGCCACCTGTAAACCATCAGTTTCTGATCACAGACACCGCCAGGCTTTTACATACAGCACAAACACCCTTTCGTTTGAACGCTTATATTACCGCTAGGGGACACTCTAGGTGCTCTCCATAGAGAGCGAGCATTTTTCAAAGAATATAAGCAAGAAAATTAAGGAAATTTATTTTGCGTGGACGTATGGGTATCAATCCGAAGCCTCGTTATGGCGCTAGGCCTAACTTCCAAAACCTAAAGAATAAATTGCCAGTTTCGCCTTGTGATACAAACATTGTTAAAACACGAAAGAATTCTTGTACCTGACATCAAGTCAAAGTCATTAAAAAGTTTTGAAAGTTTAAAAGTATGGAGCCCGGTGGGTGACTGAGTTGACTGGTGCGTGTAAGATGCAGCTCTTTTTACATTTAGTCAAGTTTTGACTAAATGTTTTAACATAGAGGGGGAATCGAGACGAGGGTCGTGGTGTGTGTGTGTGTGTGTGTGTGTGTGTGTGTGTGTGTGTGTGTGTGTGTGTGTGTGTGTGTGTGTGTCTGTCTGTGCGTGTGTGTGTGTAGAGCGATTCAGACCAAACTACTGGACCGATCTTTATGAAATCTGACATGAGAGCTCCTGGGAATGATATCCCCGGACGTTTTTTTTCTTTTTTTCGATAAATACCTTTGATGACGTCATATCCGGCTTTTTTGTAAAAGTTGAGGCGGCTCTGTCACATCCTCATTTTTCAATCAAATTGATTGAAATTTTTGTAAAGCAATCTTCGACAAAGGCCGGACTTCGGTATTGCATTTCAGCTTGGTGGCTTAAACTAAATTAATTAATGACTTTGGTCATTAAAAATCTGTAAATTGTAATAATTTTTTGGCTCACGTAAGTGTAGCCTATGCGATCGTAACTTTGTCTGTCTGTGCGTTTGTGCGTTTGTGCGTGTGTGTGTGCGTGTGTGTGTGTGTTTGTGCGTGTGTATGTCTGTGGTAGAAACTTTAACATTTCCGAGTCTATGTGTGAGTGGTTATCCAAGACTATGGATAAAGCTCGCATAAGATTACGTCACGGTCAAAAGTGTTTGACGTCAATTAATGCATCATGACGGCATGCCTCCCTGTAGTCTTTCTCTCTCGCGTGGTGTGTGTGGTCTCGGTCATTGTTATTTTGAGCGGGCCGAGACTATTTGGCAGTCGTGTCCCTGTAAGTTGGCTACATGCAGACAGACAGATCTAGATCTAGTGTCTCTCTTTCTTGCACAGTGTCACCTAAGCTTACTGTGTGTGTGGGTGTGTATGTGTTACGGAGTGAGTGAGTTTGTGTTACTGTTTGTTGATTTCTTACGGGAGCCTTGAAGGCTTCGCCTCTTGTTTTTATATAAAACGATCCAAATTTACGTTCATCTTATTCTACATCATTTCCTGATTCAAAAAACATATAAATATGTTATATTTGGATTAAAAACAAGCTCTGAAAATAAATTAAAACTATAAAAATTATGATCAAAATTAAATTTCCGAAATCGATTTAAAAACAATTTCATCTTATTCCTTGTCGGTTCCTGATTCCAAAAACATATAGATATGATATGCTTGGATTAAAAACACGCTCAGAAAGTTAAAACGAAGAGAGGTACAGAAAAGCGTGCTATGCAGCACAGCGAAACCACTACCGCGCTGAACAGGCTCGTCAGTTTCACTCCGTTTTGCACAAGCGGCGGACTACGGTCATTGTGAAAAAATGCAGTGCGTTCAGTTTCATTCTGTGAGTTCCACAGCTTGACTAAATGTAGTAATTTCGCCTAACGCGACTTGTTATTTGTTGATGAGGAAGTAAGCTACCAAAAACCATGCACATTTTCTCTGTTTAAGATGCTGGTCGACTGAGATTTTGAACATATGATACTGTTTGTTGCTGTGCCTGGTAGATTGAGTATTGCGCGCATAAAAACGTACTGCCGGAACAGGGCTACCATCACATCACATGAGCTGGATCTTACCATTGCCCAACCAGACTGAGTTGAGTTTCTGCAAATCGCTTCAGTTTCTTTGAAGCAAACCGCAACTCGGTTTGTGTCACTGTCAATCATTAATTGTATTTTTGATAAAGGTTCGCAATACCATGTTATTGCAGATCTGGAGTCACTTTGAAACCGCGATCGAACGACTCAATGATCATGTGTGAATAAAGTGGGCCACACGGGGCCCCGATGGCTCAAGGGTTGAATAAACTACAAGAACTTATCTGTGTACCAACTATAGTACGTTGGGCTTTGCAAGAGAAATGGCTAGCCGCGTAAAAGCCTGGAAAGATCATTAATTTTGTTGGTCGACATGAGCGCTCGGACGGGGAGCCGGATGCTGAAATTGTGTGTCATTTCTCGTAACTTTTTGTTTGTTGTTTTTCCTTTTGTTATTTGAAAGTAAGGCGCAGGTTGGGACGGACAGAGAAGAATGGTTACTTGTTCATCAGGCATGGGTTGACCTTGAAACTGATGTTGGCTGATTTTGAGGCGTTCCAAATGTCGCCACTCACCTTGACGATACGCACGCACGTCGTCGGAAGTTGTTGTGTGGTTCTTGCAGCACGTGTACAATGTCTCCTCGCCTTCTTCCACTAGTTTTCTATGTGCGCGCGCAGTATGCGCAGGACGGTCACGTGCCTTTCTATGCACGTGCACCAGCCATTACTAAACAAACACGGGACGTCACTCTGCAGGGTACAAACCCAAAAGCGAAGTAATACCAGATGGAACCACGACACAGAGGGGCCTTGAGAACGAGAGAATAATCAGTGTTGAGACTGCAGATCGTTTAGAATAATACAATAGTTGTTGACAGTTTTCATGTCCGTTCTGTCTGCTTCATTTCAAATAGGGTGTTATCTAAAGGTCGGACTGTGCGATTGTTGAATGGTTGGCTAAAGGCAAAGTCTTTCCCGTGTGCGGCTCACCATCTCAACTTGAGATCGGGCCAGGTATTTATTACACCCCCGGTATAGGGTTGTGTATAGGATTCGGTCGATGTGTTTGTTTGTTTGTGTGTGTGTTTGTGTTCGCATATAGATCTCAAGAATGAACGGACCGATCGTCACCAAACTTGGTGAACAGGTTCTATACATTCCTGAGACGGTCCTTGCAAAAATTGGGACCAGTCAAACACACGGTCAGGGAGTTATTGGTGGATTAAGATTCTACAAGGACTTATAGAGGGACATATTAATGGTCAAAGGGAAATAACCTTCTCAGTTGGTGGCAGTGAGAATGGTTATTTCCCTTTGACCAACGGGGGTGTTTTTCCTACCTCGGAGGAATTTCTTGTTTAACATGGGATGAAAAAACTTGAATCCCTCTAATTTGACACACACTAAAAATCTACATCCCCACTGCTTCTTGGTCAGAGTGAGAATATTTTGATGAATTTGTTTGTTCGTTCATGGGCTGAAACTCCCACGGCTTTTACGTGTATGACCGTTTTTACCCCGCCATTTAGGCAGCCATGCGCCGCTTTCGGAGGAAGCATGCTACGGTATTTTCGTGTTTCTATAACCCACCGAACTTTGACATGAATTACAGGATCTTTTTCGTTGCGCACTTGGTCTTGTGCTTGCGTGTACACACGGGGGGTGTTCGGACACCGAGGAGAGTCTGCACACAAAGTTGACTCTGAGAAATAAATCTCTCGCCGAACGTGGGGACAAACTGACGCTGACAGCGGCCAACTGGATACAAATCCAGCGCGCTACTGACTGAGCTACATCCCCGCCCTATTTTGATGAATGAATTTCATTGTTTGCCACCAGTGTCAGTGAAGATATTACTTCGTAACAAGAATTCCAACTCTGCACAGTGCTCTAGTATGCACCCACTCTGTGAATGTTTAGTGGGATTTTTAAAATCTAATTTTAATGTTTTCAAGTGGAGGGTTGACATTATCCAATGTAAACGGCTGGCCAGGTCCTAAACAGGTAGTCGAATCGCTTACAAGGGAAGGACTGTGCGTTTAACTGTTCACAGGGAAGACAATGGGATATCTGCAATGACGGGCGGCAACAGGTGTCGAAGACAACTTGCCGGTGTAACACGAGAAAATTACTCCCACGAGATTTTTACTCCGGACTAAAAATTTCGTACGAAAATGTTACTCCCTTTACGAAAAACGTACTCCCCCATTTCACGAGAAAATTACTCCCCGCGACAGGTGAGTTCCGAGTAAACATTTTGTACAATAATGTTACTCCCCTGACGAATAAATAACGAATAAATCACTTCACCCTAACACGAGCAATTTAACTTCCCATGCCAGGTGTACGAAATTTTTACTCCCTTGTTCCCTGTTAGTCTTGGTGGTGGAAGGGGTGGAGGGAGGGTAGCGCGACATTCGTTTGCGCGAGATCACATATCGGCATTATCCCTTCGCACGCATCCCATTTTCGCGTTCGAGATTTATACTGGAAGTAAAAAAAATGGGGAGTCAAAATTTTGTGGACGGAGTAATTTTTTCGTGCCTTGGGGAGTTCTTTTCTCGTACGAAATGTGTACTCGGAGTAAGAATTTCGTACGAAATTTTTACTCCGGAGTAAATTTTTCGTGGAGTAAACATTTTGTGTTACACCGGCGCTGGGTTCAAGTCCTTGCAGGGAGAACGGACCCAAACCGATATGCGGGTTCACTTTTAAGAAGGAGGTGCACATTTCACTGTGCTGAAAATAACGGACATTTGAATTGTAACATAATCATATACCTTACTAAACTTTGAGCTTTTCCGGAAAACAAGAAAGTATTTGGCCTACCGCAGCGGCCTGACATCCTTCCCTGGAGTGTCTGTACAATTTGTGAGGGTGCCCAGGTGTCTGACCAACACTGGGGGCTCATTGATTCGACAAAGTCTGGCGGCGGAACGAAGTTCAGGGGTGGATGTTGCAGTGAGGGCTGGGACGGGGCGGCGTGGGAGCACACTGGGAGAAGGAACAAGCGTCGGGACAAGCAAAAAGAGGATGAAACAAACAAACAAAAATAAAATAAATACATAACGAAGAGAGAGAAGAAGAAAAAAAAGAAACAAAAGAGAAAAAAAAAGAAAAAACAAGATATAAAAAAAATATAAATAAAATAAAATAAAATATATATTTGGGAACAACATCAGTTTTAAGAGAGTTCTGCTGGTAACGTCTGAGATCTTTTTAGGAGAACCAAGATGTTCAGGCTTTATTGTTGACACACCAAAATTCCCCGACCGACCCCCCCCCCCCCCCCCCCAAAAAAAAAACCTTTCTGTTGTGTAAAATGTATATCTCGGACCCGTATGTAAAAGTTTATAAATGTTGCCGCTATTCTAATTCTTTGTTGTCGATTCTGAGCAGATGTCACATAATCCCTGAGAAAGAAATGTTCCCTCCAAAACAGGGTGCCAAACCAAAACGAAGTTTTATTGATGGTAAAAAAATCAACGTTCTTCCAGTTTGCTCACTTCATTTCAATCAACTTCCATTTTTTGTCTTGACGACTTCATATACTGACCAAGGAGTAAAGAAAAATGATACGGTAATGCTAAAGTTGATATATTAACGTTAAAAATAAAATTCAAGATTTTTGTCATGCCTACCTAAGAAACATGGTTGAATACCAAGGCTAGGACAGGACTGGTCTGGGGCCGGGACAGTAGAAAAACAGGAAATACCAAAAACTCTCAGCTTCAGTGTCAGAGAAAAGTAACACGTGTTCACGCCTACACCTTTGCATGAGCCGTGAAAGAGTTGCGCCCCTTGAAACTTGAGACGGCCTGAGGCAAAATAATATTGACAGTGATAAGTAAACTGTCAATCGACCAGAACAATCAATAAGGCGAACAATGAACTCCGATCACAGGCGGAAGGTATCGTCCACTGGACTATTACTATCACAGACAGACTACAAGGTATGTCACTCACCTTCGAGTCTTCTGTGTTCTTGGAGTCGCTTCCTGGGGAAAAATATTGTTCAAGACGGTTTGCCTCTTCCTACAGTCTGTGTAAGGTCAAATAAATACAGTTGAATGATTGTTTGAACTATTATGTGCCTTTAGTTTTCAGCTTCCGTCCGCTGCAGGTTGTTTTTAACCATCATTTGGACGAATCTTCGTTTGCGAGCCGCTAATCCACTTGAGGACAAATCATGTATCCGCACCGAATATGCATACCAGCGCTCATTGGTCTAAAACATATGTGAATATTGTGCAGCAAAGGGAAGCCACCCACGGGAAAATAATCATCGAATATCCTGTTATTAACCAATGAGCGCTGGTATGCATATTCGGTGCGGATACATGATTTGTCCCCAAGTGGATTAGCGGCTCGCAAACGAAGATTCGTCCAAATGATGGTTAAAAACAACCTGCAGCGGACGGAAGCTGAAAACTAAAGGCACATATTAGTTCAAACAATCATTCAACTGTATTTATTTGACCTAACACAGACTGTAGGAAGAGGCAAACCGTCTTGAACAATATTTTTCCCCAGGAAGCGACTCCAAGAACACAGAAGACTCGAAGGTGAGTGACGAACCTTGTAGTCTTTCTGTGATAGTAGTAGTCCAGGGGACGATACCTTCCGCCTCTGCTCCGATGTGCAATTTGTGCAGTGTCCGCTCGATATGATGTTTTTTTTCTTTCTAAGAAAAACCCACCCACCACAAATAGCAACAAGAAAAATGTTCATTCAAAATGAACAGGCGTCCATGTTATTTTGATGACAAACATGTATTGATACAGTTTGTTGTATAATTTTGCAAGTGAATATGTGTTTATTGGCTGCATGTTTCACTAAAACGCAGTAAAATAAAAACTTTTTCGTTGCTTTTGTTGTTTCCTTTGATTGCAACCAAATGACTGAAAATTAAGTGGAAGACACTTTGAGATATAAGGAATCGGATAGGCCATGACACGAGAAGGTGTAGAAATCTGCTTGCAGACAGCTTTAACATGACATCACATATTGATATATTTTTTAAAGTTTTTGCATATTACCCCATTTTTGAGGTCACGTTTTAACTTTGGTTAAGTGTTTGCCCACAACTGACATTAGATTACATTTAAACATTTTACATTATTTTTCTAGCACATGTTCATGTTAGTCTGCGCCATCCATTGATCACAGAACATCCACATAGGAAGAAAAGGTGTTTGACTACTGAAATAAAAATGTTTAGAGAAATGTAGAAAGAGGTGAACAAAATGCAAGATGATTTGGTATGGAATTTAGTTGTATACGTGAATGAGGTGTGAAACGTATGCAGAAAGGAAGATGTTTATTTGCGATGAAAGAAAATAGATATAATAACTTCATACTGTAGTAAAAAAACAAAACAAAACAAAAACAACCAGTAATCAGCCAATCAATTTCAAATGTTCATTCAACAGTAACCATATACATTCGACAATGGTCCTCTGTAAATAAAAATTAAAAACAAATCTGCTTGGACAGAATTGTTGTTATTTTTGGGAATAAGAAAATATCAACTATCTTGAGATGCATCCTCTTGCACAAAAATAATGCAAGTTAAGGAGTTACGTCCATATGCGTAAAAAGTTAAGATGAATATATGGATCAACAATTACCTCCCCTACTTGCATTATATATTTTGGGCAAAGCTACAGGAATAGTGTAATGATATTTTAAAATAATTGTCACATTGCCTTAAACATTTGGATTTTGACATGGAGTATTTTACGTAATGTGTACATTTTAGACATGGCAACTGAAGGAAAAAAAAGTGGAGAAAAAAAACCTAACATTTTGTGGGACACATTTTGTTATTTGGGTGACGAAACCATGTAAACTTTTCCTTCACAACAGACAAAATTAAGAGGTTTTTCTTTTAACAAACACAAAGAAATATGTCTTTACCTTCGAACAAGCACAGAAAGTATGTGTTTTTGTTCATAAGACCATACATTTTGTTGTTGTGGAGATATGGATTCAACTGCAGAAAATGTGAAACTTTGCTAACAATTCCCATACCTGACATTTTAAAAGTCTAAAAAGTGCCTCCCACTAGCTTGTCACCAAATAAACAAAGTAGGTTGTAACAAAATTGCAGATTAATAAAAAAAATAGTTCAATCAATAGTATATGTCACACCTGCCATTAAACTAGTAATTTCCATCACTATCCTTTTCAGGCATTAAAAATAGTTCAAAGCAGCTATAGCCCCACATGGAAGTAAGAGGCTCATTCACAAGCTAGTTAAAAGCTTTTCATTCTTTTTGTTTTTCTCAAAAGAAAGTTCATAGTATGACAACAGTATTCACAGCAGGCAGTTTTAAATCACTCAAGGGTCATTCTCAAGGTGTGTTCACGAAATACATTGTAATTTTAAACAGAGACAATTATCAGTTCACGCTTGAAGATGATTTTACTGACCAAGTTTCTCCCCATATATTTCATAACCCTGCAGGTGAAAATGGGAATACCAGCACAGAATGACTGTCAGTGAACATTTAATACCAACACTTCAAACTACATCAATGAAAATCAAAAAGTGGAAAAACTCATACTCTGATAATTGTTGTCCAAGTGTTTCAAACTACATCACTCATCATAAAACAGAAGCTGTGACTTGGATTTAGATAAAAATCAACACGCGGAAAAACTCATACTCTGATAATTGTTGTCTAAGTGTTTGTGTGGTTAAAAAAACAAACGTACCTGATCCTGAATAAAATCAGAGCAACCCATATGATCATTAAAATGTAACCATTCACTGGTCCATAGGTATACTCTTTTCAAAAAGGAGATGGGTATGGAAGAGGCAGTGCTTCTGTTAGTGATTCAAAGTGCCAGACATCCCATCCTAGTGCTGTGAAATGGATATAAATTATATATATATTCAATATTTCATGGAAGCTTACTAATATTTGCATGCAAACATACTGTGACAGTACTAATACAGTAAAAGCATTATTGAGGGTGAACAGCCTGCTTTACTTGGTTTCAGTGAGGAGTAACAATACTAACAATAACAATAACATGCCTAAGTTGTGAAATGTAAGTACTTAACCCCCCCCCCCCCCCCGGACACTGGCAAAATTCCAGCAGAATGTCCCCCACCTTCGCTGACGATTATCCACAGTTTATACAGGAAGTGTGCAGGTAGGTTGTCTGCCTCTGTGTCGGTTTTACCTCCGCGGTGTAGACGAAAAACTTTTCCACTTCTGCCACAGGGCGAAAAGTCTCGTTTTGGCACTTTAACTTGGCATATAACATCAAACATCACGTTAATCAACTGAATTGTGTGGCATTATACCTATGCGATTCATGTCACATTAGAAAAACTGCCGTAACGCAATAAAATTCCTGAGATGTTAGTATTATGCATAACACGGTAAAACATCGAGTTTTGGTGTCTGCGTTTTGGACGTTTTCGCTGGGATTACGGAGGGCTATTCACATCGTGTTAAACAAGTTGTCGCAGTGAGCAAAACACCAGATAACGTCTGGAATTATGACAAGTTATTGCAGTGACTTAAACTCGAAGTTAGCTGTTGGTTTTGATGTGTTTCACTGCGTTTTCGTCTTGCTTTTGTTTCATAATGTTGTTGCTGTTGTTGTTACTGTTGGGAGCTATACATCACATTTTTGTTCCCCCAAAAATTTATTCTTGATTAATATCAGGACGCAAACCATCCCCTTTACTTCACACACACACACACACACACACACACACACACACACACACACACACACACAATCTACTCCTCAGTTTGCAGCGTGGCTTCGACACGCGCGGTCTGCTGTAAAAGGCCCTAATAGAAATCACCCGCTAGGTACACGCGCACTCAAGTTAACCTCTGCTTTGACCTGTGGCTGTGTGCCAAGAGAGAGCAGAACACACACGCCGTAGACGAGATAAATAGGTGCTTGATTTTGGTATTTTGATTTTACATAACATTAAACCTTTCTTGGGGTTCATGGTCATGGCAACAGCCATAATAATATTATATCATGTATAATATTACATTTCAGCATATGTGAATTACATGTCATCATAACAAACTGTCATACATTTTTATTCCTCATCATTCTGATTGATCACAACCAAACCTACTATCAGTGGACACATCCAAATGCAAGCGCCTGTTCTTGACAAATTGCCACAGTGACTGATCTAAAAATATAGGTCCTTTGCCGCCACGGACACTGTTTGGCCTGTAGGTAAAATGTACAATGTATTTTCTGATTTGTGCACAAAAGCTTTTTTTCTTTTTTTCTTTTTTTTAACATAACAATGTTTAATGTTACTGTATGTTTGAAAGACCATGGTCACATTTGTAAAACAAATGTTAAATTAAAAAATAAATAACATTTTGGTTCATGATTTTTTCCTACACCTGTGCTAAAACTAAGAAGTAAAAATGTCGGTATATAAGTCACTCAAAAACTTCAAAGTATGAATGGTTAGAGTTTGTTGCGGTTGACCCTGCACAGTTCGACCTACAATGTTTTTGTTGAACAATTTTGTCCAAAAAAAAAAACAAAAAAAAAGTAAGGGCAGTAACTCAAGACGTAAATGTGGCAGTGTCCCATAGGCAACCGCAGAGTTATCCTGTCCATAGGCAAGCGCTTACTTGATCCCAATTACTAGGCGTCTCCGGACGCCTAGAAAAACACGAACAACGTGTCAGCGAGAAGGTGGGTTTTTTTTTTAAGCCGACGCTTTCAGTCATTCTGCAAATTGACTGGCTTTGTTCACTTCCGCCAAAAAGGTCAACCCTCCCGTCAAGAGTCACCTCCCCTTGTTTGGGGAAATTTCGAGTAGTTCGCTTTAAAGAGTTATCTCCCCTTGTTTTGGAAAAAAATTCTCGTCCGCTTAAGAGTCGTCTCTCCCTTGTTTTGATTCCATCAAGGCCAGGGTAGTCTGCACCTCCCGACGGCACAAATCATATGGCGATTAGTCCTATTGAAATTGGAGCCCATTTTCTCTGCTAACTGGCTTGGAAAAGGCTGTTGGACTCAGCACAGTGCCTCACCCTAGCGGACGATGCAAAGACCACTGCGACAGAGACGGGAGACAACTGCTAGGCAAACAAAGGGTGGGTTTTCATTGCCACGGTTGAGTTGTCGCGCTGAGAGTGTCGAGTTATGAGCGACAGCAACGACTGGCGAATCCCTCCCGAGTGAAAGTCAATAGAGGTTTTGTTTTTTTGCATGCAAATTCGCCTGTCACTGACTCCCCCCCCCCCCCCCCCCCAAGTAAAAACATTACATGGTGTGTGTGTGTGTGTGTGTGTGTGTGCGTGTGTGTGTGTGTGTGTGTGTGTGTGTGTGTGTGTGCGTGTGTGTTTCGGACTGTGTGTCCATCCGTCCGTCTGTCTGTGTTTGTCTGTGACAGTTTGCCTGCGTGTGTTAGTGTGTGCCGGTCTGTATGTCACAGTTTACTATCGTGTTATGTTCTTTCATATATATAAACAGTACATTTCAGTCGTCTACCCAATGCAATGTTGCCCATAACAATACCTTATTTCTTCCGTACACAATCGTGCATGGATCTGCCAATGCTTTTGCATGGGACAAAAGCACCCTTCCACTTAGACAATTACCAACAACCAACAGCCTGGCTGAATCCTGTGAACAGTTGGAATAATCGCTGATTTTATTTTGCAGATAAAAATAGGTGTCATTTATGACATTCAAAAACATCCGTGCCTGCACGTCAGTGCTCAGAAAGAAGCCGGGCTGTTGGTTTTTGGCGCATGTCCCAGGAGATGAGTGCTCTGTAGGGATTTACCATGATTTACAAGACAGCCTGCGTAAGAGGGAAGGTGCTTTTAAAGGCGCAGTACTTCCCGTGTTAACAGTGTGGCTCACCAACTCTATGCTATGCTAACTTGATTTGTCTGTCCCCAGAACTAGTGTCTTTTCGGGACATAACGTGGTTATATACAGATCTGTCCCTGGCTTTACATGGGACAAGCGGGCGGGGATGTAGCTCAGTCAGGGCGGGGATGTAGCTCAGTCAGGGCGGGGATGTAGCTCAGTCAGGGCGGGGATGTAGCTCAGTCAGGGCGGGGATGTAGCTCAGTCAGGGCGGGGATGTAGCTCAGTCAGGGCGGGGATGTAGCTCAGTCAGGGCGGGGATGTAGCTCAGTCAGGGCGGGGATGTAGCTCAGTCAGGGCGGGGATGTAGCTCAGTCAGGGCGGGGATGTAGCTCAGTCAGGGCGGGGATGTAGCTCAGTCAGGGCGGGGATGTAGCTCAGTCAGGGCGGGGATGTAGCTCAGTCGGTAGCGCGCTGGATTTGTATCCAGTTGGCCGCTGTCAGCGTGAGTTCGTCCCCACGTTCGGCGAGAGATTTATTTCTCAGAGTCAACTTTGTGTGCAGACTCTCCTCGGTGTCCGAACACCCCCGTGTGTACACGCAAGCACAAGACCAAGTGCGCACGAAAAAGATCATGTCAGAGTTCGGTGGGTTATAGAAACACGAAAATACCCAGCATGCTTCCTCCGAAAAACGGCGTATGGCTGCCTAAATGGCGGGGTAAAAACGGTCATACACGTAAAAGCCGTGGGAGTTTCAGCCCATGAACGAACAAACAAACAAACATGGGACAAGCAAAACATTCAGTAAAACAATGACAGATTGTACAAAGTGAAAAGCTGAATTGAAAGCACATAAAATCGAGATGTTTTAAAAAAACAGAGTCGCACGGTGTATACATCGCATCATCAACAAGCACGATAATTGACAAACAAATCGAAACGGGATGCGGAGAAGGCCGCGCAACAAAAACTGACACAGGGTGCTAACAGATCGCCATCGGGCACCCCACAATCACGGCCTGTCACGCGTCATTCCCGCCCCACCCGCCCTTCGCCCTGCCGGCAAACGCCCCTCGCCACGCCCTTCACAGCCCCTCAACGCAAAGCCTGTACAATGGAACCCCCCTTTTACCCCCCCCCCCCCCCCCATTTAAGACTTCTTCTCTTTTAAGACCCTGTTTAAAAAAAAAAGATTTCGCCGGTAAAATGGTGGGAAATCGTAAGTGACTTGGCACCAAGAGTCACTTAAAGGCAGATTATACCTGCGCAGTTTCTGCGGCACAGACGACGCACTGCAGATTATCCCAGCCTGCTACACGTTGCGTGAAAGGAAATTGATGCTGCGATAGGGATTATGACGAGTACTTGGCCTGTTTTCCTTTCACGCAACGTGTAGCAGGCTGGGATAATCTGCAGTGCGTCGTCCGTCCTGCTGAAGTTACATAGGTGAGCGCCAGGCCTTACGAGGTCCCACGATTTCACCGACGATTTTCTGTTCATAACCTCTGTAAAGTTACTTCCATTCTAAGACTCCCTCCTTTTAAAGACCTGATTTTCTACGATGATTTGTGGAGGTCTTACAAGGGGGGTTCCACTGTATGACAGAGACTGCGCCCCGCGTGTTGCCAGCACTGTGGCTTCCCTGGACCCCCGGGCTGCAAACAGCTAATTAAAGCTCGTCCTGACAGATAGATTAATAAGCAGCTATCTCGTCCTCGTCCCAACTCTATTAGCGCGCGTTTACTGACGATCGAGCTTTCAATAAACACCGGTAGAGAAGGGCAGTGGTTGAGGCTGGAGTTTTCAGTACAGTGGAACTCCCCATTAAAGACCTCCACAAATCTGAGAAAATTAGGTCTTAAAATGGGGGGAAAATTCACAAGGGTCTTAAAATGGGAGTTTGCAGTACAGTGAAACGTCCCTTGTTCAAATGCACGTTTAAACGTCCCCAGTACGGTGAAACCTCCCTTGTTCAAATGCACGTTTAAACGTCCCCAGTACAGTGAAACGCCCCTTGTTCAAATGCACGTTTAAACGTCCCCAGTACAGTGAAACGTCCCTTGTTCAAATGCACGTTTAAACGTCCCCAGTACAGTGAAACGTCCCTTGTTCAAATGCACGTTTACACGTCCCCAGTACAGTGAAACGTCCCTTGTTCAAATGCACGTTTACACGTCCCCAGTACAGTGAAACGTCCCTTGTTCAAATGCACGTTTAAACTTCCCCAGTACAGTGAAACGTCCCTTGTTCAAATGCACGTTTACACGTCCCCAGTACAGTGAAACGTCCCTTGTTCAAATGCACGTTTAAACGTCCCCAGTACAGTGAAACGTCCCTTGTTCAAATGCACGTTTAAACGTCCCCAGTACAGTGAAACGTCCCTTGTTCAAATGCACGTTTAAACGTCCCCAGTATAGTGAAACCTCCCTTGTTCAAATGCACGTTTAAACGTCCCCAGTACAGTGGAACTTCACATTAATGACCTCCACGACAAATCTGAGAAAATTAGGTCTTAAAATGGGGGGAAAATTCACAAGGGTCTTAGTAGGGGAGTTTCCAGTACAGTGAAACCTCCCTTGTTCAAATGCACGTTTTAACGTCCCCAGTACAGTGAAACGTCATGGACGAGATAAGTTCAGTAACTTTAAGACTGCTTCCCTCGATAGACTGATTTAATACGATATGGTTAGGTCTTAAAAGGGGGTTCCACTGTAGCATCTGTGGTTAGGTGAACGGCTGTCTCGCGACGAACGACACACAAATGTAGGCCGAGGAAACGGTGAGAATGAGGTCTGTCCATCCCTTGTGACAATATTGAAGGAGGTTTTTCTGGGCGGGGGCAGGCGAAGGGTGAACTGTGGGAGGGTTTGGTAACCGTTAGAAAGCGTTAGACAAGAACGTGGCCAAAGGTCTAATTTGAAGACAAAGAGGTGCTTTTGTCACCGCATAAAAGGTTGAGATGGGGTGGGTGGACAGCGCCGGAAGAGGATATTGTACCCGAGCCTGGACTTGGCAGTCTCGGTGAACCTTGAGGTGTGCCATGTCAGTGGCTTTCTGTTACGCGGGTTACCCCCCGTTTATCATTAACTAGTCTTCGTTTGTTTGTTTGTTTGTTTGTTTGCTTGCTTAACGCCCAGCCGACCACGAAGGGCCATATCAGGGCGGTGCTGCTTTGACATATAACGTGCGCCACACACAAGACTGAAGTCGCAGCACAGGCTTAATGTTTCACCCAGTCACATTATTCTGACACCGGACCAACCAGTCCTAGCACTAACCCCATAATTCCAGATGCCAGGCGGAGCAGCCACTAGATTGCCAATTTCAAAGTCTTAGGTATGACCCGGCCGGGGTTCGAACCCACGACCTCCCGATCACGGGGCGGACACTAGTCTTCGTGTGAGTCTTGTTCTTATCTCTGGTGGCATCTGCTTTGCCCTTCATTCTCTGAGCTCTGACGTGTCGGTGGTAGTAGCCTATATGATTCAACACAATCACCAACTACGAATATTATTTATGATTAACGACGCGTGGGAGGGTGAGAAGAATAAATAATGTCATATACGTGTACTAATTTATGATTTGTAACACTAAAACAATGAAATTATACCAATCCAAGGATAACTCTGATGTAAGGTCCCCCTGATGGGAGGCCACCTCCCAACATTACAAGGGACCCTCTGTGTACCATAGCCTTCTAAGCCTCCATGCAAAAGGACATTTGGGATGTAAGGTCACTTTTGTTTGGTGCCATTGGTATTCTCGTATCACAAGTAAGGCTGTCAGGCTACATTATTGACAGTACAAACAATGTCAGGATCCGAACAATGATAACTGACATCGTCATGATCAGGTGGTTAGTTTTGAAGACGAGGAAAGATACACTGACAAACATAGTAACTAACAAGCGTTGAACACACACATATATATATATACAACTCTCCTGTGTTCACTTTCAAGTGAATAACTATCGTTCTGATATCATTTTAAAGTGAAGCTAAAGAAACCTGGTATCGGCACTGCTGTGCATCTCCTATGATCTCAATGGTATCAAGGCACGGGTCATAGAGATCAATTTAGATCTAGATCTATTTCCGGTTGTGTATTCACACGCCAACGTTCGTTCTTTTCCTTCCACCATTCCTCGATGGAAAAGAGTTCGTGTTGTTTTTGTTTTAATTTTTGTCTTTGTCGTTGATCATTGTATACACAAATTACACAAACGTCATCTTGTGAGGGACCAAAAAATATTGAAACTCTCGGATGATTTTTTTGTGTGGTATCAACCTCGACCTACGGTCTCGGTTGATACCACAAAAAAATCATCCTCGAGTTTCAATATTTTTCGGTCCCTCACTCGATGACGTTGTGTAATCTCTATACAGATTATGAGATATCAACACAGACCAATGGACAGACACACACAGACAGACAGACACACACACACTCATACATTAACATATACACTCACACAACACACGCACGCACACTCACTTAAATGCACACACACACACACACACACACACACACACACACACACACACACACACACACGTGAACGGACAGACAGACACAACCACACATACAGACACATCCACACGCACACAACCACACACATTTCAACACACACCCAAACACACACAACCTCCCCCATACCCCAACACAAATCACATTGACAGTTGTCACGCCGTATAAACGGTTGCGTCGACTGAAAGCCGCGGGATCGGTTGCATCGACTAAAAGCCGCGGGATCAGGACACGCGAGGTGAGTTTTTCCACAAAATTACAAATCTCTTCTCTTAATTAGTAGATTATCATATAACTTTTGTTTACACTTTGAACTTAGGTATTGTAGCATCACATCATCGATTTTTTTCATTGATTGCATTTACGTGTGAATGTTGAACTCTGATTATTTACACTTTTTCAAGCGCATTTTTGTAAATTTTGACTTTCAACCTTCACCACCAAAAATCAAGCTTTCGGACAAAGTTACAGACAATTAAGATGTAATCAATGATTATTTATTGACCATTGGGTTAAAATTTATTAGCTATTGTTACATGGTTACTTCATATTTTACGGATATGTAAAGACACCCAACAGTTTGACGGTTGCACACCATGGAAGAGCATGGTTGCACGTCGCGACAATATTTGATTGCCAGCGGTTGTGCACCATGGGACATTGTCCTTCTAAATTTGCCAGTAATATCAAGTTATATAAGGTGAATGTCTCAGCTCTTGTTTTGTTATGTTTGTATTGCCCCCCACCACCTTTACAGGGCCGGACTAGGCAAAGAGGAGGGGGGGGGGGATGTCCCCCCTGGCGGCAGGGGCGGATCAGTTCATTTTATGGGTGTTTTTTTTCAAAAGTATATTGTGAAGATATGGGTGTGAAGGCGCGAAGCGCCGAGCCGACGGCGCAAAGCGCCTAGCTTGCTAGGGGGGTCCGGGGGCATGCCCCCCCGGAAAATTTTGAAAAAAAGGATGCAAAATGGTGCAATCTGGTGCATTCTGAGGATGATCATTACCAGTTTCAGGCAGCAGATTTTGTCACTGATTAATACCCCAAAAATTGAAACTCAATGTAAAATAAAGAAATGCATGCCTCATTCAATATTTTTATTTTTTGGCTGGGGGGGGGGGGGGTACGGAAACCCTAGAACCCCCCCCCCCCTCGTTGTGGGGGTCAGGGGGCAAAGCCCCCTGAAGCTGATGGGTAGGTCATATTCTGAGATAGGAAAATGGTCGCTCCTTGCATGAAACGGCATAAAATAAGCAATAATAAAAAAAAATTAAATAAGTAAGGTACATGTTTAGGCTAGGGGGGGGGGGTTGCGCAACCCCCATAACCCCCCCGGTAGTCCGGCCCTGCTTTAATGCCGATGTTTTGTGCTTTTTTACGATCCGATAACTCCAAATTTTGCTTCTCTGCAATCCCCAACCCCCACGGTAGCGGGCTACCACCCCCCCACCGATCCCGGCAGACGAAGCATCATTCACATCGATTGATTCATCACTGTCCGAATTTGATGCTGGTTCGTCCGTTTTGTTCTCGTCCGCTTTGCATTCGTCGGCTTTGCATTCTATTGTGATAGTTTCATTCTTATGGCCAACAATGTGGTATCCCTCTGCTACTTTCTTTGGAATTACTTCGAAGTCTTTTGAACAATATCTGAATACCCCGGCTTTATCGTCAAGCCGAAAAATGCGAAGCTTCACATTTTCAGTGGGGTGTAATGATAAAGCATGATCGATAGTGGTGATGAATTCTTCACATTTTTCGGAACAATACCAGCACATGAAGCGGGGCTGATTCGCATCCATGGTTTATGCACTGGACAGGTGATTTCAGGGGCCGGACTCCATCTGCCATAAAAAAATTAGAAATATAAGAGTGCGAGTACCATCCTAAAAAAAAGTGCGTGTCTCCATGAAACTATTGGGACTGTACACTATCCGGGTCAAACCACCTGAACAGTGGCCGGCAAAAGTATTGCACCACATGTATAGAAAGAGAGGAAAGGTCTAACAATTTAGACACTTTTCAAACGGTCTTTTTAATACAATCAAGTATACTACACTCATGAATTTTTAACATAGTAAAGACGAAAGTCCCTTCTTTCTTGTGATATCAAATCTGTTAGCAAATGAAGAGTTCTTACAAATCTAATTAGGACCGTTAAAATGTGAGGTAATTTCCCGATTCGTTCAAAGCAATTTTAGTCATTTCCGCGTTCTTCCCATTTGGTGCGATACTTTTGCTGGCCACTGTACACCATAACATGGCATGATGTTTGATGTACAATATTCAGAAGCGATTTTGCAGCCTTAAAGTAAACCTTTTAAACTTTCAATTACTTCCACGGCGCACAACCGATGACTACCGTGGCGCACAACCGGTCTGTACAAGGATTTTCCGTGGTGTGCAACCGTCAAACTGTTTAGTGTCCTTGCATATCCGTAAAATATGAAGTAACTATGTAACATTACTCATTAGCTTATAAAATTTAACCCAATGGTCAATAAATAATCATTGATTACATTTTAATTGTCTGTAGCTTTGTCCGAAAGCTTGATTTTTAGTGGTGAAGGTTGAAAGTCAAAATTTACAAAAATGCGCTTGAAAAAGTGTAAATAATCACAGTTCAACATTCCCACGTAAATGCAATCAATGAAAAAAATCGATGATGTGATGCTACAATACCTAAGTTCAAAGTGTAAACAAAAGTTCTGTGATAATCTACTCATTAAGAGAAGAGATTTGTAAATTTGTGGAGAAACTCACCTCGTGTCCTGATCCCGCGGCTTTTTGTTGATACAACCGATCCCGCGGCTTTCAGTCGACGCAACCGTTTATACGGCGTGTAGACATGACGACGTCTGTTGCCATCCCGTGACAATGAGTTGAACAAAACAACAGTGTGTGGCCACTTCGGTAAATCAAACACCTCACTGATCATTTTATCGTGCTGTTTGTGTTTGAACGTGCGTCGGACGTACCGCAGTGGCAAATAGAGCATCCGAGGTTTGACGAATAAAAGTTCGATATGGAGACAGCTTTGATTTTTATTGTTTGATTGTTCCAGCTGCTTGGCCGAGGATTTGTTTTACCGTGGCTCCGTTTGTTTGAGTTTTATTTCAGTTGAAATAATAGTGCGTGCGTGACTGAGTTGCTGGTGTGTTTGTCTGTCTGTATGGTTTATCTGTGTGGGTGTGTTTGTGTACGTGTGTTTATTTCTTTGTGTCTGTGTGCTTGCGTATGTATATGTGTGTGTATGTGCGTGTTTGTGTGTGTTGTATGTGCGTGTTTGATTGTGCGTCCGTTTGTGTGTTTGTGAGTGTGTTTATAACTCCGTCTGTGCGTGCGTAATCGTGTACATGTGTGTGCGTGTGTGTGTGTGCGCGCGTGTATGCGATTGGACGCGTGCCTCTAAGCAGTCTCGTGTACACTCACCTTGTAAGTTTTGTTTACGGTAACAGCTGCTGTATTTATTCTACCGGCATCCATTTATGGCATCAGAAAATGAAGATGGCATGGTCGTTCTCCTCCTCCTGCCTTTGAACCCCCTTCCCTACCCCGGCACCATCATCCATGCCCGTCGCACCCCCCACACCACCCGGGCCCCTCAACTCCTAACCCCTACATCCCTAACCTTCCAGCTCAAACGGTAATTTGAAACGCGCTCGTTGGCGACTGGCAGTGTAGTGTCCAGACCGAAAGCCACAGTGTTTAGCGCCGGGTACCGTTAAATTGTTGACAGTTGTCTCACACACCCGGGGTGCTAAGTGGGTATCTTTTGTTCTCCTCCTAGTCCCTCTGGGATGACACTGCGTCCCGCTGCGGCTGCTGCTGAAGCTGAACTTAGCTGAGACTCACAGAGAGAGAGAGATGTCATCGGTATGGGGCGGTACGCACGACGTCGTTGTATTTGTTGATTTTGACAAGGGCTTTAGTGTGTGTGTGTGTGTGTGTGTGTGTGTGTGTGTGTGTGTGTGTGTGTGTGTGTGTGTGTGTGTGTGTATGTATGTGTGTGTGTGTGTGTGTGTGTGTGTGTGTGTGTCTGTGTGTGTGTGTGTTTGTGCATGTGTGTGTGTGTGCGTGCGTGTGTGCGTGCGTGTGTGCGTTCGTTCAAACAAAAATTAAAAATTTGCTTCATCCTATTATCCAGGAAACAACATCTCAGTCTCGGGTATATATCGAATCAGAAATCTGAAGTCGGGAGTAATTTGAATTTCTTACACCGGCGCTCGATCACCGACCCATGGCATTTCCAGCTTTGAAAGCAATTTTAAGGACAATGCCAACCGTTCTACAAAATTTTATGCATTTGGGAACAAATCGCTGAAGCAGCTTACCTTTAATCCAGATAGAAATCAAAAACTTCAGAAAAAAATGGCAAAGTTTGCCTTATTTCATCGTTTCTGATACATCCACCGATTAACAGTTCCGCGGCCATTTTAGATTCGCACATGCGCACATCTTTTTCTACGAGCACTTTTGCTTCTTCTTCCTCTTCCGTTTTCCTGTTTTTGAGAAAATGCGCATCCGCAGATCGTTTTTTCGAGAGTTTTTTCTTCTTCTTCCTGTTCCTGTTGATTTGAGAAAGCGTAGATTCAGTCGGCAGAAAGTGCAATTTTGTAGTCTTCCAGCCCTGAAGTTGCTTTTGAGTGTTCGAAAAAAGAGTGTAAAGGTTCTAAGGATTACATCGGGCACACAAACACGCGATTTTCCTTTTTTTCCTCGTTGATTTGAACGCGTGCGCAGATCGTTTTTTGCGAGTATGTTTGTACGTCTTCCTCTTCCGCTTTCCTTCTTCGTTCCATGTAAACGCCGAAACTGTTAACTGGTGTATTTGCGCCGGTCATCTGCTTCTTCTTCTTCGGCTGCGTTCAATATTTATGGCCGTCATATCGTCAGATCGGTACCCGGGTAGCTCAGGTGGTAGAGCACTGGACTTGTGATCGAGAGGTCGGTGGTTCGAATCCGGGCCGGGACGGACACGGGTCAACTTTATGTGCAGATCCAGAGACGGTATCCATCTCCCACCCCCGTGTCACCTCAATGGCACGTTAAAGATCTTGGTCATTCTACCATAAGTGCAGATGGCTGATACCACCTAAACACGCATACATCAAAAAGCCGTGAGGGCGTAAAACTCGAATCGTATAAACCAATTCATGTCCAATATAGGCAATTAAGACCTGACGGACAATAAGCCCCTTAAAATTTACTAGATCGGTAGCTGCCATGAAGTCCGCAGTCTTCAGCAGTTCGGCAGCGGTCATCTGCTGTAAACGGGAACATGAGAGAAAGTAGAGGAGGGTCCGAGGAGGGAGGGGGAGGGGTCGAGAAACAACAATCTCCTTACAACAGGAAATGGCGAAAACTATAACAGGAAATTGACAACTCGCTCATGCGCATGTTCAAGCGACGGAATTTTTTCGGATGGCCGGGATGTTGAAAACTGTGGCAAGCCTGTCAGTTTCAGTTCCGGTGGAATAAGACACCATTCAGCACCCTGGAGCAATAGAAACTGAACATTGATTTTCAAACTGCAAATGTCCAGGATTTTGCAGGAAAAAATCTTGTGCGAATATGTGTCTCATAGTCATAGCATACTCCCACGATTGTAAAGGTAGACAAGGTTGTGTTTGATCAATAGCAAAGAACTATTCAATGATTAGCCTGGACAAAGCTTTTTTTCTGCACGCACCAGATATTTCTTGCGAACATTTTATTCTGAAGAATATTGCCAAACGACTCCAATTGCATGGCCAATGTTTAACCGAAAACAAATGGTTGGAGCCGATATAGACCACATGTCGCATCCCGTCTAGACCGGTGATATTAATCATAAAGCAATCAACCAGCACTTGTTCCTGATTTCGGTACGAACTCTATAAATGGCTTTTTCTCGAGGTGAGTTTTAATTAAATCTGGCCCAAGGATTAAACACGGCTGAGATGAATGTAAAAGGAGACGACCGCTATCGAGAAAACGACAGAACACACTCCGCTAATTACGCTTTGATTTGTTTTAAATAAATAGGGCCTACAACCTGTGGAACTGCACGTGTCCGACGCAAGGCTCGTGTTTTTCTTCTTTTTTCCTGCGTCGACTTTGTTTTATCTGTTGACCTTGTTTACCCAATGCATGTACTTGGTGTTGGCTTTGGCTGAGCGGTAAAATCGACTCCATGTTTAACCACATGTTACCGGCACTCGTGGATGATTTTGTAGCAGGATTGATTCTGCAGAAAACGCCTGTTAATTATAAGTTTCCGACCAAAATACACTTACGCCAAATTAAAATATATGTTGGTTTAGGGTAACGTGACCAAAAAAGATAAGGTCGGTCGACTTTTTTTTCCTTTTTTTTCCTTTTTTTTAAAATTTAGTCGATTTTAAAGGAGGTTACTTCCCTTATTCTAGGTATGGTTCGCAAAATGTGCCAAAAGTTTTTGTTTTTTTGAAAAATGAAAAAATGTTTTAGGGTCGGCGGGAAAAAAATAGGGTCGGTCGGGTTACCCTAAACCGACATTATAAGATGTTTGGTGGCTTGTTGACAGACCAGCTTTTTTGTTGGTCCAAGGGGACCATATCGTCTTTTGTTTCATCTTTATCGACCAAGGCCGAAGGCCGCGGTTGATAAATATGAGACAAAAGGCGATATGCTCCCCGAGGACCAACAACAAAGTGCTGGTCTGACAACAAGCTACCAAACATCGTTTTTGTCATCATTTTGGTTGTGCAACAAAATGCACAATAACCCACAGGGAGACGAATTTTTAGAATCCAACTCCGGGCCACAAAGCATCGTCACAGTAGCACGAGATAACACGTCAAACTTGTATGTGACGTCAAACGTAGCTTGTTGACGCTTTTCTTCCAGTCTGAAAATGTACAGAGCTGCGATCATACCTGTGAATTCAGTAAATGTTGAGCATATTTCTTTTCTTTTAAGTGTTTATGACTTTTTGTTGTGGATTTTGCGATTACAGAGATAAGTTGCAAATTGACCATGAGTCGCCGCGGTAATTATCAACATTGATTGGGTCTTTGAGAGTGAATGCTTACAATCGTTGTCCTCGGAAACACAAATCCAAAGCCACGATGGTTCCACACATCAAACAATCAGCCTGATTGGCTTTTACTTTGACAATCCACGTTTCACATGAAAGCTCAAACCCATTCACCACCTCGAGTTATTGCATGGGGAACATGAGATTTATTTACCAGGTGTTTGTGAATGAAAACTCGTGAAAATGATGACAAATATTTTTATTTGGCCTTATTATTAAATTACTTAACTCGAGACCAGGGAGATAATTTTACCACAATGACACAAAGAGGAACATTTTTTTTTAAAGAATCAGGTTTTGCGTTAAAGTCAATATTTGGGGCAATATTAAGGCGTACTGTTGTGAGATACTCTTTGGTTATTTGTCCTTGTCCCCCGATAATTTCGATTTGTAATATTTATTCACTTTCGGCTTCAGACTTAAAATTTGAAAATGGGAACCCTTTTCAAGATACATGTAGTTTGAAAAGATCCCGTTATGAACTGTAAACTGTCCTCACAAATATACTCAGCACTAAAGAAGTAGGTTACCTGTTTTGAAACTTGATTTTCTCAAATTCTGTTCAAAACATCGCGTTTCATTTGGGAGCATTCATTTGGTCTCTGGTGAACTGCACCGCTGATGGATACTGTATTGTTCACGTTGGTTGTTTTGATAGACCTTCTGCGATCATTGACACATACTTTGTTTGTATTTTCGTGCAGCAGTATTCCATGTTAAACCATATTTGTGACCCTCCACCACGAAATGAGTCGCATGTCACCTCGCGCGGTTCTGCGCTAGGCTTAATTATATAAGTCCGGGGAGTGTCTGGTAACGGTGTGAGGGTCACCATAGTCACAGGCTTATAACTCAAACAGTTGTCGCTCTTTTCTAAAACGGTTTTCACCACTGGATAGAGCATAAAAGACTCGTTAGGAAAATGTACAAATATGAAAATCATGCAAAGGTGACATGCGACTCATTCCGTGGTGGAAGGTCACATTTGTTTCGTCTCCAAAGTTATCTGAAAGCTTGTTTCATGTTGTTTGACCACAAGTCCAGCACCGAGTAAGCACTTATTTGGCTCTTCTGCTGCCTTACTTCCTCGTTTGCGAACATCCTTCGTCAAAGTGCAACAGCTCGGGGGAGGGAGCGCAAGGGAGGGGGGGGGGGGGGGGAAGGAGAGAAAGAGAGAAAGAGAGATAGACATCCACTTGAAAAGAATAAAGGGTTGTGGTTGCACTGTTTGAAAAAACCACACGCAATCGGGCACACACACACACACACACACACACACACACACACACACACACACACACACACACACACACACACACATTAATCGAAGAATAGCCACCCCAACAAGAGCAATCATGGGATGTAAACTGACTATATGTTTATTAAAACCTTGTCGTGGGGATGGAGAAGATAACAAGTCGCGTAAGGCGAAATTACTACATTAAAATTTTAGTCAAGCTGTGGAACTCACAGAATGAAACTGAACGCACTGCATTTTTTTCACAATGAGCGTAGTCCGCCGCTCGTGCAAAAGGCAGTGAAATTAACGAGCCTGTTTAGTGCGGTAGTGGTTGCGCTGTGCTGCATAGCACGCTTTTCTGTACGCTTCGTTTTAACTTTCTGAGCGTGTTTTTAATCCAAACATATCATATCTATATGGGGCGGGGATGTAGCTCAGTCGGTAGCGCGCTGGATTTGTATCCAGTTGGCCGCTGTCAGCGTGAGTTCGTCCCCACGTTCGGCGAGAGATTTATTTCTCAGAGTCAACTTTGTGTGCCGACTCTCCTCGGTGTCCGAACACCCCCGTGTGTACACGCAAGCACAAGACCAAGTGCGCACGAAAAAGATCCTGTAATCCATGTCAGAGTTCGGTGGGTTATAGAAACACGAAAATACCCAGCATGCTTCCTCCGAAAGCGGCGTATGGCTGCCTAAATGGCGGGGTAAAAACGGTCATACACGTAAAAGCCGTGGGAGTTTCAGCCCATGAACGAACAAACAAACAAAAATATCTATATGTTTTTTTAATCGGGAACCGACAAGGAATAAGATGAAATTGTTTTTAAATCGATTTAGGAAATTTTATTTTAATCATAATTTTTATATTTTTAATTTTCAGAGCTTGTTTTTAATCCGAATATAACATATTTATATGTTTTTGAAATCAGAAAATGATGAAGAATAAGATGAAATTGGTTTTGGATCGTTTTATAATAAAAAATGACCAAACTCATTAATCAATGTTTAAGTTTCCAAGCTGAAATGCAACACCAAAGTCCGGCCTTCGTCGAAGATTGCTTGACCAAAATGTCAATCAATTCTATTTAAAAAAATGAGGGTGTGACAGTGCGGCCTCAACTTTTACTAAAAGTCGGATATGACGTCACCAAAGACATTTATCCAAAAAATGAAAAATACGTCTGGGGATATCATACCCAGGAACTCTCATGTAAAATTTCATAAAGATAGGTCCAGTAGTTTACTCTGTATCGCTCTACACACACACACGCACATACAGACAGACAGACAGACACACACATACACACACACACACACACACACATACACCACGACCCTCGTCTCGATTCCCCCTCTATGTTAAAACATTTAATCGAAACTTGACTAAATGTAAAAACGATCATCATAAGAACCACGAAAACGGCGACAAAGAAACAAGGAGAGAGAGAGGGAAGGGGCGGGTGGAGATGGGGGGAGGGGGAAGCGGAGACGTATATTTGCACGTTTCACGTATCATGATAACATCAGTCGCCGTCATACAAGGTCGCATAACACCAAAAGTAACCGAGACTTGTCTGAAATTAAACAAATCCACCCGTTTAATTGTGAGAAGGAAATCGAATTTGTCGTAAAAATGCAATCTAGTCTGGGATCACAAAACAATCGTGATACCCAATACACACACACACACAGATACCCAACACACACACACACACACACACACACACCTACACACACACATACAAACAAACACACACACACACACACACACACACACACACACACACACATATATATATATATATATATATATATATATATATATATATCACACACACACACACACACACACACACACACACAACCGTACCACCACTCAAACAACATCTGCCTACCTGTTGAAAAGGCGAAGTGAACCGAGTAGAATGCGCCTTAAAACTGGTGTTAATTAACCTGCCCAAGATGTGTGACTAGCATTATTCAATAACTCGATTTAACTTTGCAACCAGAGCAGACGGAGCACACTTGTAGCTGTAGTATCGGGTTACCGGTGAATTGTTTTTGTGTACGTCAAAAATTACGCTCCAGACAATTAGGTAAAACTCGGCGGGAAAAAGCGCGTGCTCAGACTAGTTTAGAGGTACAGTTCGACCTGTGTTCCTCGATGGAACAAATGAATTAAATAAATACCGACATGAATAACTAAAGCAAGCAGTCAATAATGAACACATCCATTATTAATCAAGAATAGTGGCGTTACGCTATGTCAGCAAAAAAAACTGAATTAAAAGGTCGCTTACTTCTTAGTTATGATGAGCAGTTGGCATGGAACTCAGAAGTGTTATGCTTCTGTCTTTCATTCCTTAAATTAAAAACACGTGCTTCAGTAAAACAGCAATGTGTACTCACACCTCAAAATAAAATGTTACACACACCTTATGTCGATCCCCTACCAGAAATGTTATAATTCACTAACACAACATGGAAATAATGATAATTGTATAAACACATAAAGCAAAACTTCTGTCATGAAATGCTATACATACGCACAAAATACACGTAGCATCAATCACTTTTTCACCGGTGTAACACGAGAAAATTACTCCCACGAGATTTTTACTCCGGAGTAAACATTTCGTACGAAAAAGTTACTCCCTTCACGAAAAAAGCACTCCCCCATTACACGAGAAAATTACTCCCCAAGACAGGTGAGTTCCGAGTAAACATTTCGTACAAAAATGTTACTCCCCTGACGAATAAATAACGAATAAAATACTTCACCCCAACACAAGCAATTTAACTTCCCATGCCAGGTGTACGACATTTTTACTCCCTTGTCCCCTGTTAGTCTTGGTGGTGGAAGGGGTGGACGGAGGGTAGCGCGACATTCGTGTGTGCGAGATCACTTATTGGCATTATCCCTTCGCCCGCATCCCATTTTTGCGTACGAAATTTTTACTGGAAGTAAAAAAAATGGGGAGTAAAAATTTCGTGGAGGGAGTAATTTTTTCGTGCCTTGGGGAGTTCTTTTCTCGTACGAAAAGTGTACTCGGAGTAAGAATTTCGTACGAAATATTTACTCCGGAGTAAATTTTTCGTGGAGTAAAAATTTCGTGTTACACCGGCGTAGACCTTCATCAGTACAGGGCTCCCCACGGACCCCCTCCTTGATGGTCAAGGGACCCTCACTTTTAATATGTAGAGGGTCCATGGACCCCCTCAGCGGAATGTTAGAGGGTCCCGAGGCCCCAAAGCCCCAACATATAATACATTGTGATCAAGCATAGTGTGCTATGAAATGTCTGTTTTCATCGGAATATTACAGGAAGGTATTCCAACAATACCTTGTTGAATGGAACACACACGCACACACTCTCTCACACACACTTTCTACTTGACTTCCTGTACTTTTACAGTCAGTACCTACGGGACCCACGATAAAGGAAATTTTGTGCGTTCCATGACCCACTCTTTTTAGGTTTAGTGCGTCCCGGGACCCCCACAAGGAATTTTTAGTGCTTGTGTTCGGCTTTAAAATTATGAAGGATTTGTGATTTTAGTTATTGTCGTCATAACTGATGTCTGATACATATAAAATTTGTACTGATACTTCTATACTGTTTATTTTACGCATATGTACAATTGATGGTTAAACACGTTTTGTTAAGGAGGAGCATGCTTGTGCGTGTGTGCTGTTGTGGGTTTTGTGTGGGGAATGTATGCGGGCGTGCGTGTGACTGAGATTGCAAGCGATGTTTGGAAGGGCGTGTATGGATTGATTGATTGTACTCTGGCCAAAACATGTCCCTAGTGTACTGCACATGGTTGAAATAAAGTCTTATGTCTTATGTCTTATGTCTTCTAGTGCGTATAGGACGCAGGGACGCGCACTTTGGGGAGCCCTGCATCAGTACTATTAACCATTGTTTGTACTTGGCTGCAACTGATACCAGTTTCAAATATGCATTCTTGTCACCATTTCAACATTTTTTCATAAATTTTACGTACGGGGTAATTCGCAATCGCTTTTACACAGACTCTGAGCTGCTGATCCATTTTTATTAAAAGACACCAACCACGTTGCCGGATATTGCTGCCGTGTCAAGAGCGCCCTCCGGCAAAGCTCGGTAAACTTCGTGCCTTTTCGCCTCGCGCGTCGGAGTTGACTAAGTGGGCGGGTGGTCGTTTTCATCTCCCACACACTCGCCGGAAGTTCTCATGGATGATGAGAGTGGGGAAGATTTTCAGTAAAGGAGAACTGAGAAGGAGCATTGGCCTTTTTTTCTTCTTGGCAAGTTTCGGCAAACTTCGGGCCTTTTCGGGAGTTGATTGAAGAGGTGGAGGTTTGTTTTTGTCTCCTGTGCTCTAACCGGAAGTCCTTACGGGTGAGAGACAAAGGGAGAGAGCTCGGTGCATATAGACGCGAAAAAGAACCACGGGCCTTTTGAGGAAACGGGTCGAGTGTTTCTAAAGGGCATGATGCCGAGTGTGTCAAATACTGAGAGTTAATTTCTGATCTCCAGTGGAAATATTGGCTGCTCACTCCTTGTCTTTTGGCCAAGGGGCACCCCTCTCACCTAAGGGACACGATTCTGGTGAAGTGATTGATATCACTCGCGCGCGCGCACACACACACACACACACACACACACACACACAGAGGTGCCTCGTCGCCGCTATGCGAGAACGAGGCAATGCACGAGCCAAGAGAGACAGTGCGCATGTCCGACTCCAACACTTCAGAATGACGTCGACAGTGTCATTTCGGCTCAGGCTTTGGTGCTGAAAGTCCAGCAAGCTAGCCAGAAGCTTCAGTAGACACACTAGAAATAGACACCACGTAATTAAACATTTTCTACTGGACGAAATAAACTTTATATTTAGGAACTGACTTATGTGTACGTATTTTTCAAAAGTGTCTTTGTGTAACAAATAATATATAACCTTGTACTTGTACTTAAACAGTTCATCTCAGGAATGACTCACCCACCGCCCCCACCCCCCTCCACCCCCCCCCCCCCCCCTGCTTTCCGCCGAAAGGACAATTGCTATCAAATATAGCTAGGAGAAGGGTCCCGAATAAAAATGGACCACGGTTTTGTTTCATGCTAATTAATAACTAGCTTGTTTTCGCGCAAAGAAGTTTTTTTTGGTACTTGGAGACTGTTTTCTGTTCATTTATCTTTTATGTATAATTGGAATGGATTAAGTTTGCTAGACATTCAGGAAAAATTAAGAACAGACAAATTGTCAACTGGTCCATATTCGGAGCCGGGGCGCCTGATATGGACCAGTGAAGAGGTCATCACGAATCACTGTAAAAAGCCCAGTATACTTCAAAATAACAGAACTCAGTATGCTAGTCAGATTTGTTTGTAACAGTTCAATGAGAACCCTTATTTGAGCACAACAGGAAAATAAATAACGTAATGTGGAAAGAAAACAAAAAGGAAATAAATCAAATAATTAACTTGACGTGAAAATTGTGAAGGACTGGGTGGCCGAGTGGTAACGCACTTGCGCTCGGAATCGAGAGGTTGCGTGATCGACCCTGGGTCAGGCCGCTATTTTCTCCCCCCTTTCCTAACCTAGGTGGTGGGTTCAAGTGCTAGTCTTTCGGATGAGACGAAAAACCGAGGTCCCTTCGTGTACACTACATTGGGGGTGCACGTTAAAGATCCCACGATTGACAAAAGGGTCTTTCCTGGCAAAATTGTATAGGCATAGCTAAAAATGTCCACCAAATACCCGTGTGACTTGGAATAATAGGCCGTGAAAAGTAGGATATGCGCCGAAATGGCTGCGATCTGCTGGCCGATGTGAATGCGTGATGTATTGTGTAAAAAATTCCATCTCACACGGCATAAATAAATCCCTGCGCTTAGAACTGTACCCACGGAATACGCGCGATATAAGCATCATATTGATTGATTGAAGACTGTTCGATTGTGGTCCTCATAGGTTGATCTCAAGAAGCTTCTTCGTTAATGACTGTAACTACTTTTTGTCTGTTCTTTTATTCTACTGGTTGAAGGTGGTCCATATTAGGGGACACATATATATATATACATGTGCTTTGAGATTTTTTTTCTATTTCGCTGTTAGAGCTAGAAAAACCACTAAAATGTAACAATTACACTCTTAACTGTCTTATATACCTTTTTACATTTAGTCAAGTTTTGACTAAATGTTTTAACATAGAGGGGGAATCGAGACGAGGGTCGTGGTGTATCTGTGTGTGTGTGTGTGTGTGTGTCTGTGTCTGTGCGTGTGTGTGTGTAGAGCGATTCAGAGTAAACTACTGGACCGATCTTTATGAAATTTTACATGAGAGTTCCTGGGTATGATATCCCCAGAAGTTTTTTTCTTTTTTTCGATAAATGTCTTTTATGACGTCATATCCGGCTTTTTGTAAAAGTTGAGGCGGCACTGTCACATTTTAATTTTTCAATCAAATTGATTGAAATTTTGGCCAAGCAATCTTCGACGAAGGCCGGACTTCGGTATTGCATTTCAGCATGGAGGCTTAAAAATCTGAAAATTGTAATTAAATTTTTTTTTTATAAAATGATCCAAAATTACTTTTATTTTATTCTTTATCATGTTCTGATGCCAAAAACATATAAATATGTTATATTCGGATTACAAACAAGCTCTGAAAATTAAAAATATAAAAATTATGATTAAAATTAAATTTCCGAAATCGTTTTAAAAACAATTTCATCTTATTCCTTGTCGGTTCCTGATTCCAAAAACATATAGATATGATATGTTTGGATTAAAAACACGCTCAGAAAGTTAAAACGAAGAGAGGTACAGTAAAGCGTGCTATGCAGCACAGCGCAACCGCTACCGCGCCAAACAGGCTCGTCACTTTCACTGCCTTTTGCACTAGCGGCGGACTACGGTCATTGTGAAAAAATGCAGCGCGCTCAGTTTCATTCTGTGAGTTCCACAGCTTGCCTAAATGTAGTAATTTCGCCTTACGCGACTTATTTAATTTTATTTGAGTGGGTGGTCACACACACACTCAACGGGCGCTGCCTTCGGCAAAGATCGACAAACTTCGTGCCTTTTCGCCTCACAAATCTGAGCTGAATAAGTGGGCGGGTGATCGTTTTCATGTCCTGCGCTCTCGCCGGAAGTTCTTATGGGTGAAGAAAATGGGAAGCTTTCCAGTGAAGGAGAAATGAGAGGAACACAGTGGCCTTTTTTTCCCCCAGGAAAGGCTCCTCGGCAGAGTTCGGCAAACTTCGGGTATTTTCGGGAGTTGATTGAAAGGTTGACTGATCGTTTTTGTCTCCTGCGCTCTAACCGGAAGTCCTTACAGGGGAGAAAAAGGGAGAGATATCAGTCAAAAGAAGCACCAGCCTTTCAAGGAAACGGAATGAAGGAAACGAGCTTTTCCAGATAGGCATGGTGGACCGAGTACGGCAAACACTGAGAGCTAATTTGCTGGTCTCGAGTAGAAATATTGGCATCACCCACTACTTGTCTTTTGTCCAAGGGGCACCACACTCAGCCAAGGGACATTACTACGGTGATTGATCCCGTAAGGCTGTGACACACACACACACACTTTGCAGGTGCCTCATCGTCGCTATCCCCCAAAGGGGTTGTGCACGTGCCGAGAGAGACAGTGCGCATGCTCGAATCTGATCCGACACTTTAACAGTCTGTGACTTCAACAGTCTCGTCATGAGAGAGAGAGAGAGAGAGAGAGAGAGAGAGAGAGAGAGAGAGAGAGAGAGAGAGAGAGAGAGAGATACACACACACAGACAGAGAGGGGGGGGGGGATAAGTAAGTATAAAAGGAAACCAAATATTCATCGCAGACTTCGGACACAGCAAAGGGTAGTTAATACACAAATACTATCAAAGCAAACAAAACATAAATCGCGTCAAGCAAAATCAATACATTTAGTCAATAGAACGTCATCAAAGACATAATTATTTGTTATATCGGGACAAATGAAGAAAAACGTAGACCGACTTTTAAAAGGTCGTGGATTAAGGATACACAGTTTGCTACATGTATTTCACTACATTTTCTACCACACCAATAAATGTTATCTTTCGGTAGACAACACTCCAGATATCAGCTTTTGTTTTGTTTTGCCAGTTTGTAATATATATCGACGTCTTTAATTATTCATATACAAGGGACGTTTAGAACAGAGGTGCCATCATTTCGAAATGCATCGAAACAAAACATAGTCTGACGGGACTTTTGAAAGCCAATATACCGAATTTATATATATACAGTCCGCATTCATTCCACGACTTCCACACAGATATATTGTCAATCAGCAGACAACATTCCAAGCATCGTTTTTACATTTAGTCAAGTTTTTTTAATTGTTTTGGTTGGTCATACATTTTAGGACACTTTTATTGATAAACCAGCCGACGGGTGCAGTGGCGTAGTGGTAAGACATCGGCCTCCAAATCGGAAGTTCGAATCCCGGCCGCGGTGGGTTAAGGGTGGAGATTTTTCCGATTTCCCAGGTCAACTTATGTGTAGACCTACTAGTGCCTTCGTGTGTACACGCAAGCACAAGACCAAGTGCGAACGGAAAAGATCCTGTAATCCATGTCAGAATTCGGTGGGTCATAGAAACACGAAAATACCCAGCATGCTTCCCCCAAAATTTGCGTGTTCTGCCTGAATGGCAGGGTAAAAACAGAGTCATACGCGTAAAAACCCACTCACGCAAAGCATGAGTGAACGTGGGAGTTTCAGCCCATGAACAAAAAAGAAAAAGAAGAAGATAGACACTTAGTAATTAACCTGCGTCGTTGGGTGCAGGATGCTACCAAAGCCAATGGAACAAAACGGAGACCGACTTCTAAAACGCCATGTATCTAATGATTAACAATCGTCATTCTATCCACTAATATAGCTATTCTGATGGACACGTGGGGGAATTCGGGGGCTGTGATTGGATGGTCTCTTCCGATCATCAAAGCATAATGCTACGGAAGTCGGCCATTTTTGCCAATATCCAAAAGCATATTGTCAATAACAAAGACGCATGGTTCCGGTTTACCCATCTGTACCACACGATGTTTCACTCGGATCGACAACAGCATACACTGACAACTTGAAATTCTTCTCGGGAATGTTTTTCAGCTTTACAAATGTCGATAGCATACCCTTTTCTGCTAACTTCCCGATGAAACAGGACTAAACCTATTATTTTCTGTCCCTAAACACCACAAAATGCCCAAAGTCGAAAGATGTAGTACAAACAGGGGAGTAAAACGGAACAGCCGTTTTTGTGTGCCTGTGAGCTTAGTTCACAGTTGCCGACTGACACAAATTAACTTTCGCATTCGGCTTTTCTTATCTCGTAACTCCACACTAAATACCCCACTTCCCCTCTGAAGTATTGATGTACAACCCATGGCACTAACATTCATGTAGTCGTTTATAACTGAGGTTGAAAAATTCGCTTCATAAGTTCATTCGCGAGATAAGTATAAATGCCATTCAACCAAACTGCCGTCTGCTCGCTTTGTACGGATTAGCTGTTCTCTTTTCCTCCCCTTGTTGCATCTTAGTTCTTCAGTTGTTTCTAGTTTTCCGTTGATGTTGTGTTTTGGTCTTCTTCATAAGTAGTCTTGTTCAAAATTAAAAAAAACTCAAACTTCTTTTTGTTGTATACGAATGAACTAATAAAAAGTTGTTTAACAGCTGTGTGGTCAAATCGAGGTTTTTTCCAAAGTCAGTGTGGCGCCTGCGCAAAACTAATGCGCATAAGAAACGGCGTCTGCTATCAAGACCTGAGATCAACGCATCGACGCAAAAACTGTCATTTTGTAAGTTTGGAACAACAAATAAAGGTCAGAACAGCTATATAATCGCTATTGTATTTTCAGCGTAGCAATAGGGTTCGATATTTAGACTCGAACAAGTATAATGCGACTCGTCTTCGACTCGTCGGCATTATACTTGTCTCGTCTAAATATCATCGGACCCTATTGCTACGCTGAAAACTATGGCAATCCGAATGGTGCAAATGTCCCTTCTAGCTCTTGATGTCTAAATAACGCATTATTTAGCTAAATAACGCGTTATTTAGCTAAACAATGCTTTATTTAACTATATCATGCATTATTTAGCTAAATAATGCATTGTTTAACTTAAACAATGCATTATTTACAGATACAGAAAAAAGAGAGCACAAAGCACTAAACAATTCATTGTTTAGCATAAATAATAGATTGTGTCTGTAAATAACTCATTATTTATAAATAATTACGCGTTTTTTCTAAACAATATATTATATGTAAATAAAGTGTTATTTAGATAAATAAAATATTATTTAAATAAATAAAATATTATTTAGATAAATAAAATATTATTTGGATAAATAAAATATTGTATGTAAATAAAATATTATTTAGATAAATAAAATATTATTTAGATAAATAAAATATTATTTAGATAAATAATTTATTATTTACTGTTTTTGCCTTGAAATAGTATTATTACGCTAAATAATGCTTTATATAGCTATATAATAGGTTTCCGCTATATAATTCATGATTTGGTAAATAATACATTATATACCGTAAATAAAATATTATTTACCGTAAACAATATTCATTGTTTAGCGCAGTGCATCGAAGCCGATATTTCTCTTGTTGTTTTTTACCACGTGTTTCCGTGGATCCACGAGAGCTCTGTTGATTCTCAAACTGACCAATCAGACAACTAGCATCTGTCTCGGCGTACTAAAGCTACATCCGCTTCGCTTCCGACCAACTTCTTGTCAGGTGGCTTTCTTCAACTGATGGTACAACAGCAGCAATTTAGTTCGCAGTCGTTCATTCTCCATGTCCAGATGTAAAAGATGTTCCCCCATAAAACTTTAAAATACGAACCCTTTGCAGTGCCAGTTCCTGGACAACCGCTGTAGTTAGAGTTCTGATCAATTCAGCGGGAACGTTCCCTTGTGCTTGTGTAGCCATCTTGATTACATTTGGATTGGATTGGATTGGATTGGATTGGATAAGATTTACAGTCCAGTGAGGTTACCCTCATGGAAATTCGGGCTGCTTTCTCCCCGGGGAAAGCGAGCTGCCATACATACGGCGCTACCCATATATTTTTTTTTTCCTGCATGCGTGTATTCATGTTTCCTGAGACTTAAAGGCACAGTAAGCCTCCCGTAAACCATCACAGATACGGTCAGGCTTTTACACACAGTACAAACACCATTTCATTTAAACACTCACCAATTGAGAACATCCTAGGTGCCCTCCGTAAAGAGCGAACAATTTTCAAAGAATTTATTTTTGCGTGGTTTATCTTACCCCTGAGCCATCGTGAACCCGTGTGATCCAGTTTTCCCTTTTCACAATGCAGTCGTCATAGTTAGTCATTTGAATGCGACTCGACGTGAGCTTATCTACAATAGCACGGTTTTTTTATGCACGAAACAACGGCTGTGGTTCACAAGAACTCTAGCGATGGCTTTTGACTGTTGAGAGGAACGGCGATTTGCACTGATAAACCGGCCGTCGTCTGCTACGACCCTTGCGTGACCCTGCTTCCGGGCTTTTCTTTTTTTAAACTTTCACAACTTCGAATTGTTCTGATCTTGTCTTGATGAAAAACGAATTCTTTTATGATTAAAGAATGTTTGTGTAACAAGCTGTCAATTTATTATTTAGATTTTAAAAGTTAGGTCTAGCGCAAAAACGAGGCGCCGTTGTTGTTAACGGAACAAGTCTACGAAAATAAATTCTTTGAAAATGTCTCACGCTCGACAGAAAGCAGCCAGGATGTTCCCGTTCGGTGAGCGTTCAAATGGAAGTATGCTTGTACTGTATTTAGACGCTCGGGGAGCTCTGTGATGGTTTACGGGAGGCTTACTGTGCCTTTAATGCCGTGTGAGATGGAATTTTTTTACTTTATTCCAAGTCCCACGGGTATTTGATGGACATTTTTTTTTATCTATGCCTATACAATTTTGCCAGGAAAGACCCTTTTGTCAATCGTGGGATCTTTAACGTGCACACCCCAATGTAGTGTACACGAAGGGACCTCTATGCTTGGCGCTGGTGGACAATATTCACTGTTTTGGCCCAAAACACACTTTTTTGGCCAAAAATATACGTTTTTGACCAAGAAAGTGTGTTTTTGGCCAAAAACATGTTTTGGCCAAAACTTTTGAGTGCAAAGTTTTGGCCAAAAAATATTTGGCCAAATCTAGAACATTTGGCCAAATCTTCACTTTTTTGGCGAAATGTTTTAGATTTGGCCAAATATTTTTTTGGCCAAAACTTTTGCATTGAAAGTTTTGGCCAAAATTTTTTTGTGTGCCAAAACTTCATTTTTTGGCCAAATCTTTGAGTACCCCTTGGCGCTGATGGACAATATTCATTTTTTTGGCCCAAAACGCCAGTTTTGGCCCCAAAAGTATAGTTTTGGCCAAAAACGCCAGTTTTGACCAAAAAAGCAAAGTTTTGACCAAAAAAGCAAAGTTTTGACCAAAAAAGCAAAGTTTTGACCAAAAAAGTATAGTTTTGGCCAAAAACGCCAGTTTTGGCCAAAATCGCCAGTTTTGGCCAAAAACGCCAGTTTTGGCCCAAAAAGTGCGTTTTTGGCCAAAAAAGTGAATATTGTCCACCAGCGCCAAGCTGCTAGGCGCTGGTGGACAATATTCACTCTTTTTGCCAAAAGCACACTTTTTTGGCCAAAAAAGCAAAGTTTTGGCCAAAAAAGTATAGTTTTGGCCAAAAACGCCAGTTTTGGCCAAAAACGCCAGTTTTGGCCCAAAAAGCAAAGTTTTGGCCAAAAAAAGATTTGGCCAAAAAAGTGAATATTGTCCACCAGCGCCAGCAAATACAAAAGATTTGGCCCAAAAAAGATTTGGCCAAACAAAAAAAGATTTGGCCAAAAAAGTGAAGATTTGGCCAAATCTTTTTTGTTTGGCCAAATCTTTTTTTGGCCAAATCTTTTTATGGCAGAAGTTTGGCCAAATCTCCCGTTTTAGCTAACAAAAACAGTTTTGGCCAAAACTTTTACATAGAAAGTTTTGGCCATAAAAAAAGTTATAGCCAAATCTATTTTATTTGGCCAAATGTATGGGTTTTTGGCCAAATCTTTGTCTTTTGGGGCCAAAACTGGCGTTTTTGGCCAACAAAGTGAATATTGTCCACCAGCGCCAAGCATAGACCTCGGTTTTTCGTCTCATCCGAAAGACTAGCACTTGAACCCACCATCTAGGTTAGGAAAGGGGGGAGAAAATTGCGGCCTGACCCAGGCCTGAACACGCAACCTCTCGCTTCCGAGCGCAAGTGCGTTACCACTCGGCCACCCAGTCCCTTGGCGGAACCGGATGCGGAGTACCGGATACTGGGTTTGCCAAGACAGTGGAGAATCAACAGCGCTCTCTCGGATCCACGGAAACACGTGGAAAAAAACAACAAGAGAAAAAACGGCTTCGCGATGCGCTAAACAATGAATTGTTTACGGTATATAATATTTTATTTACGGTATATAATGTATTATTTACCAAATCATGAATTATATAGCGGAAACCTATTATATAGCTAAATAAAGCATTATTTAGTGTAATAATACTATTTCAAGGCAAAAACAGTAAATAATAAATTATTTATCTAAATAATAAATTATTTATCTAAATAATAAATTATTTATCTAAATAATATTTTATTTATCTAAATAATATTTTATTTAGATAAATAATATTTTATTTACATATAATATTTTATTTATCTAAATAATATTTTATTTATCTAAATAATATTTTATTTATCTAAATAACACTTTATTTACATATAATATATTGTTTAGAGAAAACGCGTAATTATTTATAAATAATGAGTTATTTACAAACACAATCTCTTATTTATGCTTAACAATGCATTATTTAGTGCTTTGGGCTCTCTTTTTTCTGTATCTGTAAATAATGCATTGTTTAATTTAAACAATGCATTATTTAGCTAAATAATGCATGATATAGCTAAATAAAGCATTGTTTAGCTAAATAACGCGTTATTTAGCTAAATAATGTGTTATTTAGACATCAAGAGCTAAAAGGGACATTTGCACCATTCGGATTGCCATAGAAAACACAATAGCTGTTACTGTTCCGCAAAAAAGGTGTTATCAATCGGCTGACTACACTCCAAACATTATAGGCTATATCTTTTGTTTTGTCAGTTCATATATTTAACGACGCTTTTATTGGGTACTAGAACATCAGCACACAGTGACAGCTGTGTGAGGGAGTATTATTGTCGGTCCCATTAAACACCCTGTGCTCTTTACTGCCAGTAAAGGATCCACTGGTCAATAGGCAATTAAACTGCTTTGAACGGTGACTACAAAGTACAAGGTTACCTCGTAAAAGGATTGGGCGAAGCGGTGTTCAAGTTTGATGCTGATCAATCTGTTTTTTGTTAATTTGTCTAATATGTGGTATCTTTCAAACACAGTTTAAAAAAAGAAGAACAAGAAAACAGAACAGAAAGAAAGGTAGAGGAGACAGATGAAAAGCGTTCTCTCTGTCGTATTACGGTGTTAAAAAACAAAAGATATCTGTACTCACCGATACAAGAACAGCACAAGACAGTACGAATTTTCGCTTATGTAAGCTTCATCAGGAACAAACAAACACAAAAGGCAACAAAAAGCAGACGCAACACGGAACGAACAAGGTTTGAACAGAATATGAAGGGTGTATTATTACCGGGTGTGTTATTTTTATATCTATCATATAAGTCCGCTTCTAATATGTATTCGATAGCTGATGATACATCAAGAGGAATGTGTGTGCAGCCAACATCTGAAGTCACACCCAATTTTAACCAAGAAGTACAAAATGCTGACTTATTGGATCACCACAGCTAAACTTGTACGTGCACAGACAACTGTCAAATCCGATGCTGCGAATGTTGGCTAGGGACTTCAAACCACACTGTGCTTCAAACTCATCGGTAGCTTCGGTAACCAGGACTTATAGACCTTTGAGAGGTGAAAAGCAAGAGAGGCCAATAATTAAGTCCTATATTGATATAATGTAGTTGGAAAACAGAAGTAGTGGGAGGAGGCGACTAGGAGGAGTCATATGGCATCAGTATCCATTGATATATTGATTACATTTAGATATAATATATGTCTATATATGATTGATACGAAAAGGCATATATGTCTACGAAGACCATTAATGATGTACGATACCGATACAGGCACAGCCTGGCGGTGACCGTGACCTTACAATTAATTTTCTACTGCTTGTCAGAGAGTTCACTTCGAAAGAGAGGGTCAAAAAGGAACGTCTTGGTTTTTATATAATTTTTTTTAAATCAATATCGTACGTCTTTTAGGAACTGTTGTGTGTACATCATTCTCTTGCCGAAGAACAGACATCATGATGCGAGTTATCTGCACCAAGGGCCTTTAGTAATGTAAAGTACGTGTTCGGTTACATTACACTGCCACAGGATCATACGTAATGCTGATAGTCGGCTAACATAAACGAATCAAAGCATTAGCATCAGCTAACATCTTTGTCAATCACACGGCAGCTGCATTGGTGGCTGAATATAGCAGATATCACTGAGCCGGCATATACGCTGTATCTGTCTCCAAGCCAATGGCTAAGTGTTTCCACCGACACTGAGATGCGAGGACGCAGACAGTATTTGTGTGTGTCAGTCTTAACGCCAGTCACAGTATTTACACTGAGTCGGCACGGTTGCAATACTCGGGTACGATGATATTTGTCGTATTACGCAACCAGATCTGAATCTACAAGTCCAACGCCTCGGCCACGAGACCGTCAAACGCTTTAGTATTAACGGAATCAGATTCTTGCGGCCAGTCGGTATGTTTGAAAAGTAATCCAGGCAGGGACACAGCAAACACCTCCCGCGTGTGTTCGCGTGTCGTTGTCACGATGGCCCTCCAGGCTAACTGACCGAACGCGCCTCGCAACTCCGGAGAGTCCTCGAGCAAGGGAGATAACACTGGATGCCGCAGGGAGATAACTTGCACCTGCCATGCGTTGCTCAGAATCACAATAGCCCGCTCAGAGAAAAGTCGCTCTGGATTGGTCTATGCAACGGGCTCACAACGAGGCAAATCGCTTCACGATGGCGACGAAGAAAGCACGATTGCTGCGAGATATGAAAAAAGTTGTACTTCTTAAACTAGTAGACGATTCGGTCAGTGAAATCGTCAGAGAGAAATGTAGTTATGATGGGAAATTTAGCTGGGGTAGTCCCTGAACCTTGAAAAGCGGTGGATCCCTCGGGTCACGTCGAAAACCACGCCGAGAAGATCGAAACACGCTACACGGCATCGCAGTGTAAACACCGCATCGCAGTGTAAACACCGCCGCCATTTTGGATAACGCGGCGGGCGGTGGGCGAGCATATGATACCAAAGCCGCTCGCCGAGTGCTTCGCGACCGGTTTCCTGCACTGCCCTAAGAAACGGCTTTTTGTCATTCGCACTGCGAGCGACCCGTGGCGAACCGCTCTTACTAGAGCCTCTCCATCGAAGTTTAAACAAGAAAAACATAATGTTGCAGACGAACATTATTTTTGATTGTTGACTTTGCTCCTTAAAAAAAGGCAGCGCGCAAAATACAAAAGGGCTTGAAATAGTTGCGCAATAACATTAAACGTACGTTTTTGTCCTCTTTCTACTTCTTTTAATTTGAAGAAAACTTTCTTCAAAATCCTTTTGGCGTGAAAATTAAAATCTCATGGTTCATCGACTAAGAACTTAGTCAGTCAGCCGATGCCACAGCAAAAAATTAGATTTTGCTTTGTATTATAAGATTAGAATTCCCATATCTTATCAGGCTCTCAGATCATCCTGAACTCATGTCAAAATGAGTTCGGCTCATTCTCTCAGAGAGACAACAGGCAATAGCCGTGGAGCGATGCTTGAGGGCCCCAAAGGGGGGGTATCATCACGATCACGGGAAGGGAAATTTTAGCTTTCACGATCACAGTTACCTTGATTTTTGTTTTCACGATCACGAACACCAGTGGCAAATCACGGTCACGGTAAAAGTTGCATGTACAGAAAGCACGTGTCAAAGTAAACACAACCACACAGTAATTCGCTCCTCTGGATCTATTGTTTATTCAACACAAAGTGAGAACTGTTGCACTTTTTTATTATTATTTTTTGAATTCTCTTTCATACACACATAGAATTACATATCATGATTTGTAATCAGTAACAAGAATGTTGTTCTCTCTCTCTCTCTCTCTCTCTCTCTCTCTCTCTCTCTCTCTCTCTCTCTCTCTCGCTCTCTCTCTCTCTATTTCGTTATCTCTCTCTCTCTCTCTCTCTCTCTCTCTCTCTCTCTCTCTCTCTCTCTCTCTCTCTCTCTACACTCATACACATTCAACTCACACACCCTCACTCACACACATGAATATATACTTGCACAATTTGACATTTCCAGAGCAAAATCTTGAAAACCCATTTTCTCCCCAACTATTGGGTGGATTGAAATTAAAGTACATGAATGTGTGATGGGGGTACACCATCGCCTGGTTTCATGTCCTTGAAAAACAAACAGGAATGCTACAGGCCAAAAATGGTTTTACCTGAAAGAAGCGCGCAGTGCCAGTGGCGAAGCCACAAGCCTGAGCCTGCGAAGCAGGCGAGCCAACTAGGGGGGTCCGGGGGCATGCCCCCCCGGAAATTTTGTCAAAAAACGGTTAAAATCTGTGCAATCTGGTGCATTCTGGGCATCATTTTCCGGGCTGTAATAGTGTTGTGATCTTGTTAAAAATCCCATTTTAGCCTCCCCCCACCACCATTCAACACACCTCCAAACTGGTGAAAACAACACTACTGTGCGCTGGCTTCATTGAGACCGGCGCCTGGTCGCGTTGCGCGATATTCACACGGATCGTTTTTGCGAAATTTTTTAACTTCACCGGAAAAAATTTGACTTTACCGGATTTTGAAAACGGCTTTATCGAATTTCCGTTAATTACCGGAAAAGTAGCATGCCTGACAAAATCCCCAACGAACATGACTTTGATCGTCTTTGACATGAGGATCAAGTGATCCAAACTGGCACGTCTCCCCGCCATTGTTTCTGAATTTAACCCATTGTTGATATTAAAGTTTACAGGTGCTAATATAAATCCAAGCTTAATGCAAAGAAGCGACAATTAGAATCTATGCCAAGCGTGTCCACGTTGCTGGGATGAAAAACACATTTCTAGTTTCGGTTTTGGCTACACGCAGACTCGATCTCGAGCCAGTCGAGGACACACTGAGCGAGTGACAGCCGGACGTGGCAATGTCGACAATGTCAATGATCTCACTCAAACTCAAAGATCTTGAACAAATTTCAAGATCTTTTCCTACATTCAGAACAGTCATAGAGCAACATAGATCAACATACCTTGATATTTCGTCTTCGGAAAGACCGACCCGTAGCCTGACCTTTCCACCAAGGAAGGCATTCTCGCCGCCTGCTTTGGTCTGGCTTGAATCCACAAAATATAACAGAAGTTCGATGACAGTACCGCTGCACGCCATGTTTGATCTTCGAATTCGAATTTGACTGAATGCACTCAAAACTTTTGCACGAAGCCCTTCCATTGGATGAAGTTTGGAAGACTTTTGCAATTTGCCTTCTGATTGGATCTCTTTTTGTCAGTGTGTGATTGGTTCTTTTAAAGGGAAGCAATCGCTGTCAAAATCATATTTCTGAATGTGTTGTTGCTTCCCTTCAATCGGGGTTGGCTCCTTGACGAACAGAGGATCATAGAGTGATACAGCTGTGAAAAATGTACGTTGAAAATAAAATGCTTTGCAATAATGCCCATCACGATCACGAAAACAAATCACGATCACGATCACGAGACTTGATTTTTTTTTCATCACGGATCACGGGCAAAGTCCCATCACGATCACAGAAATGGAAATTTCGGCAATCACGGTCACAGAAAGGTCAAAAAACGCCAATCACGATCACGGTTTTAAACCCTTTGGGGCCCTCATGCTTATCAGAATGGCTCTCTGATAGCATAAAAAACAATTTATTTGAAATGTGACGGCAAGTTCGATTTTCTAGCATCATCCTTCCAGTCAAAATTGGTCATTGTTGATAGAAACAACCCAGCATTTGGAGGTATGTTGATTAGATAATACTAAACTGACAAGTACAGAAAAATTGAACGATCTGGTGTATAAATTGTCCCGTTCTCACATAAACAAAGGAAATGAGGATACCCTATCAGTTCAGTCTTTACGAGAACTTTGTAACCACGATGCTGCAACATTCTTACATGCATTTTACCATTCTTTTCAAAACGTTCACATTGCACTTGAAGAGTTGCGAAAATCGATTTTTAGATTCCGGAACTCAGTGTGCGATCGGAGCATGCAAATCTTGGCTTCAGCTCTATTATGTCCAGGACTGACGAGGAATAGTGTGTGATAGCATAGGGGAGGGAACTGTGCTTTTAATTGTTTCGACAAATCTTGCCAGAGTTGTCCCAAAGGGGCACAATTTAACAGAGAGATTATTGAACTAATGTATAAAAAAAGTGTGGCAATTATGATGAATGACTATGATCCTTATACCTAAATACCATTTTCAAGCAGAAATCAACAACACCATCACAGAACGCCTGAAGTCCTTCCAATGCATTTATTTACAAACAAAAGTATTTCAAAATCATAAACACACATAGGAAGCGCACAGACAGATATTTTCCATTCTCAAACGCCTTTGAACACACAAAACATGCTATACAACACACACATAATTTGTTCTTTAATTAATAGCACACATTTTAATCTGACAGATTTTACACACACACACACACAACATAAATTGACAGATTTTACACACATACACACACTTTTTATTCATTTCCTCCCATGCATGTACACTCACTAACATACTGACACATATTGCTATCGCTTTTTGCCGGCAGAGCTTCTGACTTTTTTGATGTCATCAGCACTGATATACTGCACACCGCCCTTGTATGTCCCCACCTGACCATCAAAAAACACTCCATCGTCTCCCTTCTTCTTCTCCTTGTCCGCCAGCAACCTGTGCACAAAAATAAATAAAACAGAATAAAATCAAACTAAACCACAACAAAAAATTAAATGTAGACAAAAAAAGAAAAACAAATTCCAGAAGGTTAAACTCTTGCTTCATATTTTTCATTTTCATTACTTTATTGTCCTATCCCTGGGAAATTTGGGTAGCTTCCTCCCAGTGGAAAGCTAGCAGCAACAGAGTCCGGCTTCCCAGGTGTGTGCGTGTTAAGTTGTAATCAGCCACCTCGACTCCAGGCTTATTATGACAGACTGAGGTGTTTCATGTGCCACAGTGGTAACATAAGGGTGGGACATGGATACCATCTCTGAGTCTGCACATAAACTTAATCCGTGCCCAGCCTGGCTGGGTTTCAAACCCCTGACCCACAGATCCCAAACAGTGCTCTACCAACTGAGCTGCCTTCAGTTTGTTTGTTTGTTTGTTCGTTCATGGGCTGAAACTCCCCGCCATTTACTAGATTTAGGCAGCCATACGCCGCTTTCGGAGGAAGCATGCTGGGTATTTTCGTGTTTCTATAACCCACCGAACTCTGACATGGATTACAGGATCTTTTTCGTGCGCACTTGGTCTTGTGCTTGCGTGTACACACCGGGGTGTTCGGACACCGAGGAGAGTCTGCACACAAAGTTGACTCTGAGAAATAAATCTCTCGCCGAACGTGGGGACGAACTCACGCTGACAGCGGCCAACTGGATACAAATCCAGCGCGCTACCGACTGAGCTACATCCCCGCCCGCTGCCTTCAAGTGAAATACAGTGGACCCCCCTTTTATTTAAGACCTCCAAAAATTTTTAAAATGTAGGTTTTAAAATAGGGGTAATTTTACAGATGGTGTGAAGACAATATCTGAGACAACAGGGTATTCTTCTTCTTCTTCGTTCATGGGCTGTAACTCCCATGTTCACTCATGTTTTTTGCATGAGTGGGTTTTTAACGTGTATGACCGTTTTTACCCCGCCATTCAGGCAGCATACGCCGATTTTGGGGGAAGCATGCTGGGTATTTTCGTGTTTCTATAACCCACCGAACTCTGACATGGATCACAGGATCTTTTTCGTGCACACTGGGTCTTGTGCTTGCGTGTACACATGAAGGGGGATAAGGCACAAGCAGGTCTGCACATAAGTTGACCTGGGAGATCGGAAAAATCCACACCCTTAACCGACCAGGCGGCCGCGGTTCCAACTCACGACCTTCCAATTAAGAGGCCGACGTCTTACCACCCTGCCACTGCGCCCGTCTCAACAGGGTCTTAGAAGGGAGGAAAAAAGGGGGAAAAAAAAAAAATGAAAAAAAGGGAAGTCATAAAGAATAGTTGATCGAAGACAGGAAGAAACAAGTCGCGTAAGGCGAAATTACTACATTTAGTCAAGCTGTGGAACTCACAGAATGAAACTGAACGCACTGCATTTTTTCACAATGACCGTAGTCCGCCGCTTGTGCATAACGGAGTGAAACTGACGAGCCTGTTCAGCGCGGTAGTGGTTTCGCTGTGCTGCATAGCACGCTTTTCTGTACCTCTCTTCGTTTTAACTTTCTGAGCGTGTTTTTAATCCAAACATATCATATCTATATGTTTTTGGAATCAGGAACCGACAAGGAATAAGATAAAATTGTTTTTAAATCGATTTCGGAAATTTAATTTTGATCATAATTTTTATATTTTTAATTTTCAGAGCTTGTTTTTAATCCAAATATAACATATTTATATGTTTTTTGAATCAGGAAATGATGTAGAATAAGATGAACATCAATTTGGATCGTTTTATATAAAAAAATAAAAATTACAATTTTCAGATTTTTAATGACCGAAGTCACAAATTAATTTTTAAGCCACCAAGCTGAAATGCAATACCAAAGTCCGGCCTTCGTAGAAGATTGCTTTACAAAAATGTCAATCAATTTGATTGAAAAATGAGGGTGTGACAGTGCCACCTCAACTTTTACAAAAAGCCGGATATGACGTCATCAAAAGTATTTATCGAAAAAAAGAAAAAAACGTCCGGGGATATCATTCCCACGAATTCTCATGTCAAATTTCATAAAGATCGGTCCAGTAGTTTGGTCTGAATCACTCTACACACACAAACGCACAGACCAATCGCTCTACACACACACACGCACAGACACAAACACACACACCACGACCCTCGTCTCGATTCCCCCTCTATGTTAAAACATTTAGTCAAAACTTGACTAAATGTAAAAAGAAATGACCTTGAGCCACTTTTGCTGGGGTCTCCCACTTTCTTGGTCTTCATGCCTGCTTTCAGATCCTGAAAAAAAAGAAATGAGATAACGTTATTATGTCAAACAAATGCTGTTTCGTGGAAGTAATATTAATATCTAACTAAACGGGTAATCATCTTTTAACTTGACAATTTAACACCAGACAATTGAAAACTTCAACAAAGGAATGGTAAAGAAATTTTGATTGAAAGATACATGCAGTATTGACTAGAAAACCATAATATGCATTACGTTACACAATATAATAACAAAGCACATCCTGAGCTGAAACCAGCACCATCAAACGTGTTAGGTCAAGAAATTTTTATTAGCAAAGAAAATACACTGCTCCTTACTTGTCGTCTCCTCTGGAACTCTTCGTTGCGTTTCTTTTTGTCCATCTTCCTTTCCCAGTTTTTGGGAATCTACAAACAATATTGACACAAAAATGGCAATTAATACAGAAAAGAGATTCACCTTTGGTAATTTCTAATGACTTTGCTTTGCCCTTAAAACACAGATACTGCATTGAATAACTTTTCACTCTCAACTACATAAACATGCATCCTAAACGATAGCAAGTAAGCATTCTGTGACATGAACTAACGCTGATGGGGTCTATGTCGACCAAAAGAGTGGGATTCCCTGTAGGTGGAGCTCCTGTAGGGGGATTCCCTGTATACAGGGAATACCACAGGGTCTAGGTCAAACCTGGCATTCAGAAATAAATAACAATGAGTTTTATTATAATTATAGAATGTATAAAGAGAATTTTGAGTTTGAAAAGTACTTGTCCATCCTGCCGGTTAATTTAGCAAACGCTGTTTTAAAATTTAGAACACTGAATCATAAATTGCCTATACAAAAAGGTAGGACTCTTGGTATTCCCAGACAAGACAGAATCTGTCACAAATGTTCATCAGGTGACCTTGGGGACGAGTTCCATTATATTTTTGTATGTCCTTTTTTTACCAATTATAGAAAACAGTTGTTACGGTGCTATTATTATGCCCGCCCCAATTCAGTTAAATTCAGAGAGCTTTTTTCCACTACAAAAAAGAGTTTATTGCTAAAACTCGCAAAGTTCATGACACTTGTCATGGACTGTTTGAGAAGCGAGTAAAATTTAATTCTCTTTTAGCTTTATACTCCGTTATCTGTTTTGTGTTGTTTGTAATAGTATTTTTGTCCTTATGTTAACCCACCCATCACCCCCCCCCCCCTCTCCCTTCCCCCCATTTCCCATAGTAAAGAAATGTATGTAATCACTTTGCACTTGTAGTGTTTTATTATTATTAGTATTAGTATTATTATTATTTATTATTATTATTGTTGAATTGTTTCTTGTATTGTTTTTGCTCTCCCTCACCCCTCAACTCCCTTTTCTGTACATAGTCTGATTTCTTTTTGTTTTAGTTCCTTTTATTTGGTGTTGAATGAAATGTGTTTTTTAATTTTCCATGTACCCTCACGGGGTTTTATTGGAATAAAACTTGACTTGACTTGACTTGACTTGACGTGTTTTGCTGATATCGCTGAAAGTCACGTGATGCTTAGCGACATCGGTAGAATTTGATGTTTTTCAATCTTTTTTGATATTTCTTAGAAATTCGAGTATGGTTTGCAAGTTTTATTGAAATACTCCACCCTGTGGGAATCCCTGTATACAGGGAATCCCCCTACAGGAACTCGACCTACAGGGAATCCCACTCTTTTGGTCAACATAGACCCCATCAGCTGAACTAACAGTCACATGAATCATCAAAAAGGCTTATTTTTTGTGCATGCATAATCAACCTCTTCCCTTTCTCTCTCTCACGCACACACACACGTAGACACACACACACTCTCTCCCTCTCACGCACACACACACACACACTCTCTCTCTCATGCACACACACACTCTCTCTCACGTACACACTCTCTCTCTCTCTCTCTCTCTCAAGCACACGTACACACACACTCTCTCTCGCACATGTACACACACTCTATCTCTCTCTCTCATGCACACGTACACACACACACACACACACTCTCTCTCTCTCTCTCTCTGATTGTACAGACAAAAACAGCCAGTTGAAGCCCTTTGTTAACATACACGTCATGTGTTAACCCTTAGGCTGGTTGTCGCGACACTTTACGTACACTGTCACCTGGTTGTCACGACATATGTCGCGCTACTGACTCAGTCTGTTTGGTCGGTTCCGATTACCTCCTATGGATGCGAAAACCTATATGACCGTTTTTCTTTATTTTTCTCTCTGTTAATTCACCAGTGGCTATGTAACATGTGTTACAGAATTGCACCAGTGTAAGGGTTAAACAGAGAAACGCTTTCGAACAAAATGACACAGAAGTAACATCTGATTTATAAACAAAAAAAGACAACTCACTATAGCCCCTAAGCTCTTCAACTGAGCAAGTTCCGCTTCAATTCTTGTGCGTCCTGCAAAGCCCGTAATTCCGAGGTTCCTGACATCATGGCGAGCTGATTCCAGAGTCAAATCAGATTTCTCAGACTTTGCTTTCTTCTGTGAATTTTTGGAGGGCTGCCCAGCCTTTGCTGCTTTGGATGGACCTGCCTGATAAAGAAGCACATTAAGAAAAACTTGCAAAATGTGACATCAATTTACTGCATGCACACAAATAAGAGAGTAGCTCATTATATACATGTAGTCAGAATAAAACAGAATAAAAAATGTTTCTGCTGCCATTGATCTCGTTCTTTCGACTGGGAGGCCGACTTTGTGTCATACACACACACACACACACGCAAACACTGACAGAGTTGTCACACACACACACACACACACACACACACAAACACACACAGTGACACGCACTCCCTCTCTCACTTACTAAGTTACAGATTCACACACACACACACACACACACACACACACACACACACACACACACACACACACACACGGACACACACACAAGAGCGTCATATATCATCTGTGCAGAGTGGACGAACTAGCCCTTGGATTGTATACCAGTGGGCAGCTGAACGAAAAATGAAATGATCGTTCTAAATTCCTATCACAAGCATGTGAATGAACCTTTCTTACATCTTTCTCAGCCCTAGCTCGTAACGATTCAGTTCGTATCTGAGATGACGATTACTTACTTCTTTCTTACTTTCCTTTTTTCGTTTTGCCGGATTGTGAAAAACGAACACCTCCACTTCTCTTGTTCTGCCATTGTTGTCAATTTTGCTTTCCACATGTTTCGTGGTCGCCATCTTTAGGTTAAGTCAAAGGGAAGCTACTCTACATGTATACCCTCTTTGTTGCATGTGCTGGTCTCCCTTGAACAAATGTGTTCTAATCAAAACGCGGATTTTTAAAAAAATATTTTAAAACACTGATGCTTTGGACAAATCTGAAAATAAGTCTGGTGTTTCATTATTTAAAAAAAATCCGCGTTTTGATAACACATTTTTTCAAGAGCATGTATGTTCAGTAATGTTGCAAAATTGTATGTGTCTCAGATTATAATAACGCTTAGTATTCGTAAACATATTCCTATGATTTTCGTTGTCTATTTATTTCTTTTTTGTTTTGTTTTATGTGATTGTCCGTTTATGTATATATCTGATTCGAGTAGTTCCTCTCTGGGCGAGGGCTGGTTGAAAAAAAAGCTCGTTTGTAATGCATGCCACATCCCGGCCTCGAAAACACCATTACCCAAGCAGCTCAGTCTAGGCGCAGTCACAGCACGCGCCAGAAGGAGGTGTGGCTTAACTGGCCGTTTGTGCAGTAACCATGTCGGTATCAATTAAGCTCCACCGCCGCTTCGGTCCCAGTGTGTTATTTTGACCTGCCATGCTGCAGGTCAAGAACTTTCCCACCGTCGGTAGCAGACTATCAAGTTTCCAAACGCTGACAACTCCGAAGACTCTGGAGAGAATTTCTCTATGTGTATGTACGGGCTTGATGTACAGATTTCCCTGTGTCACTGCTCAAACCAGGCCCGTTTTTACATTTAGTCAAGTTTTGACTAAATGTTTTAACGTAGAGGCGGGAATCGAGACGAGGGTCGTGGTGTGTGTGTGTGTGTGTGTCTGTGTGTGTGTCTGTGTGTGTGTGTGTGTGTTGAGCGATTCAGACTAAACTACTGGACCGATCTTTATGAAATTTGACATGAGAGTTCCCGAGTATGATATCCCCAGACATATTTTTCATTTTTTTGATAAATGACTTTGATGACGTCATATCCGGTTTTTCGTGAAAGTTGAGGCGGCACTGTCACGCTCTCACTTTTAAACCAAATTGGTTGAAATTTTGGTCAAGTAATCTTCGACGAAGCCCGGACTTCGGTATTGCATTTCAGCTTGGTGGCTTAAAAATTAATTGATGACTTTGGTCATTAAAAATCTGAATTTTTTTTTCTATATAAAACGATCCATATTTACGTTCATCTTATTCTCCATCATTGTCTGATTCCAAAAACATATAAATATGTTATATTTGGATTAAAAACAAGCTCTGAAAATTAAAAATATAAAAATTATTATCAAAATTAAATTGTCGAAATCAATTTAAAAACACTTTCATCTTATTCCCTGTCGGTTCCTGATTCCAAAAACATATAGATATGATATGTTTGGATTAAAAACACGCTCAGAAAGTTAAAACGAAGAGAGGTACAGAAAAGCGTGCTATCCTTCTCAGCGCAACTACTAAACCGCTCTTCGTCATATCCGGCTTTTCGTAAAAGTTGAGGCGGCACTGTCACGCTCTCATTTTTAAACCAAATTGGTTGAAATTTTGGTCAAGTAATCTTCGACGACGCCCGGACTTTGGTATTGCATTTCAGCTTGGAGGTTTACAAATTAATTAATGAGTTTGCTCATTAAAGTTGTCATTAAAATCGATTTTTCGCAAACAGATTTAAAATTGATTGCATCGTATTCTTCATGACATTCTGAGTCTAAAAATACATACATATGTCATGTTTACTCTTAAAATGTGATCACAATTAACGAAAATAGATTAATTAGTCTTACGATTAAAATTTAAGAAATGGATCCAAAAATGATTTCATCTTATTCTTTATCGTTTCCTGATTCCAAAAACATATAGATATGATAGGTTGTATTCAAAACAAGCTCAGAAAGTTAACAAGAATACAGAAAAGCGCGCTTTCCTGCTTAGCACAATACACTACCGCGCTATTCTGGCGTGTGCATATCACTGCGTTTTGCACGTGGGATGTGAGCGGTTGAAAACGACGTTAAACACCAAATAAAGAAAGAAAGATTTACACCCAGTGTGTAAGAAAAACATTGAATACATTGACCTTTTTCACGACAGACAGATAACTACAGCCTTTACTTGTATATAGATTGATGTTTTTCCTTTTTATATTCCTTTTAAAATTGATAAATATTTTTAAACCCTTCTCGGAACAGCTTTCGCAATTCATGTCCACCCACAGGCGCCGGACTATTCTGAATAACAGCGACTGCTCAAAGACCAACAGCAGACAATGATGAACTCGAACTGCCTGGAATCTGTGTTGCCTGTATCATTGCAACTCGCCTGCATGATCACATTTCTGTATTTGTCATGTAAATTCTTACAACCCCGGATAAAAAAACAAAAACAAAAACAGAAAATGACGTCACACCTTAAAAAAAACCATGGCTTTAATTTAAATGTAGCAGCATTAACACTAAATGTGACCCTCCACCACGGGATGAGTCGCATGTCACCTTTGCATGATTTTCATATTTGTACATTTTCCTAAAGAGTTTGTTATGCTCTATGCAGTGGTGAAAACCGTTTTAGAAAAGAGCGACAACTGTTTGAGTTATAAGCCTGTGACTAAGGTGACCCTCACACTGTTACCAGACACCCCCCGGACTTATATTAAGCCTAGCGCAGAACCGCGCGAGGTGACATGCGACTCATTTCGTGGTGGAGGGTCACAAATGTTTGTTATAATGCAGTAAAACTATTACATATCTGATTATTCTTGTTCACCTATTTCGTTTCTTCTACCCACAGAGATATATATTCTACATCTCTGTGCCAAGTCAAGTCAAGTGCGCGTATTGTATGTGCCTCTTGTTTTGGACTGGGCAAAGGATCTGCGCCTTCGGCTCTCAGAGTCAAGTTTCCATAGGCCGAGGGAAGTGTTTAATTAACCGTATCGAGCACACGCATATCGTACATTCTGAACGCGTGTAATGGAGTGACTGACAGGAGCTCAAGTTCTCCCTCCCTTAAAAATAAGGGAGTCTGCCGCGATCGCGCCTGAACTGAGCTGCCTTTGCTACTAACACGCCGTATAAACGGTTGCACCGACTGAAAGCCGCGGGATCGGTTGCATCGACTAAAAGCCGCGGGATCAGGACACGCGAGGTGAGTTTCTCCACAAAATTACAAATCTCTTCTCTTAATTAGTAGATTATCACATAACTTTTGTTTACACTTTGAACTTAGGTGTTGTAGCATCACATCATCGATTTTTTTCATTGATTGCATTTACGTGGGAATGTTGAACTGTGATTATTTACACTTGTTCAAGCGCATTTTTGTAAATTTTGACTTTCAACCTTCACCACTAAAAATCAAGCTTTCGGACAAAGCTACAGACAATTAAAATGTAATCAATGATTATTTATTGACCATTGGGTTAAATTTTATTAGCTAATGTTACATAGTTACTTCATATTTTACGGATATGCAAGGACACTAAACAGTTTGACGGTTGCACACCACGGAAAATCCTTGTACAGACCGGTTGTGCGCCACGGTAGTCATCGGTTGTGCGCCGTGGAAGTAATTGAAAGTTGAAAAGGTTTACTTTAAGGCTGAAAAATCGCTTCTGAACATTGTACAACAAACATCATGCCATGTAATGGTGTACAGTGGCCAGCAAAAGTATCGCACCAAATGGGAAGAACGGAAATGACTAAAATTGCTTTGAACGAATCGGGAAATTACCTCACATTTTAACGGTCCTAATTAGATATGTAAGAACTCTTCATTTGCTAACAGATTTGGTATCACAAGAAAGAGGGGACTTTCGTCTTTACTATGTTAAAAATTCATGATTGTAGTATACTTGATTGTATTAAAAAGACCGTTTGAAAAGTGTCTAAATTGTCAGACCTTTCCTCTCTTGCTATGTGGTGCAATACTTTTGCCGGTGTAACACGAATTTTTACTCCACGAAAAATTTACTCCGGAGTAAACATTTCGTACAAAATTCTTACTCCGAGTACACCTTTCGTACGAGAAAAGAACTCCCCAAGGCACAAAAAAATTACTCCCTCCACGAAATTTTTACTCCCCATTTTTTTTACTTTCAGTAAAAATCTCGTACGCGAAAATGGGATGCGGGCGAAGGGATAATGCCAATATGTGATCTCGCGCAAACGAATGTCGCGCTAGCCTCCTTCCACCCCTTCCACCACCAAGACTAACAAGGGAACAAGGGAGTAAACATTTCCTACACCTGGCATGGGAAGTTAAATTGCTCGTGTTAGGGTGAAGTAATTTATTCGTTTTTTTATTCGTCAGGGGAGTAACATTTGTGTACGAAATGTTAACTCGGAACTCACCTGTCGTGGGGAGTAATTTTCTCGTGTAATGGGGGAGTGCTTTTTTCGTAAAGGGAGTATTATTTTCGTACGAAATTTTTACTCTGGAGTAAAAATCTCGTGGGAGTAATTTTCTCGTGTTACAGGGCCACTGTACAGGTGGGTTTGACCCGGATAGTGTACAGTCCCAATAGTTTCATGGAGACACGCACTTTTTTTAGGATGGTACTCGCACTCTGATATTTCTAATTTTCTATGGCAGATGGAGTCCGGCCTCTGAAATCACCTGTCCACTGCATAAACCATGGATGCGAATCAGCCCTGCTTCATGTGCTGGTATTGTTCTGAAAAATGTGAAGAATTCATCACCGCTATCGATCATGCTTTGTCATTACACCCCACTGAAAATGTGAAGCTTCGCATTCTTCGGCTTGACGATAAAGCCGGGGTATTCAGATATTGTTCAAAAGACTTCGAAGTAATTCCAAAGACAGTAGCAGAGGGATACCACATTGTTGGCCATAAGAATGAAACTATCACAATAGAATGCAAAGCCGACGAATGCAAAACTGGCGAATGCAAAGCGGACGAGAACAAAACGGACGAACCAGCATCAAATTCGGACAGTGATGAATCAACTGGGGTTTCTCGTCATGGGTATGCATGTGCTGACTCAGCAGTCGGGCACAAGCAAAACTCTTGCCGCATTTGCTGCAGACAAGAAGTCTTGGTTTTGTCTTACAATTGTGGCGTGTGAGGTTCCGTTTGCTTTGGAAATACTTGTTGCATTTTTTGCATCTGTGTGGCTTTATGCCTTGATGACCAATATAGTGGCTGTGAAATTCAGTAATGTTCATGAAAGCTTTATCACATACCCCGCACGTGTATCTTGATCCCGTTTGAAAGCCGTGTTCTTGTCTCCTGTGTTCTGTTAGACCAGAAGCATATTTGTAACTTTTGCCACACTCTTGACACAGATGACGCTTGCCTAAACTCCCAGACGGCTTTGATGGTGTTGATGTCCTTGTGGGTGGACCTATGGTCTGAGCTTGCCCTTGTGAAAGAACAGCGTCCACAGCTTCCACCATCTCTTCGCTAACATCAAGATAGCTATCCGTCGTGATACCAGAGATCTCCATTCTGCAACCTCTCTGCCGGGATCGGTGGGGGGTGGTAGCCCGCTATCGTGGGGGTTGGGGGTTGCAGAGAAGCAAAATTTGGAGTTATCGGATCGTACAAAAACGCACAGAACATCGGCAATAAAGGTGGTGGGGGACTATAACAACATAACAAAACAAGAGCTGAGACATTCACCAAATATAACTTGATATTACTGGCAAATTTAGAAGGACAATGTCCCATGGTGCACAACCGCTGGCAATCAAATATTGTCGCGACGTGCAACCATGCTCTTCCGTGGTGTGCAACCGTCAAACGTTTGGTGTCTTTACATATCCGTAAAATATGAAGTAACCATGTAACATTAGCTAATAAAATTTAACCCAATGGTCAATAAATAATCATTGATTACATCTTAATTGTCTGTAGGTTTGTCCGAAAGCTTGATTTTTGGTGGTGAAGGTTGAAAATCAAAATGTACAAAAATGCGCTTTAACAAGTGTAAATAATCACAGTTCAACATTCACACGTAAATGCAATCAATGAAAAAAATCGATGATGTGATGCTACAATACCTAAGTTCAAAGTGTAAACAAAAGTTATGTGATAATCTACTAATTAAGAGAAGAGATTTGTAATTTTGTGGTGAAATTCACCTCGCTTGTCCTGATCCCGCGGCTTTTAGTCGATGCAACCGGTCCCGCGGCTTTCAGTCGGTGCAACCGTTTATTCGGCGTGACTAAGCCCACGTACAGCAGCTTTTGTGGGTTTAATTTTTTTTATTTTATCAAGACCGGCGAACATTTTGTTTGTTTAAAACCTCAAGCGTCGCAGAAGTACAAATAAATACAAACTTCTTCGTTCTCACCGTCTTTTTAATCAAGTCAAGTTTTTCTCATTTTGTCTCTTTACGCGGCTCAACCAAAAACTGAGCAAGCAAACAGGGAGTTACTTATAGTTTTCCACCATGTGCCCTGCACATGCTGGCCTGTCTGTACAAACGTGACAAGATAACAATAAAAGTGTATTCCCCAGAAAACAGCAACAAGAACAAATGAACATGGACTAGTTTCGACTTTTGTCTTCGTCAGCAAATGAACATGGACTAGTTTCGACTTTTGTCTTCGTCAGCAAATGAACAACAAGAAACAAACAAGTCGCGTAAGGCGAAAATACAACATTTAGTCAAGCTCAGTCGAACTCACAGAATGAAACTGAACGCACTGCATTTCTGCAAGACCGTACACTCGTAGCATCGTCTGTCCACCGCTCGTCGCAAAGGCAGTGAAATTGACAATCCAGAAAAGCGCGGTAGCGGTTGCGCCGAGGAAGATAGCACGCTTTTCTATATCTCTATTCTTTTTAACGTTCTGAACGTGTTTTTAATCCAAACATATCATATCTGTATGGTTTTGGAATCAGGAACCGACAAGGAATAAGATGAAATTGTTTTTAAATCGAATTCGGAAATTTAATTTTAATCATATTTTTTATATTTTTAATTTTCAGAGCTTGTTGTTAATCCGAATATAACATATTTATATGTTTTTGGAATCAGATAATGATGAAGAATAAGATAAACGTAATTTTGGATCGTTTTATATAAAAACAATTTTAATTACAATTTTCAGATTTGTAATGACCAAAGTCATTAATTAGTTTTTAAGCCACCAAGCTGAAATGCAATACCGAAGTCCGGCCTTCATCGAATATTGCTTGGCCAAAATTTCAATCAACTTTATTAAAAAATGAGGATGTGACAGTGCCGCCTCAACTTTTACAAAATGCCGGATATGACGTTATCAAAGTCATTTATCAAACAAATGAAAAAACTTTAAGGATATCATACCCAGGAACTCTCATGAAAAATGTCATAAAGATCGGTCCAATAGTGTACTCTGAATCGCTCTACACACACACACACACACACAGACACACACTGACACACAGAAAAACATCCGAACAGAACGCTCTCCTCTTTTCAAGAAGGAAACATCCGATTCACTAGTTTCGGCAGCACACACCCAAACACACACAACGCACCACACACGCGCGCTTGTGCTGTCTGTGACGTCATGTTGTGTACTTGACCTCGACGCACGCAGTCAGCTGATTGCCTCCACCAGTACCACACGCGTCCAGCTGATCGACGGAAAGAGACTTGGTTTTGGGAAATGCCGCCATAAGGCCGAACGTTGCCGTTATTTTCAAACAAAGGGTTTCTGTTAATGCAGCGTATCTACTTCAGTGTCCGCTTGAAACAAAGAGCAGAAAAAGGCCGGCATCTCTGTGCACGTCTGAGGTAAGGAAAGTTTTTACACCACTGCTAACTAATTACATACTACGTGCGTGCGTGCGGTGCGCATGCCCACGTCAGTGTGTGTGTGTGTGTGACGGTGTGTGTGTGTGTGTGTGTGTGTGACGGTGTGTGTGTGTTTGTGTGTGTGTGTGACGGTGTGTGTGTGTGTGTGTGTGCCAGTGTGTGTGTGTGTGTGACGGTGTGTGTGTGACGGTGTGTGGTGTGCATGCACAACTAATTGCGTACTACCACTACATGCATGTGCGTGCGTGCGGTGCGTATGCCCACGTCAGTGTGTGTATGTGTGTGTGTGTGTGTGGTGTGTGTGTGTGTGTTTGAGAGAGAGAGAGAGAGAGAGAGAGAGAGAGAGAGAGAGAGAGAGAGAGAGAGAGAGAGAGAGAATGAGAGAGAGAGATGACTCACAGGCGTAATGCAATACAGTTGCAGGCCTGCTGTCATTGTTCAAATACGGATTTAAATTAGCATTTCAAATAAGCTGAGCAATCTTCGCATTTCAAGTCTTTCTTTGTGACACGTTCGCACGTGTTAGCACTTGACTATTCACGGGGGATAACCGGTCAAAGGCCGAACAGAAGCCGAAGGCCGCTCATGACACGTGTGAAGGCAAGTTTTGTCTGTTTTCTAGGTACATATTGTTTGATTTATGTCGGGATTTAAGGTAAGCTACTGATTCGGCGATGACTAAATTTGTTTCACGATGCATAAAAAGTCAGGGAGCGATTGATATTTGCCCGTAAATAGCCTTCAAAGCTGAAAATGTCGGCGATCGAGCACCGGAAATGGCTGTTCGATGGGTTTTGCAAGTAGAAATGTGCTTTATTTCACCAAATCAGCTCGTATATGATATGGGTACGGGATTCTAGAGTACGAAGGAGTCATAAGAGGTGCAAAGAAGTGCTATTTGGGAGTAGAATAAATCTTCCGAGACAGTAGACAAGAGAAGGTCATATTTGAGAGATGCGCGTAGGCCGATTGTCTTTCCGACAAGCGAATGATACAGCAGATTAATCATTCGTTTTGATCAGAAACCTAGTCTCCAGTTTTTATGAATGAGTTTTTCACACGTGTCATGAGCGGCCTTCGGCTTCTGTTCGGCCTGTGACAGGTTATCCCCCGTGATTATGCGGCGCTCAAAATGTTTGTGTTCCACCAAACGCGTGATACAACATGACATGATAACAACACTGAGACTCAGACTGCCTAAGTACCGTATTTTTTTGACATGAGTTCATGCATTACCAAACGGAAATTATCAACAATCATTGCTTGTAGTCCTCTCCTGAACTATAGTGTCATTGTTCACCATACAACATCTCTCATATCACTTCTCCTTTGTATTCCAGATGTTGTAATCATTGCTTGTTTGAATTTAAGTATTCAAAGTAAAGAGCCCTGTCAGACTTATTTACTACGCATATATGTCTTTGGGATTATTCCACTGAACCACTATGGTAAATGAATATCTGAAGTATTTTGTTACTGTTGAAAATGTGCAATTTTGATTCCCAGTTGCAAGGAAAGTATGACGGCTTACTAGTGCCAAAACCTGGGGTTACCCATTATCATGTGATAATTACTAATTAACGCTGTCAGTTACTGTTTTCACTCGTTAGTTACTCATTTTCACGGGATAATTGCTAATTTTCACGGGAAAATGACTAATTTTTAGTTTTGGCACTAGCAAACCGTCAGGAAGTGAGCCAAAACTAAAAATCAGTAATTAACAGGTGAAAGTTAGTAATTTTCCCGGGAAAATTAGTAATTAACATGTGAAAATGGTAATTATCAAGGGAAAATTACAAATTTTCCCTTGATAATTACAATTATGAGGTTTGGGCACTAGTAAGCCCTATGACGGCTTACTAGTGCCAAAACCTGGGGTTACCCATTATCACGTGATAATTACTAATTAACGCTGTCAGTTACTGTTTTCATCTGTTAGTTACTCATTTTCACGGGAAAATTACTAATTTTTAGTTTTGGCACTAGCAATCCGTCAGGAAGTGAGCCAAAACTAAAAATTAGTAATTAACAGGTGAAAGTTAGTAATTATTCCGGGAAAATTACTAATTTTCCCGGGAAAATTACTAATTTTCCCTTGATAATTACAATTATCTGTATCTGTCCGGGCTGGGTAAAGGGAGTGGCTGGGGAGGGGAAGGTGGGGGGGGGGGGGAGTGGGTAAGTGGGTAAGAGAGGGGTAAGAGAGACGAAAGAGGAAACTGGACACAGGGACAGGGAAAAGTCACTGCCTGAAGCATTCAGTAAAGCCAGAAAAAAAGAAAGTACGACATGTAGGTTTTCAATTAATATTTTTGCAAAGTGTGTGTTCGTGGCTGCTTTCATGGGGTGCCTGTATCCTCAGGAATTTGAGGATTTCTTTTACCTCTCTTTTTCTGACACCGTTCATTTAACGTCATTTTTACAGGACAGTTTTTTTTCCTTTCAGTTATACGTTGTAGTAGTTTGACCATATTGTTTTAGTACAAGAAGAGCTCGTTCACCAGTAGCAATTTAGACTCACTCAGTCCGTCAGTGTGTGTGATGGGGGGGAGGGCCTCTCCTGTGACCGGCCATCCGCGGCAATGTACGGACAGGTTTGCACTGGCCCTAGGGTGTCCGTTCATGAGAGGGACTGTTGTAGCAGTAAAACTAGTGTGATACATAAGTAATCAATTTATCCACTTGACTATATTCACAACAGGGACTTATCACTCTTCTTTGCATGTTTTTATGCCTACGTTTTTTCAAATACTCTGCAACACATGTAACCCAAATACAACATGTGCCCGTACACTACCGCTTCTTTTATGAAAACATCGCTTCGGCCATGTTGATTTTAATCAACCAATGTTCTTGTTATGACTGTGAAGGGGCTGACTAAGCTAGAGGGTAAGGGTTGAAATAATTGTAGCACAGAGGAGATGATACTTCCCTAACATGATCACGTCAGCAAGCGAAACTGGCTCCATACACGAGGAGAGACCCGTCGATTACTGACTATCACGTGTTAGAGTAACGAACTGTCAGACGATTTCCTTGAAAAGAAGAAACGCACGTGCACCAAGGAAAATGCACCAAACAGAAAAGTCGATTTCAACTGATTGTACACATCGGCAAAGGTTCAACTGTATTTTGGACTCAACACTGACTACTGTGCAACTTGTCTCATGGTGAGAGATGTGCACTTGCCACGGAGCCCTTTCGTGACAGGTTTCACTGTAAGCGATTTGATTTTTCGTACAGAAGAGATTTCTTTGATTTAGCCCAGATGCTGCACTGCTGCTTTTAACTTGGAAGTGATCGTATCTTCGACTTGTCAAATGTTAACAGATGTCTACTCTTCACAGGGCCCTTTCGCGAAATATTTCACTGCAAGTGTTTTGATTTTTAGTGAGTAGTATAAGGCGAGATGTCATTGATTTTACTAACATGCTGCACGCTGATTTTGCCAAGCTGTATCTTGAGCCTTACACGGAAACCAGAATGAATTTTGTCAGCTCTAGGTCAAGGTGTTCTTTTGCAACAGATTCCTCAATTCGTGATGTTGGGAGAATAGTAAAGGGCGAGTTTTCATTGATTCTTCTTCTTCCTCGTTCATGGGCTGAAACTCCCACGTTTACTCATGTTTTTGCACGAGTGGGTTTTGACGTGTATGACCGTTTTCACCCCGCCATTCAGGCAGCCATACTCCGCTATCGGGGGAGAGTTTCAGTCATTGATTTCACACAGCACACAGCATCCTCTGAGTGTCCGAGTTCGCCTTGTGCCCAGGCGGCGTCGTCTTCACTACGAGAGTCTGCAGCAATAATTATATGATGGTATTGATTACTTTGTGACAGTCTGCAAGTGTGAGTGGTGTGTTGCATGCAGACAAACTGCTTTGTTCTTGTGTCATTTGTGCGTGCACGGTGGCGTTCTATTTTTAGACATGACAACACGATCTGTGTTCAGCCAGATTACCTCGCAACTACATCGTTTCCTCTTTAAGTTCACCGACCTTTGTAACTTCTGAACATACCGTGACCTTGCGGTTCAGTGACCTGGCTGGTAAGTTTAGCCGGGTTTAAATCCGCGAGTTGTCAGGTGCAGTTGAGACCGTCTCATCAGTCGGATACATGTACTATGATATGGATGGGTAACAAGATTCCATCGCTCTGTAAACCTCCTGTGATGCGTAGTCGGCCTATAAGGTAGGCTCTTTACACCTAAATTCTTCATGAACTTTGTGGTTTTTCACTTTTGCTTCGTCCTATTTTTCGCAGCTGAATCTCTGACTAACCAGCGGGACGTGCTTGCATTTGTTAAATTCTGGATTTGATTTCTGAACAAAAAATTGTTTTCCCATTCACAGCGTACTCTATCAGAACTGGTTTCTCTCTGTCAATTATGATTGAGTCCTGTATAAAGATCGTCACTCCTTGCAAACCGTGAAAAAGGTTAGGCAGGTCTGCCGAAATGATGGAAACGTTTTCTGCAATCTGAAATAAAGATAAGGCGTTTAGCCGATTGTCGACACCAAAAAACAAAAACACAAAAACACACACACACAAAAACAAACACACACACACAAAACAACAACTCACACCTTGATGAAAGAAGTCTGTTTTTGTTCAGTTACTGATCTTGGATCAATTCAGTAAGGTGATAATTATGCAACAGCCAGCCGGCAACGAATATAAATCCGGACCATGTATAGTTTTCAGGGGCGGATTAGGGGGGGGGGGTGTGGGGGGGGGGGTGGTTACAGGGGTTCCGCCCCCCCCCCCCCCCTCGGCTGTTTACATTTTTTTTTAAAGTTTGATAATGTTGTTGTTTCTGTCTGTAAAGCCGGGGGAAGTGTTAATTGTCAGTATAATTTTTGTACAGTTTAACTGCCACTCCTATGCGACATGTCTTTCTTCTAACCATACTATATGATGTCGGGAGCAGATATCATGGAAGATAAATTGCCAATATTTAATACTAACTTTAAAAGAAATCATGAGTGGCTGCTGACACCAGTTGATCATGTTTAAAATCACGGATAAGCCACAAATTGTTTATAAGATAGCTAAAATTCTTCAGCTTCTACCGACCCCTGGACCCCAGGTTGTAACCCCCCCCCCCCCCCCTGGGCTTATCTGATCCGCCCCTGGTTTTACCTATTCTTGTAAAATTGATTATGCAGCACTTACTAGAGAGGCCCCAGTTTAAGCCAGTTTCACAGGTTTACTCAGTTACTGACCAAAGTGAGGCAACCCTGCCTCTCCCAGTTTCAGGTCAAGTATGATTGCGCAGTCGGCAGATTTTGCCTCTCAGTAAGCACTTGTCTGTGTCGTCTGCATTGTATGACGAAAGATAAACACACTTACCACGGTCTAGTATTAGCTTATGATAATGTGAAGATTATGAGTAAGTGTATTTTTCTTTACCCTGATTTGGATGATGTCACCCTTATTTGCACCCCAACAGAACAATTTGCCGTTGGACTAAATTGGGTCACGTTGGTAAACACTAAGTACTCATGTAACAACGCGAGCTGCTTGTTTGAAACTACACACCACGCACGCACACACACACACACACACACACACACACACACCACGCACACACACACACACACACACGCACGCACGCACGCACAAACACACACACATACACACACACGATCCCAAATTTTATGGGAAGTACGTCTGGTATATAGGCATAACATCCTGAACGTTTCAAAGCAATCCATAGCTAGGCTCATTGCGCTGTTTGTCCTAACTCGTAGTACCCATCAAAATGGACGCAACAACCTCCCGCGGTTTTCGACCGTTCACGCGATTGACAGTCACACCTAGTACCTGCATCAATAGGAATGCCATCAAACAAGAAATACGCAAGCCAGCTATACAAAACAACCTGTTATCTATATATCTATTTCTATATATATATACGACTTGTGTCTGTGTGTGTGCCTGTGTGTGTGTCTGTGTATCTGTGTATTTGTGTATTCGCCATGCACGGCCAAAGTTCTCGATGGATCTGCTTCAAATTTGGTGGGCTTATTCAGAGAGACCCCGGACACAACCTCATCGATGAGATATTTCAACACGTGCTCTCAGCGCGCAGCGCTGAACCGATTTTGGTTCCACCTCAGCTATTTTGGTTCCACCTCAGCTACCCGGGCCCCCATACCGACACACCATAGCCGCTACACCACATCACAACGCCAAAGTTCTCGGTGGATCTTTTTCAAATTTGGACACCGTATTCAGCTACACCCCGGACACAATATCATCGATGAGATATTTCAACACGTGCTCTCAGCGCGCAGCGCTGAACCGATTTTGGTTTTTGTGTTCATTTCACCATTATAAGTAACTCTTCCTTATCTTCTCATCTTCTCCAGGTTTTCAGCGTTTACCTCCCTTCCTTCGTATGGTGCACTATACTATGAGTGGGGCATCTTCGGATATTCCCGGCGTTCTGTTACTATTTTTAGAAGGTCACCGCAGTGTCCAGAACGTAAATTGGACCCGTAAATTATCCTCACTGTGGGGGTACCCTTTTTGAGCGGCTGTCATGTGACCCCTGTAAATGTTTATTTGAAAAGTGTGCCAGATAGCCAAGATGGGTGCCTTAAAAGGCGTAGCAAGTTTGAATGAAAGGACACGGGCATGAATGCTTTTGTTGTGGTGCTAAAACTGTCGCAATAATTTGTGTTGCTAAGTTTAGATTCACACATCTACAGCCATCCCCCTACCCAAACAACACACACGCACCAATAGGCTTATTTACATCAGCTTTTTTTTCAACCAACCGCATTCGTTTCGTGCCAAATAAGGAAGTGCTACATCACGTCATTTCTGGTTGGCGGCAAAACGAAGTTCACACCAAAAACACAAACGACTTTCGTTGATTTGGTCGATTCTACGAATCTACTTTCGTTGACTTTGTAATTATGTTTTGGTTATTTCTGTATGGAAACCTTTCATTTATTGGATATAGGTTACCTAATTGTTATTTAAAGGCACAGTGCAGCTCACAGCCTTCGTTTTGCGTTTTTGTTGCAGCTGAGTGCATTTACAGTTCAAAAATCCTCCTATGGTAGTAAAACAAACCCAACACTACCCAACGACGACATCTGTGAAGCTCGACAGTTTCTTGTTCACGCGAGTGCATAAATTAACCTAGTTATTACGTGGTGTTTGGTCGGAGTTCGATTCAACTGAGTGATTCCGGCCTCCATTTTGTTTTACACAAACTCATGATGACGTCTGACATAGTTTGCTAGTGACGTGTCTTTTTGTGCATGATGTGGTGATCTACCTGATCTAAATTTAGATCCAAAAATAGGCCAAGACCAGCCGGGTCCGAGTACGAAATTAATTCGTAAAAAAATCGCAGTTCTTGACTCTTTGGGTGCAAATCAATAAAACTTGGTAGTTCTTCTAACGAATAGCTGCCTGAGGTATGACTAAAAGCCCCAGGGGCTCCGTGCACCTGGATTTGACAAGTTCAGTACCTTTAACTGTTCATATATTTCTACTTTTAAGGTCTGGAGTGGACGCTTAATTCTATCTTTCACTGGATTACTGTAGCATACATTTGCCTAAGTTGGGCTGGGGAAAATCAAAGATGGCGACCAGGAGCCGATTGACGCTTCACGACTTTAGAGTTCTATTTCTTGCCTAATATAAATAGAATACTTATATTTATAGGGCAGACCTTAAAGGCACAGTAAGCCTCCCGTAAACCATCACAGTTAATGTCAGGCTTTTACACACAGTACAAACACCCTTTCATTTGAACGCTCACCAAACGGGAACATCCTAGGTGCCCTCCGTAAAGAGCGAGCAATTTTCAAAGAATTTATTATTGCGTGGTTTATCTTACCCCTGAGCCATCGTGAACCCGTGTGATTAAGTTTCCCTTTTTCACAATGTAGTCGTCAGTTAGTAATTTGAATGCGACTCGCTGTGAGCTTATCTGCAATAGCACGTTATTAAGTACCTCTGACTATGCACGAAACAAACGGCTGTGGCTCACAAGAACTCTAGCGATGGCTTTTGACTGTTCAGAGGAACTGGCGATAGGTATAAACCGTCGTCTGCTACGAGAACCACGTCCTTGCGTGACCCTGCTTCCGGGCTTTTCTTTTTTCAAAATTTCAAAATTTCGAATTGTACTGATCTTGTCTTGATGAAAAAAGAATTCTTTTATGATTTAAGAATGTTTGTGTAACAAGCTGTCAATTTATTATTTAGATTTTCAAAGTTAGGTCTAGCGCCAAAACGCACCACGGTCCGATTGTCTCTGACACTCTCTCCGCAAAATTAATTCTCTGAAAATTGCTCGCTCTTTACGTAGGGCACCTAGGATGTTCCCGTTTGGTGAGCGTTCAAATGGAAGGGTGTTTGTACTGTGTGTAAAAGCCTGACAGTATCTATAATGGTTTACGGGAGGCTTACTGTGCCTTTAATTTGTGAACTGTCTCAGTGAGTCACTTTGAACAGTTATAAATTTTTTTTAGTAGAGCTTCGGGTTGCAAATTAATCGCACATGTGTTGTCAGCGCTTCTTCTGCGAACAGAATTTCTCTGCTGGCGTCTAAACCGCGAAATTTACAAGTGTTGAGTTTCGTTGTGCGCGCGCATCCGAGCGGGCAAGAGAAAATGAGATGGCGAAACGAAAGTGGTGGGCTTTGTTCGCCTCTCTAAATCTAGCTAACGTCAAAAACAATACTGAGACTGGTGTATTTGGCATCATCCCAACAGGCTTACGCAACAAATGACCAGTCAGGATATCGGGCCTTGCGTTTCCCACATAAATAATCTTTCATCGCATGATTTAGATCATCAAGCGGTTAAGAGTCAGTTTACATACATGTTCCTGTTTGTTGACAGAATCAGTCACGAACCTCCCCCCTCCCTCCCTCTCAGTCTCTCTCTCTCGCAGTCTCTCTCTCTCTCTCTCTCTCTCTCTCTCTCTCTCTCTCGCTCGCTCTCTCTCACACACACACACACACATGTATGCGTTCCGGTGTGAATGCCCTCAAAAAAGAAAAGTGTTATGAACATATTTCCGCAACCCATTTTTAACACTTTGTGACACTTTGAAGCACACCCTGTTTATTTGAACATAAGTGAACACACTGTGTGCTACTTTTACCATTAGAACTATTATGTACACTGACCACTGTCACACAGTCAGCACATACGCACACACTTACCCCCCCCCCCCACACACACACACCCACACATGAATAAAATACTCACACACCAACACCATTCGCCACCCACCTCCCACCAGCGTCAAAAACAACAATGAAATAGTGGTAGCATCAACACACGTTCGCGCTCGCAACTAACTCCTCGTCTAAACCTGGTGTCTTCCACATAATTATGTGACCTTTCATAGTACAGCAGTCCCTCTCATGAACGGACACCCTTGGGCCATAGCAAAACTGTCCGTACATTGCAGGTGTCCGGTCACGGGAGGGGTGACCACACCACCCCCTCCCCCATACACTCACACAGAGACACACAAACAACAGGATTGAGTCTATGCTAATCACTTCTTGTGGCTACTAAACAATAACAATAAACTCCTAATACTTCTTTAAACGTTCTGTAAAAATGATTTGTATGAAAAGTGTTGAAAAGAAGAGATAAAATAAATCCTCAAGGTAGTGAACACACTCACCATGCACTGACATACGAAAGCAGCCACACAAACACAGCACAGAGGAGCGTGTGCAGATGCTTTGCAAGAATAAGCTTGAAAACCAGTTTGAATAAATAGCAGCAGATAGAGCTGCATGTCATAATCATGTAATTTATTTTTTTCTTGTCTGGCTTTATTGACTGCATGCCGATCATGTGGCATGGCAGTGACTTTTCACTCTTCAGTCGGAAATACACTGTACATAACACAGCTCCCACTCTCCCTCACTAATGCCTACCCCAAGCCGTGACAACTGATGCTTGGAAATTGTGTGGAACAGTACACCTCTCTATTTCTTTCCAATGCTCTTCCTGCTGACATGCAGTGACACCGGACACCCACAGAGTTTAGCCAGCTACACCTCCACCCCCCCCCTACCTCTCTCTCACTCCCTCCAGCCATGTACTGTTGGGGACTGTGGACAGAGAGGCCAGCTGCACTGTTCTATCCTTGGCGGATGATGACTTTATTCAGTTATTCTGCAGAAAAACAGAAATGCTGGAGAAAAATCGTTCTTTTCTGCAGCATTTATGCATAATCAATGTCATCTTTCGCGAGAGCAACGTTTTTTTCTGCAGTAAAACAGTTTTACTGCAGTAAAATTGAAATCAAGAATGCTGCAGTAAAACGGAGATGTTGTTTTACTGCAGAAAAACTGTTTACACTTTTTCTTCAGCATTTTGGCATTATTCAGTTATTCTACAGAAAAACAGAAATGCTGGAGAAAAACTGTCTTTTCTGCAGCATTTCTGCATAATGTCATCTTTCGCCGAAGCAACGGGTTTTCGAAAGATGACATTATGCAGAAATGCTGCAGAAAAGACAGTTTTTCTCCAGTATTTCGGTTTTTCTCCAGAATAACTGAATAATGTCATAATCCGCCAAGAGCCAGTACAAAATGCTGCAGAAAAAATAAAAACAGGTTTTCTGCAGTAAAACAACAGCACCGTTTTACTGCAGCATTCTTGATTTCAATTTTACTGCAGTAAAATGTTTTGCTGCAAAAAAACCCACTGCTTCGGCGAAAGATGACATTATGCAGAAATGCTGCAGAAAAGACAGTTTTTCTCCAGCATTTTGGTTTTTCTGCAGAATAACTGAATAATGTCATAATCCGCCAAGGATACTGTTCACTCAGAGCAAAACCAGTTGACTGTGTCGTAACTTTTGACAAAGCAAGACAACTGAAGGGTTCATAGATTAGGCAACCGACTCACTAGTCAAGGCTGAGGGGAAACAAGAGTATCTTGTCAATGAAAGAGGTTACACACAGACTTACGAAGCTGAGAACTGTGGCCGGTTTTTCACTCTCTTTCGCTCAGGACCTTTATCGACTGTGGTTTCTGTTGTTTACGTCCAACAGACAAGAATAAAGAGCTCAGTGCAGTTTCATGTTGGCATCTTCGCATGTAAGCTTACTCCACTCCTGACCAAAACTACCCCCCCTCCTGATGGGTACACGGGCACTCAAGTTATCACGCCATTGCGGCTGTAATCTTTGTACCAAGAGCCGGACTGCTCTGTTATCGATTTTGTTGTGGTGAAAATTTGACGATGGTCTGTCCGTACATTGGAGGTATGACCTGCTGTTGGGACCGAAAATGAGTGTCCACGTTTTGCAGGTGTCCGTTTAAGGGGGGGAAATATAGAAGGAAAACACTCCGTGCCGAGCAAATGTGTCCGTACATGTCAGATGTCCGCTCACGCCGGGGGCCGTAGGCTACATCAGTTGCAGGGACTGCTGTACGATTTAGGTCATCAACCAGTCCTTAGACTCAAACGCTGTTTGTTGACCTTGACCTTCTTGGCTGACCCGAGTCATGTTAGGTCAGAGACCAGATTTTCAGCTTACCCAACATTAATATAAGTCTGAGGCCGGTTTTTAGGCAGGTTAAACTGATAACCTGAGCGTGTTCTGAAGCCGTTGGCCTGTCGTATACTGCTGACATCAGAAGTCCACACACCGCTGTTATGCTAACTTTGTTTTGCTGTCCCCAGAACTATAGAGTCTATTTGGGGGTGTACATTGGGGTGTACACGTTAAAGATCCCACGATTGACAAAAGGGTCTTTCCTGGCAAAATTGTATAGGCATAGATAAAAATGTCCACCAACATACCCGTGTGACTTGGAACAATAGGCCGTGAAAAGTAGGATATGCGCCGAAAAGGGGGCCCGGTAGCTCAGTTGGTAGAGCACTGGACTTGTGATCGAAAGGTCGCAGGTTCGAATTCGGGCCGGGACGGACACGGGTCAACTTTATGTGCAGACCCAGAGACGGAAGCCATGTCCCACCCCCGTGTCATCACAATGGCACGTAAAAGACCTTGGTCATTCTGCCATAAGTGCAGGTGGCTGAATACACCTAAACACGCAGACACCTGGGTAGCGCGACTCCGTTGCTGCTAGCTTTCCACTGGGAGGAAGCGACCCGAATTTCCCAGCGATGGGACAATAAAGTAATGAAAATGAAATGAAAATGAAATGAAAATGAAATGAAATGGCTGCGATCTGCTGGCCGATGTGAATGCGTGATGTATTGTGTAAAAAAATTCCATCTCACACGGCATAAATAAATCCCTGCGCCTTGAATATGTGCGCGATATACATTGCATAAACATTTTTTTTTAAAAATCCCTGCGCTTAGAACTGTACCCACGGAATACGCGCGATATAAGCCTCATATTGATTGATTGATTGATATTTGGGACATAACCTGGTTATATGCTAAGATTGTCCACACACAATTAAGCCTGCATTCTCGATTCTTAAAAGGTGCGTTCCTTCTCATGTTAGCGATTATATTCACCACCACAGATCTGTTTCAGCTTTTAGATTGGTTAAGAGCATTGTTCCACTTGGACACTCTACCAAGAATCAACAGTCTCGCTGCTTCCCGTGCAGAGTGAGGATTGTTTCGCAGGACGGTGAACACTGGTGCAGGACGGTGAACACTGGTGTCTTTTACGAAATTAATTCATAAAAACAATTCCGCTCTGTACAGAAAGCAGTCTGGTTGTAGATGTTGGTATGCGTCTAAGTGGAAAGATGCTCGTATCTCGTGTAAAGGCCTGGACACGTCTGCGATGGTGTACATGATTGCTTACACGAGAAGGAATTAAAGGTACATGGGCTTTTATTTTTCTTCCAGTCTCTAATTTCCATGGATGGGAAGGGAAGAGGAAGCAGTAGCAGACGACAATCCAGAGCCAGGACAGGAAGATGCTGACCAGCCGTTACGTCCTCCCGATCATCAGGGAATGGCCGAAAGAGTTGACTTCACTGAACTCTCTTGTCCTTTAACCCTTCATTTTCTCTTCAGACCGAGTCCTAGCTGACAAGTGTCGTTTGCCACGGTGGCCTCTGTGGTGCAGCTGTGAAGACGGCGGCCCTTAGTCTTGAAAGGTAAGACGAAATTACTTGATATTTTGTTTGTTTCGAAATTTGTCTTTTCCTTATACAGCCGCACTCGCCTTTAAACGAAACACGCTTAAGCAAAAAACTCGGATATCTGAAACCAAAACCAATTCCCCGCCAGACCCCCCTCTTTGTAAGACTATTTCTAATTCGGATAAGCCAAACTCTGTCAAAAAATAGCTAACTCAAACACGGACATCTCAAACGTGATTTTGACAGATAAGCCAAACTCTAAACACTGTCGGAGAGACTTTTTTTTTTGCTTGAAAAACACGTCAGGAAGATAAACATATTTCGTCACGACTATAATTATCCTACGGAAACGAACACGTCACCTGTTTTTGAGTATGCGGGGAAACTGATGACGTGTGCCACATTGACCAAGAAATGCACGTGTCACGTGATGCGACGTTGAAATCCTTGCCGCAGCATGTTCCAAACAACTGTTGCAGTGTTCAAAAACGAGTGGCTCTCATACAAACCTCTTTTTCCAATGGAAGGAAGAGATCTTTGTGAAGAGCAAATCTACCTGAGGAATGTATGTGCTCATTTTGAGCGAGTGGTGAAAATCAAACCACAATAAACATGCAGCGAAACAAAACATTTGCCTACAATCTATGTTTACGGAGATTTGATCTTGATTTATGACCACAGAGACAAATTGTCTAATTTTGTTTCTTTTCTTTCTTTAATGGAGAGGGTTTCATTAAACATTACTTGGAATCCTTCAAAAGCGTAGTTGCTTGTGGAATCGTTGGTTTTGTTTCTGAGATGTGTCACTGTTTTCACCATTTATTTTTACAGTTGCCTTTGAGGTATTAATAAAGCTCCACTGAAGAAAGCACTTGTAGCTTGTCACTGTTTTGATCTTATTCATTTAAACACACACACACACACACACACACACACACACCGTGACACACACACACACACACACACACACACACACACCACGCACAGAGAGAGAGAGAGAGAGAGAGAGAGAGAGAGAGAGAGAGAGACTGAGAGAGAGACATTCCAAGTGATTTTACAACTTATCCCGAAAAAAACCTCGCTTAAGCCGAACTGCAGGGTAATTTCTCGGGAAAGGATTGGTTTATCCGAACCCGGATATGCACAAACTCGGATAAGCGAAACGATTTTTCATTCCTCGGGTGAGTTCGGCTTAAGCGTGTTTGACTGTATTACCCGTTGCTTTGTTATCTTTTGGAGCGCTTCTTATTCAGTGGTTTCTGTCTATCTCTCCCCCCCCCCCCCCTCCTTGTAAAAGGGTTTCTTACACTCAAGGTTTTAAAGCTCCAAATAAAAACAATTCAGTTATGAACAGCGTTTAGCAAAGATGCCCTTTGTTATTTAGTACATGTACCAACAAAACGCGCTTTAGATATTCACTCATGACTTCATCATTCAAGAACATTTTCGACCCAAAAGTGACCATGTACAATCTACATCGGCACTTTCCTTGCCAAACATTTCAGTGAAAATCCGCCTGTGAAGCGGCCTGGCGTGACGTACGAACAAGAGTGACGTAATGTGTGACAACAATCGCCGTGACGTAGATGGGGGCTGGGCGTGGGTGGCCCTCGTAGCGTCAGTGGCCAACCTCTGCTTGTACGCCTGTTTTGTGGTGTCCGTCGGACTCTTCCAGGTACGTGGCTAGCCATAAGCATGAGCATTGACTCGACACTCGACACTAAAGTCTGGTTTTGTGGCTACTTTGTTTGTAAAAGACAAAATAAAAACTAATTTTCTGAACCAGTGAAAGAAACTCCTAGCAAATCTGTATGTGAATGAATCGCGAAACCGTACAGGTTGTATGCTTTATCATTCTACTTTTCTATCCGATCAATGTACACCAGTTTAAACCGTTTAGTGGACCCCTCTGTTTAAGACCCGGGGATTGAAGACTCTTTCAGACTTTGCTTTCTCAGATTCTCTGTTCATAACCCCTGTAAATTTATTTCTAGTTTGAGAATCCCACCTGTTTAGAACCTGCTTGGCTTAGATTTTGTATAGGTCTTGAAAGGGGCATTCCACGGAACCTAATCCCTGGCTTTTGTTCTTGCTTTTTTCGTCGGCAGGTGGAGTTTTTTGAAACATTCTCGGGCAGCAAAGGTTTCATCGCGCTGATTGGCGCCTTAGCCCTGAGCGGGCAGACAATGTTGGGTGAGTACACCTGTATATTTCTATGGACTTTTAAGTCTATATTTTGTGGAAACCAAACATTTACAGGGGTATCTGCAATGAGAGAACGCCCTTGGTACCAGCCACAAATGGCTTTTGCGACAGGTATGTGTTGGTCAAGATCATGATGATGTACAAAGAGTCCAAATAAGTGTCCTCTATTTGGGTGATGGCCTCTCATGCTTTTTTTCTCGGGCATAAGCGTACTGAAGATCGCAGTAGCATAAACAGAGTATATATTGTTTCCAAAAGTTCATGTCTGTACTGCCTTTCATAGCGAAAACAAAACTTCATGTTTATTTAACAGACCCTGCATGTGGTAAGGCTATGGCGAAATTTTTGCCATGCACGTGTCACCATCGTAATTGGTGATACTCTAGCTTTTACTGCGTGTTTATCATATTGCATGCTGCCATCAGTACATAACTTGGTTGATTATCCATTCCAAATCAAATAAAGGTAGTATTTGAAAGAAAAATAGACAAGGAATGGAAAAAGGATGGGACTTTTTATAACAACAACAATGTAAGCGAAAAGTAAAACAAAAGGGGGATGGGTGGGGTGCAGAGAGGGGATGACTAACAGACTTGCTTGCTAATTCAATCCGTCTGCCGCAGCAACAATTCGCGGCAAAGTAATATCTAATCTTTGTCTTTTTAAATCAACACATTTTGTTGCGGAGATGAGATTAATTACACCTTAACATGCTTCCATTTGAAACTTTGAGGTCGTCATCGTGGATTGACGACCGACCACAGGCGGAAGGTATCGTTCACTGGACCACTACTTTCATAGATGTCACTCTGAGTCTATTTTGCTCTCCTGAGCATTTTTTGATGCACACTGCCACACACACTATCGCTGTGTGAGAAATCTTTTAGTTCTAATAGTTAAAAATGCAGACATTTTTTGTGTGTGTATGTATCCATTATCTTGAAAAATGTGCATTATGCACCGAACATGCCTTAGATGCACCAAGCATATTTTGTGCATGCGACTACTTGACAAGCAGTGTTCAAGCAAAGCGTTGCACGTAATCAGTTTCTTGGCAGACTGTTCTTTTGGGAAAATATGAAAATTTAACATTTTCCTCGGAATTCAAATCAGAGAGAATCTTCATCACCTGGCAAAGAGAATAACTCGACGGCTGGTGTGTTATTTCTTTGTGTACATATATTTTAATGAGATATTTGCATTTTCACGAAGAAGAGTATATAATTTAGTCGTCAACATGACATTGTTGTTGTTGTTTTTGTTGTTGTTGTTCGGTTGTCTCGTCAAGTATACCCGCGCTAAACACCTCACGGGGGCGCTGGGCACAGAGAAGGTGACCGACATCCAAATGGGAAGGTCCCATGTAGGACAGAGTTCAATCACCTCACCATGGAGGCAGCCGTACTCCGCTTTCGGATGATTCAACATCACGTTCATTCAAAACTGAGATTCTGATCGTGTCTCGGCGTTTGATTACTATCATAGTCACCGTTATGTTCAGTCGACGTACCACGTGACAGTGATGGTGATACATATACAGTGGAGTCCAGGTATAACGAACCTGGGTATAACGAAATCCCGCTTTTAACGAACTGCCATTGATTTCCCGGCAGACAGCCTTCTATTTCGTACTTGTTACTTTCCGGCCACAACGAACCTTTTGAACTCATTTGCATAACGAACCCCTCTTATAACAAACACGTTTTCATCGCCCCAGAGCCGTTTTGTCTCTAAAAGTCACAAGGCTACAACGAACTGATGTCAATAACTGTCTCCAAAGACAAAAATACACGAACACAAGTGCACATCCCGTGATGAGCGAACTCTGAGCGAACTCTGAACAAACAGCGGGAGGTGCACGGAACAACCGCCGCCGCTGTGTTTTCACTATTCAAATCAGCTGCTAAGCTATGACTGTGCTCTAAAAAGTCACAAGGCTACAACGATCTGCGTGTGAGGCGAGATCTAAGGCAGGTCCATTGTGATAGCTGGGTGGCCTTGTTTATAGACACTGTGACCTTCTTCCCAGGGGTCATTGACCCAGTTTTAGCTATGAGAGGTGGTTCCCCTTTATGAGAGAGGAAACACTTCCTGTACCCGGGTCACTCCCGGGTCAGTGACCGAGTTTAACCTATGGGGAGTTTAACCTATGGGGCGGTCTCTTTGATGTCTTGAGAGGAAACTTGGCCAGGGTAGTACATGCACCAGAACTGGTGGACACCATGAAATCGGAGATTGATCAGAATGTACATAATTATGTACATGCTTTTACACGACTTTTTAAATTTTACTTCTAAAATTGTGACAGTAAAGTGAACATTTGAACTATGCCTCTATGGATTATATTATGAAGCTGTTGAAAACATGCAGAGATTGTACTCTCCAAGGAAAGATCGATGACACGATCATTTGAAGGTGAGTGGGAAAACTTGTCTTTAGGCCATTTAGGGTTGAAAACTCTACAGCGAATTACTGATATAACGAACTAAAATGTATCTCCCTTGAGATTCGTTGTACCCGGACTCCACTGTACTGTCTCCACGTGTCAGCATCACGATTGGTCAAATTATATGACGTGAGCCTAATAATTCGTCAAGAGCCCTCATAACGCTGATACTTGCGGTCGGAATACTCAGTATGACTCTCCATGACACTCTCAATCTTGATGTAACAAATAATAATCTTCATTAAAGCACTATTTATTTTAAGCCTGTGACGTCGCAATTATGACCTAAATGTCATGTTTATTCAAAAGGCTTGTGGTCGGGATACTCCGCCGCGTCATCTCGGCCTTTGACACTTATTTTTAATATTCATTTAACAATCTGTTTTCATGACGTCACCATCATGTATATTCAACAGGCCCTGTGGCGGGGATACTGAGCAACCTCCTGTCTCCACGTGTCACCATCATGATTGGTTCAATCCTGCTGTCCCTTGGTTGCGTCGCGGGCAGCTTTTCTGAGGACCTCATTGCACTTTTGGTGGCGTTTGGGCTGCTAACCGGTGAGGCATTGTTGTTGCTGACGTTGCTTTTGGCGTTTTTGGTTGTTGCTGCTGCTGATGTTTTTGTCTGTGTTCGTGGGCTGAAACTCCCATGTACACTCGTGTTTTTGTACGAGTGGATTTTTACGTGTATGACCGTTTTAACCCCACCATTTAGGCAGCCATACGCCGCTTTCGGAGGAGCTGCTGCTGATGGCATTGGAACTCTAAGGAACTATTCCAGTGGGTGTGTCTTGTTGTCTGAGTCTTCTATGACTGTTGTATCTCTGTGAAATCTCTACGGTAAATTCTTGATGTTCTTACATACAACTGTAAATATATATATATATAACATTTTAAAATTCCTACAGTGAACATAGGCTCAACAACTGTAACATATTATCTTCTTTAAAAAAAATACCTGTACTGTAAATCCAACCTAATTTTACATACAACTGTTCTCAACATATGTTATTTTTATTTTCTTGTCTTTTACTGCAGGCATTGGCGCCGGACTGAGCTATACACCCAGTGTGACCATCGTGAGCACTTACTTCCACGAGTACCGGGTGGTGGCTAACGGAATCTCCCTGGCTGCACCCGGAATTGGTGTCCTGATCGGACCCTACCTCTTACGATGGCTGATCGGGGCACACGGTTGGCGCTACGCGATGTCAATTTTTGGGTGCATCCTAGCACAGGTGAGGCAGGATTTTATCTCTCACGTGCACTTTCCACAAAAGTGAGGAAAGAGGATATTGGCATTGTATGCAGAGATTGTGTAATTTTTCGTCCTAAATATTTTTTATTATTAAAGGCTACCCACTGAATGGTAAGTTTCTATTATTTAGAAAAGCTTATTAAAAAGAAAAAGCAGTCGTCTTCATTTTAAGATCCACCAGTGTATAGTAATATAAGTTTGCATCATTTTAATTCCGCCAGTGTTTCAATCGCGTGTGCTGACAGGCAATCGGTCTGCATCCTCCCAGTTGCATGTTAACCTGTGTTGACAGATTTTTCAGATATATAAATATTAAAAACATATGTGCTGATAACATAAATAAATAAATAAATAAATAAATAAGTAAATAAATAAAAAGTAAAATTAATAAATACATTTTTTTTTTAAGTTAAATAATTAATAGATAAAATGAGCCTGGTTGATTTGGAATTTGCACACGTTTCAGACGTGCGTGCTGGCCTGCTTGTTCTTTCCCCACGACCCCAGCGTGACGCCCTCTTGCTGCCACAAGCGCCGCCCTCCACCCCCTCCCCCGGAAACGAAGCTGTTACAGCCCCCCGAGGATCGCAGCCTCAGCAGGCTAAAGAACGCGCACAGCCCGGGCGTCAAGGAAATGGTGGGGTCAAGGACGGCCATGCATGTGTCAGAGTTCGGCAGCATGTTGCTTAGCAACTCTGTGGTGTGGACGGTGGAAGAGGTCACGTCTTCAACATTGAGGTAAATATAACAACTGATTGAGGAAGTCGCACACAATTTCTACAGAATACAGATATATTGATAAATGCAGAGCTTTAAAAAAACCTTTACAACAACAACAACAACAACAACAACAACAACAACTTGTAGTTCGAAGCTGAAAATGCCTGCAGTGTGTGCAATGAGCTATAGACCTTATTGGTACAGTAGAACCCCTCACAACGACCCCCCTCTCTAAGGACTACCCCGCCACAACGACCCTTTTTTTTTTAACCGATGTGTTTCCTTATATAGTTGTCACCAGTGTAGCGACCACCCCGCTCTAACGTCTAAGGACCGACCTAACAGCTTGTGTAACGACTTTGTCAGACAAAGCCAAGACTCAGTCAGCGTAACGCATCACTGACAAACCGGTTATAACCAGTTATAACCGTCTTGCGTAAGCAAAGGCACTAATTAACCGCTGAGAGGTGTGATGGTTGGGTGGGCTAAGTAAACATCACAAACCAATCATCGAGAAAACAAACTCACGTGACCAACACACACCGTTCAATTCAGTCAGAATAGACAGTCTTTGGACAGAAGAGCAGTGGAGATCGACATGGCGTCTACAAAGAAAAGAAAATATTTAACTCTCGAGAATCGAGTGAATGTTGTGAACAGACACAAAAAGGGAGAAACTGCCATCGCGATTGCAAAAAGTCTTGATGTTGGAAAATCGCAAATTCAAAGAATTATCCAACTCCAAGAAAACATTCTGAAAAAGGTGGGGAAGTGGTGACAAGGCAGTGAACGCACTCACCATGCACTGACATCATACCAAAGCAGCGTTGAAAACCAGTTTGAATAAAAAAAACCAGCAGATAGAGCCGCATGTCATAATCATTCTTCTTGTCTGGCTTTATTGACTGCATGCCGATCTTGTGGCAGTGACTTTTCACTCTTCAGTCGGACTGTACACAAACCGCTCTCACTCTCCCTCACTGACTACCCTAAGCGCTGACAACTGATGTTTGGAAGAGTACACCTCTCTATTTCTCTCCAATGCTCTTCCTGCTGACTTCAGTGACACCGGACACCCCACTGAGTTTAGCCAGCTACCCCCCCCCCCCCTCTCTCTCTCTCTCTCTCTCCCCCCAGCCATGTACTGTTTGGTGCTGTGGCCAGAGAGGTGTCACCGGCTAATTGAGGCCAGCTGCACTGTTCACTCAGAGCAAAACTAGTTGACTGTGTCTAACTTTTGACAAAGCAACACAACTGAAGGTTTGGTTCCTTTTATTTGGTGTTGAATGAAATGTGTTTTTATTGTGTTTTTTAATTTTCCATGTACCCTCACGGGGTTTTATTGGAATAAATAAAACTTGAAACTTGAAACTTGGTTCACAGATTAGGTAACCGACTCACTGGTCAAGGCTGCAGGGAAACAAGAGTATCTTTTCAATGAAAGAGGTTACACACAGATACGCGATGCTGAGAACGGTGGCCGATTTTTCACTCTCTTTCTCGGAGGGCCTTCATCATTGCAGGGACTGCTGTAAAGAAATGCTTGCTCAGAAACTAACTCTTTTTGCATTGAAACATGCACCAGAACTGGTGGACACCATCGACAATGTCAAACATGAAATCGAAGCAGTTTGCTTGAGGAAACGGTCGTCAGCAACTCAAACTTCTCTGTTTTCTTTTTTTAAGAAAATCTGAGGTGACTTTCTTTGTGGCCCCGCCCCCTCCCTCTGTAAGGACCCCCCTCCATAAGGACCGATTTTTGTCAACATTTTCAAGGTCGCTAGAGAGGGGTTCTACTGTATTCCGAGATCTTGCAAATGTCAAAGCATAGCGAAGCATATTGGTCGGGTATCTCGCGAGAGCTGCGTTGGCTGAAGAGCGTACTTCTCACGACTTTCGAAAAGCATAACAAAGAGCTTCTCTCGTGAGAGCTGCTTAGATGCCGAACAGGTAGGTTCATGAATGCTAGGGGAAGTGAATACCTGCAGCACCTCAAATCAATCAATATGAGGCTTATATCACGCGTATTCCGTGGGTGCAGTTCTAAGCGCAGGGATTTATTTTTTATTTTTTTTATTTTTATTTTATGCAATTTATATCGTGCACATATTCAAGGCGCAGGGATTTTTATTGATGCCGTGTGAGATGGAATTTTTTTACACAATACATCACGCATTCACATCGGCCAGCAGATCGCAGCCATTTCGGCGCATATCCTACTTTTCACGGCCTATTATTCCAAGTCACACGGGTATTTTGGTGGACATTTTTATCTATGCCTATACAATTTTGCCAGGAAAGACCCTTTTGTCAATCGTGGGATCTTTAACGTGCACACCCCAAAGTAGTGTACACGAAGGGACCTCGGTTTTTCGTCTCATCCGAAAGACTAGCACTTGAACCCACCACCTAGGTTAGGAAAGGGGGGAGAAAATTGCTAACGCCCTGACCCAGGGTCGAACTCGCAACCTCTCGCTTCCGAGCGCAAGTGCGTTACCACTCGGCCACCCAGTCCGATGCACGGGGATGAGTATTGTTTACGACCGCGGATGTGGGTGTCAATTATGTATGACGCTTGTTGTAGCACCTGTTATGCCACATTTTTGTTCTGACTTAATAATGCGTTTCAATTGAAGGTACAGATCCTGACAGAAACACAAAATATAGATAAAAAGAAAAATACACAATACATGCCTATACAGCGAATTTGATGTGCGTTTTGATGAGAACGGAACGTGCTGCACATACATAATTATTACCAACACGGTCCGTGTTGAAGAGAGAGAGCATCATTATAACGGTTAGGACCGACACACATCACAGGTATGTATACTCACGGAATAAAATAACTTAACATGTTTTAAAATTTAATATCTCAAAATCGGAAAAAGTTGCAGGAGAGCGGGGTGGTACGATCATAGAACCATCAATTCCTGAGAAGAGGAAAAAAACCGGAATGTTCTCGGTTGCTTAGTTTTTTCACAATTGGTCCTCAAAGACGCATGGTGTCATTTTGGAGTTTACTAGACTGACGCCTAAGCTTGCCGACGCTGCCGACAGCCAGTGCACGCTGTGTGTGCTGTAAACAGGTAGGCCTGCACTCTTTGACTCTCGGGGCACGTCTACCCGTACTTGAAACCTGCAAAAGGTCTGCTGCTGATCCACGAATATTGCATGAAAGTACTGCCTTTGGTTTGTCCGTTTGTTTGTGAGTGAGAACAACTCACTAAAATGTTTCTTTCTCTTTGCCCAAAACTGTCCACTCTGTCTTTCACCATGCCACGAACGTGTGTGAACGATAGACTCGTCGCAATAGGGATGTTGAGAGGAGGGATGACTTATACTGATGTTGCTAGGAGATTCGGAGTGACCAGGCAATCAGTGCACGCACAGCGCTGTCAAACACACAGTGCTAAGTTTGTAAACTCCAAAATGACACCATGCGTCTTTGAGCTCAAATTGCAAAAAAACGGAACAAGCCAGACTATTCCGGTTTTTTTGCCCATAATGAGCAATTGAACAAGCTTTACGTTGGTACAAAAATCACTCCTGTAACTTTTTCCGATTTTGAGATATTACATTTTAAACAATGTTAATTTATTTTATTCCGTGAGTATAGTTGATGTCGATGATTTGGATGCTCGATTAAAGTGTTACTAGTTTCAGGGCGAAGCTGTGGTTTGTGTTTAGAATTGGAACACCAGTTTGTTCGCTTTGTGGTCTCACTAACACGGTGACCTGTTACTTTTGTTCAGACAGCGATTGAAGCTGCTGCTAGTGTTCAGAATTGGAACACCAGTTTGTTCGCTTTGTGGTCTCATTAAGACGGTGACCTGTTACTTTTTTTCAGACAACGATTGAAGCTGCTGCAAGTGTTTAGAATTGGAACACCAGTTTGTTCGCTCTGCGGTCTCACTAACACGGTGACCCCGTTCTTCCCGTCAGCGATCCGCCTCTGGAATACCATCCCCCAAGAGGCTGTGAGCGCAGACTCCCCTGAGGCCTTCGGGACCATCGTTGAGGCCTGGCTCCGAGGGGCGAGCCCATAAGCACCCCCTTTCAGAATCCACCCCTCCCCTCCGCATTAGATTCACCTCCCCTTGCATTAAATTCCCTTCCCCTCTCTCATTAGACCCATCCCCCCTCTCCATGCCTAGCGACCCATAAGTAATTAGTAGTGATATAGGTAGAATCTATCACTCTTGCTCGATATTGTTCGTCCTGTTTGTATTGTTTCGTCGGGGCCCAGTTGCTGCGCTAGGTAGCGCTGGGTGGTAGGCTAGCCCCTCAGCCCAGGGCCTGAAATCGGGCGCCACGGCAAATAGCGAAAAGCAATAGCTTGCCTACCAACCCACCACTGTTTTGATTTTCGTTGGTACATTTACACTATCCACTTTATCTTTCACTCTAGGGAAATTAGGCGCACCAACCAAAATGAGGATCGTTTCCCTTGTAAAGGGATTTCCTCACAGCAAGCAGGACAGGGATAGATTAGAGAAGTTCATTAAGAAAGCAGGTGGGGTAGTTGGGAGGAAGCAGGACACTTTTGCATCAACGCAGGAACGACGACTGACTGACAGGCTACAGAAGATTTTGACCGATGACACGCACCCACTCAGACCTGAACTTGACAGCAGACGGATAGACAGAAGCTTAAGATTTAAACAGCCATACACAAGAACCACCCGCAACAGAAACTCATTCATTCCATCTGCAATTCACATCTTCAACTCTCAGGTGGGGCGCTAGGTGCTGGTGCTGTCGCTCTGACAACGGCATAATCTTTACATCCTTTTATCAGTTGTTTTTCTCTGTTGTTAGTTATATTGACTTATAGGATACAAATGTGAGAAGATAATGTGGTTAAAGTGTGATAAGGTGATAATGTGATATAATTTTTAAACAGGCAATGCATTGCTTCTATTTGTAGGCTTATTTTAGTAAATGTGTGGGTACAATGTTTGCGTGTAACGATATGATGTGAATATGCGATGTGAATGTTACTACATGCATGGTTGATTGATTGATTAATTGATTGATTTCACAGACACACAGTCAAGCTTGTAATTTCTCTTTTAGAGATGAATAAAGATTATTGCATTGTATTGTATTGTATTGAAGAAGAAGACCTGTAACTTTGTTTCAGACAGCGAGTGAAGCAACTTCTGAGCCGCAGGTTCATGTGGGTGATGTGTCTGAACCAATTCCTCCTTTATGCCGGTTTCTCCATCAACACCGTTCTCTTTCCCTCCTACGCTCAGAGCGTCGGGGTGCCAATCAACGACCTGCCTCCCATCTACCTGGTGTACGGGATCACCATGACCGTGTGTCGAATTGCAGGGGGGTTCATCTTTAGCCGCGTCCCGAATCATCTGTTGAAACTCTTCTTCTGTTTCCAAGTCGCTGTAGCCTTTGTGCTTTTTCTGCTGCCCATCTACGGCACTTCTGGTGACTCCCTCTTCGTCTACAAATTCTTGGTTGGTGAGTGATTTGTTTGAATGGAGTTTGCTTCATCCCGGTGAAGTATCGTAGCGACGAAGACTTTTTGTTCAGTCAATGCCTCCTTTCAAGTCGCCGTGTGAAGTTTAAAGATTGAAATCGTGTGAGTTGCCTTGTCAGTTTCAAGATGGATATTATGTGTAGTTTTGTCAGAGTTCGCCGCCCCACCCTCATGGAATTTCAGCCTTAGCAGCAAACAGTTTTGGTCAATAAATGATTTCCCATAAATTATCGAGTAAATGACAGTAAATGACAGTAAATGACAGTAAATGAAGTCTGCCACACGTCGGAGTTTGTAAGCCACGACTCGGAAAAACGTCAATGCAAGATTACTGGTACCTTTCGAACTCAGATATTCTCAGGCGCTTGCTGAACACATTCGATGTTAAATGTGAAAGTATTGAACAAGTATAAACAACACGAAGGTAGCTCCTAATTTGTCTTTGTCTTTCAAACTATCCAACGTTTCTACAGCAATGTATGGCCATGCTTTCAAATCATCAAACTATTGAAAACGTTGGAAAGCAAAGTTAGCTCTTTACCTCACTTTTCCTTGTATTTAAAACGTTCCAAACTTTCGGTAGCAGTTTATGATCGTGTTTTCAAATCATCCAAACTGACGTAATTGTGACGTCGACAGGTTTGACGTACGGGCCGACATTTCTGTTGGTGACGCCAATCCTGATCCATCACGTAGGCCTGGATGATCTCTCGGTTGCCTTTGGCGTCATCATGCTGTGTTGCGGACTCGGTTACGTCATAGCACCGCCTATTGGAGGTATGCTGTTTTTAATATTTATACGTTATTATTATATGCTAAATTCGTGTCGCTTCCTCCCAGCAGAAAGCTAGCAGCAACAAGAGTGGCGCTACCCAGGTGTGTGCGTGTTTCGTTAAAATCAGCCGCCTACACTATTAACCTTCGCCGTAGGTTGTGAGTACTTCAGTAACAGTCCGGACTTTAATTGCGAATATCTCGAAAACTAGGTGGAATTCTGTAATGAGCATTTGGAAATGCCTCAAACACCTAAAAATCTATTATCTCCTAAACCCGCATTAAAATTGATTGACAGGTAATTAAATAAACAAAGGTCAAACATTGACTATCTTCGCAGCACGTCGTGAGTACTTATGTAACCATACTTCTAACAGTGTAAGGGAGATAATTGTGGGTTCGATGTCAAAATAAAAGCTGAGTTATGGTTCCTGTTTATTTCAGGTAAGAATTAACTTGGTGCGTAATTACACACGTAAAAGATAAATGTAAGTACAAAATCGGAAATATATTTAGTTTGATAATCTAATTCAATGAAAAGCCTGATTTCTGTATTTTTTTCTTTTTTTGTTTACCCGTGCATGTTTTTCCTTCTTTGAGAAGTATGGTTACATAAGTACTCACGACGTGCTGCAAAGAATGTTTTTAGCGACCTACGGCGAAGGTTAACAGAATTATACGGGGATGGGACGTACATGTATACCGTCTCTGAGACAGCTGACCCGTGTCTGTCCCGGCCTAGATTTGAAGTTCAGTGCTCTACCAACTGAGATACCAGACCCCAGGGCGTGTAAAACATAAATGCGGCGTATTTCTTATAGCATAGTTTCTTGCAAGGATGAACAAGGAACTGACGAGAGCAGTCAAGAAATTGATAGGGAATGTACCAGCTTTCTGGTTTAATTTGAGCACAATTGTTACACTAAAAAGGTTATTTAAAAAAAATCGGTTTTTACTCACCTGCAAACAATGATGGCTGGCTGGGTCAATAGACGGACGGGTGAGTGGAAGGAGTTACATATTTTGTTGGTTAATGTGATTAATTTTTCGGGGCTAATAAAACGCTCTACTGAAAGACCGAATACTTGCTGAATAGAAAGAATAAGAGGACATTGAGTCTTTCTTTACTTTGCACATACCTGATTAAAGGTTAACTCTAATAATATGTGAATCTGAATATGATTGACTGACCATGTGACCTACTCATTTTGTGTCTACCGACTGACTAATTGAATGAATGTCTGTTTAGTCAACAAGATCACGAACAAAAAAGGATATGTGTTGAAGGATGCTATATTCAATCGTTACCATTGCAGGTATGATGTACGATGTGTTTGGCAGCTACAGAGTCACCTACTACATCGCAGGTACGGATCACTATTACTTTTTTCGTGTAATTTTCACATCTTTTTGTTCTTTTTACATTTAGTCAAGTTTTGACTAAATGTTTTAACGTAGAGGGGGGAATCGAGACGAGGGTCGTGGTGTGTGTGTGTGTGTGTGTGTGTCTGTCTGTCTGTCTGTCTGTCTGTCTGTCTGTCTGTCTGTCTGTGTGTGTGTGTAGAGCGATTCAGACTAAACTACTGGACCGATCTTTATGAAATTTGACATGAGAGTTCCTGGGTATGATATCCTCAGACGTTTTTTTTCATTTTTTTGATAAATGTCTTTGATGACGTCATATCCGGCTTTTCGTGAAAGTTGAGGCGGCACTGTCACGCCCTCATTTTTCAACCAAATTGGTTGAAAGTTTGGTCAAGTAATCTCCGACGAAGCGCGGACTTCGGTATTGCATTTCAGCTTGGTGGCTTAAAAATTAATTAATGACTTTGGTCATTAAAAATCTGAAAATTGTAAAAAAAAAAAATTTTTTATCAAACGATCCAAATTTACGTTCATCTTATTCTCCATCATTTTCTGATTCCAAAAACATATAAATATGTTATATTTGGATTAAAAACAAGCTCTGAAAATTAAAAATATAAAAATTATGATCAAAATTAAATTTTCGAAATCAATTTAAAAACACTTTCATCTTATTCCTTGTCGGTTCCTGATTCCAAAAACATATAGATATGATATGTTTAGATTAAAAACACGCTCAGAAAGTTAAAACGAAGAGAGGTACAGAAAAGCGTGCTATCCTTCTCAGCGCAACGAATACCCCGCTCTTCTTGTCAATTTCACTGCCTTTGCCATGAGCAGTGGACTGACGATGCTACGAGTATTGCTGCGTTGCATTGCGTTCAGTTTCATTCTGTGAGTTCGACAGCTACTTGACTAAATGTTGTATTTTCGCCTTACGCGACTTGTTTTTTTTGTCCCCATTGTATGAAGATTGTTTTCTTTTAAACACTGTTCATGATAAGTAGCTATTCTGCGGTGTAGGCCTTACGGTCCACACAAGAGACCGGAACAGTTAAAATAATGAATACCTGGCACAGTGGAATTAACCCTCTTGTAAGATCCCTACTTTCAGACTTCCTCCTTTAAAAGACTCTACCTTTTAAAACCTTTTGTTCATTACATCTGAAAAAAAAGAAAAAAAAAAAAGAAAAAAAAACATTTTTAGACTACCTCTCTTTTTAAAACTTGATTTCTCAGATTCAAAAGGGGTGTTCCACTGGACTCAGGGTCTTTCACTGAATTAACGAGTTTGCACATGGATGAGGCCAAAACCCGCAAAGGAATAGGTCACTTGACCAATTATTATGACATTACTGACCTAATTTCTACAGCAATGGGTCTGTGACTTGACCCCTGCCAGAAAGACCGGTTATCTGAACTCTTTATTCGACAGAAACAGGCAAACGACGCCGAGCTGGCTTAAAGACAAACGACACCGATTGAACAAACCATGACGTCTCTTCTTGAATAACTGATGCAATTAATGGCGTCACGTAGACATTCTGTTGCTTCTCCTGAATGTCTCTCAGAAACTGACAAAGAATTTCGAGACCGAAGTTTGTCTCGGAGACTTCGGCATAGTAGCAGGTACAAATTACTCGTAAGGTCACCGGTAGGCTGTGCATGCATCGGTGTCGTATATAATTCAATCCTTCTTATAGAAATTTGATGTGGTCTCGTCGTTTAGGATAGCATCGATACAATGATCTGTCTCCTTTTACGATTCAGGTTCCACCATCGGCGTTGCGGCTCTGTCACTGTTGTTGTTACTGTTGGTCAAAGATCTGAACCCCCCAGAGGACGCTGACGTCAAGAAGGAAATACTACTCTCAGCCAATCAAAAGGACTCTGACAATGCGTCCTCGGACACGCAGAACGAGACAGTCAAAGAGAAGCCTTGTATGAATGGTGGCGGAAATTCTCAGGTGCATGTGATTTATGACGTAGAAGATTTGCGTGAATATATTACATGTCATAATCGTCACTCGTGATGACGAGATGGCAGGATGCCTGTCATCAGAGAGAGAGAGAGAAAGAGAAAGAGATTATCAGATCTAAACAATTTGAGTGTGCATTTATACTCTGTATATCGATAGTCTCTTGAACGCATAATTATTTTATATAGCCTATTATTAGATATGAATGCGACAATCAGTTGATCAAACTCAAATGTAGGGGAAAGGCTCTTAATATGGACCGGCTCCTAATATGGACCACCTCCTGTTCTGACAAGCTAACGGCGCTAGAGCGCTCAAAACAATTTCATTTGCTGTATTCACCCTCTCTGGATAAGTTACACATGTCAAAACAGTTGCAGAAACACAAACCTCAAAACCGTTAGGCTTTTTCGCTTTTTTTTCACTTTTGGCAGCGTTCACTCTAAATTTGCCGCCTAAAACGGACTCGTTTCTGTCCACAGCCAAAGCTTTTATCACACAAAAATGGCTATATATGACAGCTAAGACCGTATTTGTTTCATATGAGCAGTGTGTACCCCGAGTTTCTACTGCAAACAAAAAATAATAGCAAAACCTCAAAGTATGTGTGAGTCCCCTAATATGGACCACCTTCAACAAATCGAAGAAAATAAAAGCTAAAGGCTATTTTCATAAATTCATTAAGAAGCTTGCTGGAAATAGCCTATAACTAGCCCTCGAGATTTCAAAAAAATATAACAAATAGTCTTTTTTTATGGAAGTTGATAATTTCACTTATTTTCACTCTGATTTTGATAAGCTTCTTCAGTTTCCTGGTGTGCTTCAAATAATGCTCTCATCAACCCGAAACAGCTAAATCTAAAGCATATTTGAATTAGTCTGACTTGCACACTAAGTTGTATCATGTTATTTTGAAGTATAGGGGGCTTTTTACAATAATTCGTGAAGGCCGCTTCACTGGTCCATATTGGGCGCCCAGGCTCCTAATATGGACCATTTGTGATTTTTTCTGTATTTAATTTTTGCTGAATGTCTATCAAACGTATTTCACTCTAATTAGGCCGAACGGTTAAACTAAGAGAGAAGGACTACCAACCACAAAATGAAACTTCTTCGCAAGAAAACAAGCTAGTTATCAGCAATAAACAAAAAGTGGTCCATATTAGGGGCCCCTTCCCCTAATGATGTAATGTATTGATGACCGACAATTTTAAGTCGAGAAGAAGCCAAAGATTAACGCCTCTGTGTGAACACCTATATATGAAACTAGATGAATACCCGCTTCGCCGGGTACGGCTTCGCCGGGAAGAAGTAGAGCCGAATACCCGGCGAAGGGGACCCGGCTTTGCCGGGTGTACGATGGCTTCGCCGGCGCACCGTACGAAAGAAGGGAGATAAACGCGCAAAACACTGGAGAAGATAAGGAAGAATTACTGGGAATGGATGTACAGAAAAACCAAAGTCGGTTCAGCGCTGCACGCTGAGAGCACGCACGTGTTCAAAATTTTCCACAATTGTGTCCGGGGTCTACCTGAAAATGCCCACCAAATTTGAAGCAGATCCATCGAGAACTTTGGCCGTGAATCGTGAACACACAGACAGACAGACAGACACACACAAGCCGTATATAGATATAGATTTTTTGATATATGCTTAAAATCAAAACATTCGCTGAGGGAACTGTGTGTGATATAACATATGTATCATGTACGTATTACATTGAGCAGCGAAAAACATGCAATGAAATACCATGGGGCTAATTAAGCATGTTCATTTACTTCTTTCTCCACATTCAAAAACCGGCACGGTTGGTCTAGTGGTAAGGCGTCTGCCCCGTGATCGGGAGGTCGTGGGTTCGAACCCCGGCCGGGTCATACCTAAGACTTTAAAATTGGCAATCTAGTGGCTGCTCTGCCTGGCGTCTGGCATTATGGGGTTTGAGCTAGGACTGGTTGGCCCGGTGTCAGAATAATGTAACTGGGTGAGACATGAAGCCTGTGCTGCGACTTCTGTCTTGTGTGTGGCGCACATTATATATGTCAAAGCAGCACCGCCCTGATATGGCCCTTCGTGGTTGGCTGGGCGTTAAGCAAACAAACAAACACATTCAAAACTATGACAGTGAATATTTTGCCCTTAAGTTTCTGCCTGACTACCTGATCTTCCATCCGATCAAATGAATTTTGACTTGATCGTTATCGTTGATACGTCTCCAAAGCTTATGTTTAAGTTTATATCGGTTTTCTTCTTGGCCGAAATATTTCACAAATTGATGGTGTGTTTGTTCTTGTTAGTTTGATTGCGTGTCCAACGTTTTAATAATTAGAGTTTTGGAACCTTGTACTCATATGTAACCAGCGCCTGTTTTGCATTTTTGCAATATGTGTGTACTCTGCATCATTCATGCTCGCTTGTTTATGTTTGTTTTGACCGAATCATGATGAGAATGTTGTACCATTATGCTCTCAAAAGATGTTTTCAGTAAAGACAAGATAGGTTTGTGCAAGAAAAGACATGCTGTTTCACATGTCGGTCCAGTCCTGGGTTAATGGTAAAGTAGGCTGGATTGATTTATTGCACATTTTTGTGATAGTTTCTTAGTTTGGTTTCTTCTCTTTTAACAAAACTCATTTAAAAGTGTGTGTGTGTGTGTGTGTGTGTGTGTGTGTGTGTGTGTGTGTGTGTGTGTGTGTGTGTGTGTGTGTGTGTGTGTGTGTGTGATTAATTAGTGGAGGGTTTCGCGCTACTGGGAGACGCTACTGTTAAAACAATTCCAACAAAATCAGTTCATTGCCAACTATCTTCAGCAACGCTTCTTTGTGAGTTGCATACAAAAAAGAAAATAAACTTTTATGTCATAAAGTTCAGAATAGAAATATTTTGTAACTATCATTGTATATATTAGGAGCGTGCGGGTGGCGGCAGAGTGTGTTTACAAACATAGAACAATGGGGTACTGGCCATTACTGCGAGCGTCACTACCGCGTGTAACACTATCGCGAGTGTAATACAACCGCGAGTAACAGTACCACGTGAAATACTTCCGCGTGTGTAACACTATCGCGTGTGTAATACTACCGCGGGTAGCACTACCGTGTGTAACACTTCCGTGTGTGTCTTGGATCACGAAAAAAATGTTCTCATTCTCACAAATATGTCTCTGTCTCTGTCTCTCTCGTTAGTGGGACACACGCGGAAGTGTTACACGCGGTAGTGCTACCTGCGGTAGTGTTTCACACGCGATAGTGTTACACACGCGGCAGTGATACACGCAGTAATATTACTCGTGGTAGTGTTACACACTCGATAGTGTTACACGCGGTAGTGTCACACGCGGTTGTAACGCTCAGGGTAGTGACGGATAACCCAAGCAATGTACTGACAATCACATAGTAGTCACAAAAAGTTATATTTTGGGTAATATTTTGGTTAAGGTTTTATGTATCTTCGTTTGTTTAATTTGTATCATTATTTTAGAGGTGCCTCTAACTAACGAAGCTCCATCAATTAGTTTAACGTTTAAGACTTGATCTGAGATCATCAGATCTTCTATGTGTGCGTGTATGTGTGTGGTTGTATGTGTAGATACTAAATGGTTTGGATCATGTAAATGTTGTACTGACGCGCACGTGTTATTGTGCGTGTACGTGTGTGCGTGCGTGCGGTCATGTGGTCGTGTGTGTGTTTTATCCTACTGCTATACGTCATTATCAAAAGATCACAAATTTAACTGAGAGGGTTTGGTTATGGACAGGGTGTTTGGATGCTTGCACTTTTACCATGAATTTCGTCCTCTATCTTGCACACGATTTTAACAGCAAATGACAATTTGTAAAGTTTGCATTTTTCCGGATTGCCAGTCTATGCCTATATGGTTTTCCACTTATGTGTGCATGTCGTCAGCTGCATTTTAGCAGCTCGACAGGGTCAAATAAAATGCTGTTCATATGGTATTATACGTTTGTCTTTCGTTTGACACAGTGCTGGTGTGAATTGAGTGACCGCATCCTGCTCGCTCCTTCTGCGCAGCTTGGTTTTCAGTCCCCCCCCCCCCCCCCGACAAACACACACACAAACACACACGTCGACAGATTTTTCAAGTAAGAACAAAATAACTGGCGAATCCTGAGCAGAATCAACTCAAGTTCTTATTACTTGTCAAAGTGCACTTCCTCACAATTTGCCGGTAAAAAAGACAATCACGATACAAAGTAGCACCAGATCTAGATACAACCAGCCCCTGTCAATTGATGCAGAATTCTGGATGAAGATGGCTGTTCGGATTACTCAGAACAAAACCATTGCATTTGTCCAATCGGAGTTCTACATGTACTTATAGGTTTACAAAAATAAAAATAAAAAAGGGCACCCCGCCCCACCACAACAGAGGAAACCCTACAGAAAAAAACAGAACCGACAAAACCAAATAACACACCGACCAACCAACCGTGCAACCAAACTCCAAGCGGGCAAAATCAATGCTTTTTCTCAGGGGTGAAGCCAGAATCAGCACAAGACAGGTAGATTCAAGAACAGTGTCCGCCAGAAACAGGGAAATTTGTGAAGCTTTTGTAATAAACCAAACTTTGAAGAAGAAGAGGATTGTGGCAATGTGTTGGAACTGAGGTAAAATCCCAGTTAAAAAAACCCAAAACACTTGACTTTTATATTCGATTTTCATTCCGCAACATTTATTTTCAAGTTCAAGGGACATACCTACATGGCCGACGCTGCCGGAGAGACTCGGGAGTTAATTTTGGGACACTGTTCTTGAATTTCGCGGGTCATTCTTAATAAAAATCGATGCGTCGCCTGATCGATTCAGTGTCAAAATCAAAACGATCGATAAATTCAAATGTTAACTTGACAATGACTAGCTGTGACTTACGCCTGGCCTGAACCCTGTTGTGGTTTCCAAGGAGTAAGTATTCAATACAATACCTTACCTTATTGAATACTTACTCTTTGGAAACCACGAGTAACAGGGTTCAGGCCAACAGAGGTTCTGCGCAGAATCGTTTGATGAAATCATATCAAGGTGATTAGAAGTTAACAGAATTAATCTTGCATGGCACACAAGTTTTTTTTTAAAATCCAGTATATTGTATCCCTATCTAAACCATATGTCCATGGTGAAAACCTCCTTCCACTGCAATGCTATGCTATCTGAAATAGAAGATAGCACTATATATCTGTGTTACTGTCCACAAATTTGGCTTGGTGGTATGCACTACATGGAATATTGAACACCATTTTCAGTCCTCGTCTCCCCGCTGACTGAACAGCTGTATCACAGTTCTGATTAGCTGGGCGGTAGAGTTTCAGGTGATAATAACTGACATCACTGTAATCAAATGTTGTTGATGTCCGCTTTAAATGTTAAGGAACCACTGAACACATTACACTATTTCCAGGCCTTTCCTGTGTTCGTCAATCGCAGGCGACACACCATCCTGTGTATCATATTTGAAGACGATCAGTCAGTGTCGTACGAGTGTTCAACAGTATTAAAAAATACTCTCTTCAAAGAAGTATTTTGCTAGCAGGGTGGATACATACCTTCGGCCAGTTTTTAATGGTATGGGCTTTGATTGAAACAACAACAAATTAAGAGCAACTGAGAAAGTTCGTTTGTCGTCGTTTTGTCATTTAATAATACCGTGTTTTTCTTTTGATCTTCTTCTTCTTCTGCGTTCGTGGGCTGAAACTCCCATGTACACTCGTGTACGAGTGGAATTTTACGTGTATGACCGTTTTTTACCCCGCCATTTAGGCAGCCATACGCCGTTTTCGGAGGAAGCATGCTGGGTATTTTCGTGTTTCTATAACCCACCGAACTCTGACATGGATTACAGGATCTTTTTCGTGCGCACTTGGTCTTGTGCTTGCGTGTACACACGGGGGTGTTCGGACACCGAGGAGAGTCTGCACACAAAGTTGACTCTGAGAAATAAATCTCTCGCCGAACGTGGGGACGAACTCACACTGACAGCGGCCAACTGGATACAAATCCAGCGCGCTACCGACTGAGCTACATCCCCGCCCTTTTTTTCTCTTTTTTTTCTTTTGATGATTCTCTTCAACTTGTTCACCAGCACTGCACTTGCCTTCGGGCACTAAGCCGCCTGCAAAACTGTGTTTTGGTACATGTATATGTATTATAACACTTTTGAGGGATTTTGTTGTTGAGTTATACGTCTTTATGGATGGTAGTTACAGCTTCTTTCATAGAAAGTTTTCCTCTTCTTTGCTCCGTCGCAACCAATTAACAGATCAAAAATTGAAAGAAACTTAAACATGTAGCAGTGTTATGGCCTACAACTGCTTTGTGTTCGTTCTCTCAACTTCCTCGCTACGCTTGAGTCCGGACAGAATCACGAATAGTGTTCCTTGACATTTTCCGCACCTTAGGGGTAATTTGTGAGTGTTAAGCCTCGATTAATTCTTCGTACGGATGGTCACTGGAATCCCCTTTACATTCGAGAGAGAAGCGGCAGACGACAGGTGACGTCACAGCACGTGATATTTGCAAACCATTTTCAAATGTAACCAACTCAGAATTAAACTGAATGAAAGCAAACAGTTATGCGGAGGGTGGGGGAGGGTACTAATCGGGGGAGGTGAGGGGTTGACCGTCTAAGAACTCCCACAAAGAAAACAAGTCGTGTAAGGCGAAATTACTACATTTAGTCAAGCTGTCGAACTCACAGAATAAAACTGAACGTACTTAATTTTTTCACCAAGACCGCATACTCGTAGTTTTGTCAGTCCACCGCTCGTGGCAAAGGCAGTGAAATCGACAAGCCAGAATAGTGCGGTAATGGTCGCGCTGAGTAGGAATAACACGCTTTTCTGTATCTCTATTCTTTTTAGCGTACTGAGTTTGTTTTTAATCCAAACATATCATATCTATATGTTTTTGAAATCAGGGACCGACAAGAAATAAGATGAAAGTGTTTCTAAATCGATTTCGGACAATTAATTTTAATCATAATTTTCATATTTTTAATTTTCAGAGCTTGTTTGTAGTCCAAATATAACATATGTATTATGTTTTTGGAATCAGAAAATGACGAAGAATAAGATGACATTTTTTTGGGATAATTTAAACAAAACATCTTTTAATGACAAATTTCCGATTTTAATGACCAAATTCATTAATTATTTTTTAAGCCACCAAGCTGAAATGCAATACCAAAGTCCGGCCTCCGTCGAAGATTGCTTTGCCAAAATTTCAATCAATTTGATTGAAAAATGAGGGTGTGACAGTGCCGCCTCAACTTTTACAAAAAGCCGGATATGACTTCATCAAAAGTATTTATCGAAAAAATAAAAAAAAACTTCCGGGGATATCATTTCGAGGAACTCTCATGTCAAATTTCATAAAGATCGGTCCAGTAGTTTACTCTGAATCGCTCTACACACAGACACGCACAGAGACACACACATACACCACGACCCTCGTCTCGATTCCCCCTCTATGTTAAAGCATTTAGTCAAAACTTGACTAAATGTAACAAAAACACCGATCTGATTAGCACAGAAAAACGGTATAATACAAAGCAAAACATGTTGAATTTCAAGCACTAAGTTGGTTTAGCACTCTGAATGTAAATGAAAACATGTATGCATGCATATTAGCTCGTTCGTAATGTAACTATATACAATGCAACTAGTTGGTTCTTTCGCAGAGAGAAGGGGTGGGGGAGGAAGAGAAACATATGTGCAAGAGCACACACATACACACCCACTAAAACACCCGCACTCACTCACTCACTCACACACACACACACATACCCACTAAAACACCCGCACTCACTCACTCACACACACACCCACCCACTAAAACACCCGCACTCACTCACTCACTCACACACACACACACACACACACACACCCACTAAAACACCCGCACTCACACACATCCACTAAAACACCCGCACTCACTCTCACACACACTCACTCACTCACTCACACACACACCCACTAAAACACCGCACTCACTCACTCACACACACACATACACACCCGCTCACTCACTCACATCCACTAAAACACCCGCACTCACACACACCCGCACTCACTCATTCACTCACACACACCCACTAAAACACCCACTCACACACACCCACCAAAACACCCGCACTCTCACTCACTCTCACTTCCACTAAAACACCCGCACTCACTCACTCACACACCCACTAAAACACCCGCACTTACTCACTCACACACACACACACACTAAAACACCCGCACTCACTCACTCACTTACACACACACACACCCACTAAAACACCCGCACTCACTCACTCACACACACACACACCATACAAAGAGCTGTCTTGTCATTTCAATTTTTTATTGCATCAATATCATTGTACATGTACATTTTTTTTAAACAATTCACAGGATTAAAAAAGTTAACATTGTTTGCATAATGAACAAACTTCAAACGAAAAAAATTGCAACAAAATAAATTATTCCTACAAGATTAGTCATTACACTGTGAAGGTGACAAGAAAAGAGTCTTTCATTAGCTTTGACTGGAATGCGGTATGTTATGCGAGTCAATATAAAAAATAAATAGTTATAACGAATCAAACCGAAAACAAAGAGTGGATGGATGGTTTCGCGAGGAGAGGACCCGAGTAATGCAGATTTGATGTCATAATTTCTGGGATGGGTTTTTTTTTTCATCCCAGAGTTAAACTTGTTTACGAAAAAGGGTATCACTGCGAGCTAGAGAAACCAAGCTGTTTATGTTACAGACATAGGATAAAAAACGGGGCTGTGTGTGTGATGAATGGTTAAGACTCTTGTACAAGGATGAAAAGGTAGATACAGGATGCTACCAATGAAAAATACAGAGTGCTACAGTGTGATAATGAGGATATGTTGATTATGTTAGGCCACCCTTGCTTATTACAAGCTATTGCACATGGACATGGACATTATGTCTTCACACACACACACACACACACACACACACACACACACACACACACACACACACACACTCTCTCTCTCTGTCTGTCTCTCTCTCTTGTGTCACACAAGCACAAATTTCACACAAACAGCTTGGTTTCTCTGCTCTTCAAAGTGACACGACAAAGCCCTCTCCAACATGAAAGTTACAGACGGGGCCTGGATAGTACTTAGAGCCAGGGCTCTATAAGTATAACAGGGTTAGTACGTTGTACATCCTTATGAAAAGACAATTGTCACCTTTTCAGCTGATACGAATCTTTCCACTAAGTCGTCAGAAAGTGAAAAAGACATTGTAGCTTCTTCACCAAACCGCACAGATGCCCAGCTTTTTAAAAAGTGATGCCAAGATTTTTTTAATTATAACTCGCTCTTCTTTGTTTTGGGGTACATGTACCTACATAATTATGTCAGGTTCAGTCTCATCAAGTACTGATACCAGAACGCTGCCACACACTTCTTATTCTAAGGTGTCCTGGGTAAGTGTACAACCACATTTAGACATGAAACATCATTCTGTTCAACTTCTGTATCTACAGCTTATTCATGTTTGTTCGTTTTTCTATCATGTTCCTTTTTTTCATGATCTAAAATAATGAGTATGCCCGCTTCAGATGTCAAAGGCACTTATCATGCAGGTCTAATATTCATAATTTGAATTAAATAGGGAATTGTTCATACTGAATTCTTTACCGGGTAATTGTTTTTCTGATCGCAAATCAACAATTTAAAACCCATTTTCTGTTTATGCAGCAAAGAAAATGAAGCCACAAGTTCTTTTTCACTTTCAGTCGACAAAAATGACCCCGACTCGCTTGAAGGTCATAAAAGAGCTGACCTGTAAGTTTCACTTCTGACGAGGGTCAAGGTGTACAGGGGTACACGTAAGTCAAATCGAGAGTATATCTGTCAAGACGATATACAGGAGGGGGGTTTTCGCGACAAGAGTCAGCGTTGCCACCCCTCAAACCTTCTCCAGTCAGGAATCTTACGGAAATAAAAAAAGAAATTGCACAGGATACAAAACTAGCAAATCAGTTTTGTGTACGGCAAACGTGCTTCTACGCTATGACAAAAACATGTGTTTTTGTTTGTTTACGAATCTCTTGAAACTTTTTTTTATGTTACTCTCCGCAGTAACAAGAAAAGAGTTTTCTCTTTAAAATGTTAAATGTACAGGTCATGTCCTAGGATTAAATGCAAGAGGCACACACGGGTAGATACGAGTCAGAATAGATGCGCGTAAAATATCGCAAAGAATGACTTTAAATGGATAGACCGAAGAGCCCTACGTCCTATGAGTAGATCACTATGAGAAATAAATTGACGTTTAATAATACAGTTATGCTGGCATGCAAACTGATTCTATCATTTCAATACTGGATAAACCAATATAATAGTGTGTATATTGGTAAACAGATACATATATGCATCCTCGGAGTTGCATGATGCTATCTTCCATGCATTTCAAACCACTGCAAACTATGTTTTCTAGAACACTTACTCGGTAAAATGTGCATTCAACCACCGTTTTTCCCATATTTCACACTCTTTATTCTTTTGACTCATAACCTAAACACATATATAGTCGCAAGAGGTTGTCTTTTAGTGTGCTTTTACTGTCAGCAGCACAGAGAAAAATAGCAGATGCCAGTCTAGTCAACAATGAACTCATCTTGACATTTGTTAGACCCCATTACAACTGGTATTCATGTCACTAAGAGGTTTCAAAGTACATGAACCAGAAAAATAGTAGTTTCAACCATTTAAAAGAAAATTAATTATGCAGTTTAAGAGAATTATACAATGTGCATCAATAGCCTTCTTTATGAACAGAATCCATGGCTTTTAAAAACATGTTCCAGAAGTAGGTAATTACAAGCTACACACATATCCACAGCTAGCAAAGCTAAAACCTTCAGTCAAGAAATGTACAATCGGCGTCCATTTTTTTCTCTCCAGAAACAGATAAAAGTAACCAACAATTCCATCTGTACATCACCACACCCTCTGATAACTAATACTGGGGAAAAGGGCACTAACTCCAACTCAAGCAAGAACCAATCACCTCGCCAGTCTCTGACTTCGCTGAAGACTGAGACCAATCACAAAGCATGTAACAAGAAACGTTAACCTCTAACCAACCACTTCTCTGACTTTCAGCTCAGAGTATTACCAGTACAAATCCATTTACATTTCCTGCAAGTTAACCTCTAACGAAAGACTCCAAGTCTTTCAGCTCAAAGTAATTATAACAAATTCATTTGTATTTTCTCTGCCTGAACTGCTTTAAAAACGATATTGCTCAAATTTACAATTTTAGTTTTCTTTTGTCAGAACACTCCCATTTCTTATTCTTGCCTGCATCCTGATGGTAAGCTTGGACTGAACATACTTCTCACATTTGACTCATATCACAAACTTTTCAAAGTATGAAAATTCAACTCTTTTCTTCCGTTTCGTTCAGGAATCCAGTGTGCATTATTTTACCCTTTCTGCTCAACCTCTGTACAAGCAGGCATTCCCTTAAATTAAAAGCAAACTGAACAGTCAAATTCAATCAACACTATGTCATTCATTCAGTGCTTTCAACAAAGTCTGATCATCTACTTTCCAAGCACTGAAGTGCATCTTCTCCTGTACAATTTGCACATTTATAAACAACATGTGAGAGAAGGAAAACTCCACCAACAGAAGCAGAGAGAACGTGAAAGAAAGCTTGTATTTCTAAGCACACAAAGAAGTTATGCTTTAAAATCAAACCTAACCCAAAGACTAAGAGTATGTTCAAATAGAAAAAGAAAAGATTGAATCAGCACAACCCCTCAAAACAGGCACAAATATTGTATGTAAGGTGGTGAGGCTGTCTCACACAGCCTATTGCATAGTGCCCGAGATCTGCACTGGAAGCACTTTCGTTAGTACACTTGCACCGCAATCTTCTGGTACACTCTGCACTTATTCAGTACATGTGAACCCCCTTCACACACACACACACTTCCAATTCAATGCATAATATAACACAATAATAATCTCAAAACTTTTCGTGCAAGAGTATCACTGGGTGTTTTTCTATCTCAATCTTATTTTTTCAGTTTCAATCATGCCTTATTCCTTACACTTACAGTTACAAGATAGCTTATGAAGGTGATTATGATTTGTTTAAAATCAACTCATTTTATTACATATTTCATCAAATTTTCCTACCTAGAGTTTAAAATAAAAGTTTAACCTTTCTGTTATAAAAATCCACAGGGAAAACAGCTGTACAAAATATAAATCAACGACACTACGGTAGCCCGAACCAAACTTTCTAGTCGTAAGACTACTGGCCTCTTTAAAAGCTTTCCTTTTTATATAAGCAAATAGTGTTTCTGGGTCTCCATAGCTGGTTCCTGGCTGCAACAGAAGTGAGCCTAGGATTCCGTGAAGACCGCAGGAGTAAGCAAGATCCAGTTTTGTACGTCCTGTTCCAGTCAGTTAGACCAGAGTCCGCACGAAGGCGTTGAGACTTGTTCTCGATCTCTTGTCACAAGACTATGCCTAGCCAAAGAACGTCGACAGATTCTCTGTAGTTTTAGGTTTTTCGTCACCGTCATCCTTGAAGAAAATAGCCACAAAACTCTGCCATTTTGTTTCTACATCTTGCTAACACAACCTTCACAATCTTGTAATAGAAATAAGGGGCTGGGGGTGGGGGGGGGGGGGCTGGGAGGGAGGGGGAAGGGCTAAGATGGGCGCACACTAGCACGCAGCAGGGAAGTCATGTCACACACATTTCTTCGTGTTGAATCATTGCACTTCTGTCGTGGTGTTGAAGTCACAAGTGTCAACATCACTTGACCATGAGAACTGGAACATATCCTTTTCCTTTTTCTTCATTAGCTGCTTGCTTGCTTGCTTTCCGGATGTTTTGAATGTCTTCGTCTGCAATGCTATCACAAGCAAAGCACTTCATCATGTTTTGTTTCTGTTACACTTCGGTTCTCTCAGTTCTTCTCAAATACACTCACTCTCTCTCACTCACACACACACTCTATCTCTCTCTCACACACACACACACACACACTCTCTCTCTCTCTCTCACTCACACACACACACACACTGACGGGATCTGACAAGAAAGCAAGCCAAGCTTCACTCCTCGAAGGACGGGCGAAGAGTATTGTTCTGAGCAAAACATTAGCGCAGCCACACATTCCTGTGGGGGGCAATAAAAAAAATAAAAAACACGCACAAATACAGCAACCTTGAGCAGAATGAAGCACCTCCTCTCCTTCACTACCTGCCGCACTTTTGGGGGAAAAAAGAAAAGCTCCAGCATTCTCATTTCTGCGAACAGATTTTTCCCCCAAAATGTGACGTCCAGGTCTGAAGAGGCTCACATGGAAGAGAATCTCCGTGGCGATGTCGTACCTTCCATAACTCAGTAATCCGCACAGGTGTTGGGAACAAATAATGTCCCCGAATAACTTCAAAACCAACTTGTCAGCAGCAGCAATTTCATCTGCTTTGAGGGGCATTGGGAGACTGACCCGGATGCCCCCAGGAAAAACAATTTCCAAAAATTGATGACGCTTCCAAAAATAATTTAGATGTGATGGAATGATTTTCAATTTTTTCAGTCCTGTGTGGGTGAAGGACGTTCACAGATGCAGATATCTATCGCCGAAGAATTTCAGACGAAGAATTCCACAGATGCAGATATCCTTCGCCGAAGAATTTCAGACGAAGAATTCCACAGACGCAGATATCCGTCGACGAAGAATTTCAGACAAAGAATTCTACAGACAAAGAATTCTGTAGAATGCATTCCTCGTTAATCATCCTCCGCTGGGAATGGTTGTTCTCGCGTCTCACCCACACAGTGGCCTGATTCCAAGACCCATTCCAACCCTGAAGCCTGCCCGCCCAGCCTTTGTATCAGACCAGCTGATTGGCTGGCGGGGCTTGTAGCTCGAGTCATGTGACCAGCTGGTCCAATCAGTCAGCGTTGCACTGCCATCTCACCTCAGTGGATTTCAATCGAAAGACATTAGATTTGCCGGTTGCTGCAAAGAAACAAAAGACAGATTATTCATTTTGCATAGTCATTTTTCTTTAGAATTTGCTAAGATAGTTTCCAATATCCGAATAAAAGATCTGTGCAGTGCAATTTCTAAGATCACAATAAAAAAAAAAGCAGATACATTCACCGTTATTCAAGTTACTTCAACACCGCCTCATCAACAATCCATACAAAAACAGATTCAGTGCTTTGCTCACAAAAAAGTATAAAACCAATCCATAACGATCTGTCTCTTTCTGATAAAGATGAAATCAAAAACCAACATAAACAAGAAGGGCAAAGCCCATACGACTCACATGCTTTACACATTTTTCCTACCAAAATACATGTGACCTTGACCCAAGGTCAAGGTCATCCAAGGTCATGCAACACAAAGCTGTTAATTCAAGACATAGGAAGTACAATGGTGCTTATTGGCTCTTTCTACCATGAGATATGGTCACTTTTAGTGGTTCACTACCTTATTTTGGTCACATTTCATAAGGGTCAAAGTGACCTTGACCTTGATCATATGTGACCAAATGTGTCTCATGATGAAAGCATAACATGTGCCCCACATAATTTTTAAGTTTGAAACAGTTATCTTCCATAGTTCAGGGTCAAGGTCACTTCAAAATATGTATACAATCCAACTTTGAAGAGCTCCTGTGACCTTGACCTTGAAGCAAGGTAAACCAAACTGGTATCAAAAGATGGGGCTTACTTTGCCCTATATATCATATATAGGTGAGGTATTGAATCTCAAAAACTTCAGAGAAAATGGGAAAAATGTGAAAAATAGCTGTTTTTTAGGCAACATTTATGGCCCCTGCGACCTTGACGCAAGGTCAAGATGCTATGTATGTTTTTTGGGGGCTTGTCATCATACACCATCTTGCCAAATTTGGTACTGATAGACTGAATAGTGTCCAAGAAATATCCAACGTTAAAGTTTTCCGGACGGACGTCCGGACGGACGGACGGACGTCCGGACGGACGGACGGACGACTCGGGTGAGTACATAGACTCACTTTTGCTTCGCATGTGAGTCAAAAATCAAAAAATCATCACTTTCATTTTTATGCTGTCTAACCTCATTATATACATTCAAGCTACAAATTGCTGGAAAAGAAAGAAGAAAAAACATGAAAACAAAAACAAATGGACTTACCCTGGGTGCATATCGCTTGGAGGCTTCACTGAGGTGTCGACACCAGATCAGTGCTTGTGACTGAGACCCCCCTCGAAACTTGTATACGTTACCTGAAAACACAAACAATAGTCTATCAAATAATGGCAATTAATCAATATGCTGAGATTATCCTGGTGGAATCAAGTTGTCAGTCACACACAAAGAAGACCACGGCTGGTATTTTCATTGCGACTCAACTCCAATTTGACCCCCTTCATATGCCCCAACAGATTTTTTTAGTTAATAAACTTTAAAGTTCTGTCTGTCTGTGTGTCTTTCTCTCTCATAGGGTCTTTTGTTACTTTATTCGGTACGTATCATGGTTTTCGTTACTTCTTCTTCTTCTTCGGCGTTCCAGTGTTTTCGTTAAATATTGTGCGGTGGCTTGTGACATTTCATAGACTGAAAATGACATGGTTTACCAATGACCCCTGTTGTTTCCCCCAATCCACCCTTTGCAAAAAGGGATCGTTGCCTAAAGCAAATAAACCATTCTGAGTTATCTCTCCCTAAATCTCTCTCTCCACCTTCTCTGTTCCTCCTTCACTCTATCTTCTCTAGCTTTAAAACAGTTGTGAACCCACCTCTTGCGGGGTCGGTGAGCTGGAATGCATCGGGTTGGAGTGGGTTGTCTCCCATGACCACCATCCATCCAACGATGGATGTCATTTTGCCGGGGTTGGTTTTGAACTGAAATCACACAGCATTGCAATAAGTTAAAACTATGTGAATCCTTGTGAAACCATTGAAAAATGATGGTTTAAGACCTCAAGGTAACATTTCTGAAGCTCAAAACCTTGAATATCATTGTGATCCCTTTCTGGTATTTTACCAGTTAAACCCTGGATAGGCAGCTACAGAAACTGTCAGCCAGAGACCTACACTGACTGTTAATCTGCACCCCCCCCCCCCCCCCCCGAAATATTCACTGCATTGTTACACCATGTTCGACCGGTTGCTGAGACTTTATGATTTATATCGAAGGGATCAGACAAAAATATTAAGTGATCTTTATCCGTGAACACATTCTTCTCATTTTACAGACACCGTTTGATAAGTTGACTGTCAATAGAATCTCATCTCCACTTCATATTTTGCATGACCATGCTATGAACACAACAGAAATAGAAGCTAAAAAAAAAAGCATTAGGTGACACATCAAACAGTAGACTAAAGTCACGTTAACATGTTCGGAGCCTCTCAACGACTTGGCCGGATAGAAAAGAAAATTGGTGCCCCATACATATAGTGCTAGAAATACCACATCAAAGAGTAGACTCAACTGACGTTAACACATTCGGAGCCTCTCAACGACTTGGCCAGATAGAAAAGAAGGTTGGTGCCCCATACATATAGTGCTAGAAATACCACATCAAAGATAAGACTCAACTCACGTTAACACGTTTGGAGCCTCTCAACGACTTGGCCGGATAGAAAAGAAGGTTGGTGCCCCATATATATAGTGCTAGAAATACCACATCAAAGAGTAGACTCAACTCACGTTAACACGTTTGGAGCCTCTCAACGACTTGGCCGGATAGAAAAGAAGGTTGGTGCCCCATATATATAGTGCTAGAAATACCACATCAAAGAGTAGACTCAACTCACGTTAACACGTTCGGAGCCTCTCAACGACTTGGCCGGATAGAAAAGAAGGTTGGTGCCCCATAGTGCCATCCAGTACCGTGTCCATGACGATACCTGTCAAACACAACTCTATACAATAAACCTGCATTACATGAATGGATAATTTATATTCAATTCCAACTTTCACACATGAATTTGTGGAGGAAGGGAGATGGGGCGATTGGCGGATGTGTTTGTGCTACATAAGGCCAAAAAAAAAAAAAGGTCTGTTTACGGTAACATAGGCCAAAAAAATAGGGTCGGTAGGTCAGGATTTTTTTTTTTTTTTTTTTTCCTCCAAAAAACCATATTTTTACGTTATTTTGCAAAAAAACCCAAGATTTTTTTTTTTTTCCCAAATGCCCAAAAAAAAGTCTAGGGTCGCGCGAAAAAAATAGGGTCGGTCGGGTTACCGTAAACAGACCTTTTTTTTTTTTGGCCTAAACAAAACTGACAAACCACACAACCAACCAAACAAAAGGTGAACAACCAAACAAAGAAACACCTCAACAATGCAACAGGCCATTCAAGGGATTCTGAAATGTTACACCAAGGAAAAACATTGATGACTTGTTTATCCAGGCAGTCTGTTGGATGTTTCCTCATTCCGTCCAGAAAATTCCACTTGGCTTCACACAGCTAAAGCTTACATTTTCTTGCAGAACACGAAACTTTTGACTTCACTACAACACACAGAAGATTCCCTCCTTATTTTTCTTGACTTGTTTATTCTTGTAAAAATCCTGCCAAGAGAGAGTAAAGCTGCCATATGGCAGGGTGACTGAAAACGGTCAAGTACAGGTAGCCTTCCCATTTATATCCCACTCACATTCTCTCAAGTGAACCCTCAAATGTTAAGTGTGGGTACTCTCAATCACAACAACAACAACAACAATAACAATAACAATTTGCATTTTTTTAACTTTTATTCTGTGGCTGGTTATTCCTTGCAAAGATAACAACAATCTGATGCGTTCAAAAGAGTGGACTTACTGTAGGTTTCTTGCCGTCTTTGAGTAACGTTTTGCGTCGCACACATCCTTCGCAGGTGAAATTAGCCTGGTACACAGTGTTGTCGTCCGCCTCCTGCCACTGAACACTGCAATGCAAATTCAGGTTAGTATCAGAATAAAACACCTGTGCTGAAGTGTCAAATTGTCGCAAGTTCTTTATCTATATTACATTGCAATACTAAATTTTGGAGAAATGTCCCTCTAAACGGTTCGATTATGTCATTGTTAGTTCAGCATGATGTATTAACTATATTTCAAAGGACAATTCACCTAAACTGTTGATGTATTTTGAAGCTTATTTTTTCCGGTTTAGAGTGATGATGTAAATAGACTTTGACACCATTCATCTGACAAATCAGCAATGCTTCTCAAGCCGTACAACATTTCAAACAGAATAATAGCTACTATCACAGCAGAAGAACTCCTTTATTTGAGTTTGAAACTTTGTGGTTGAAAGTAAGGAAATGACAAACTTACTTGTTGCGTGCAGGCCAGAAAGTTTCATGGTCACTGGATATTGATTCCAACGGTTCTCTCCCTTCTCCTGCAGACATAAGAGATCACCTCATTCACCAATGTGCCATGATATGCCAGATGTGCAAATGTACACACCCACACCAATGCCCACAGTCTCTTCCCTCTCCTCTGCATTTTAAGGCTTTCACGTACAACCATTTGTCAAATCCTAATACGAATCACCATTATCATTTTCAGGACCCTTGGAACAAAAAGCAAGCGAGAAAAAAAAGGCAAACTTTTCAATAAATTAAAAACAACCACCTGACAAAACCTCACATAACTTCATCACAGTCAAGCTACGCTGTCCAACATGTGAACATTTGGTGTATGCGCAGGGTTGGTGAACTAAAGAACTATTTCCTTCTTTACCAAAATGCATGCATCCGTGTTCATCCATCCTAAGATAACCCTCACCACTGTTGGCATCCTTCTAGATTTTCCCTACTGCTTTTTAAATTGGAAAGAAGGGGAGGAGCAGGCTGCGCTCTGAAGGAAACATGCCCAAGTAAGTTACAGCCAAACTACACAAGTTAAGCTAAACATGCCCATATAACTCACAATAAAAAATTAAGAAAACAGTTGATGATGCGACGATGATAAATTAAACGTTCTAATAACCTACCATTCTTGTTGTTTTTATTCTGAATTTTGGAACATTAGCAATCTGTCTGTTTTTTGATTTCAAGTAACTCATAGCCAAACAGCACCCCCCCCCCCCCCCCCCCCCCCCCCCCCCCCCAAGGCACTGACAGCTAAACTACAAAGTCTCACCCGTGAAGACTTGCTGTATCTTGCTGCAGACAGAGCCGTCGCTTGACGCACAGGGCGACTCCTCCAACACGCTGTCGTCCAGTAGGTGCCGGATGCCCTGAACGTAGGGAGCCGTCGCCCGCGACGGTAGGCTGTACGTCCGCTCCACTTGAGGGTGAGTACAACTCATGAAACTGAAAAAGCAGGGAGAACCCATCTTAACCCCCCCAATGCATGGAAAGTAACTCCGTCAATTTCAAACTGAAAAAATCATAGGAAGGTTACTACGAGAGTTTTCCGAATATTATAAATGCTCAAACATTCAGACCTGTTTACCCAAAACCCGAGGCAAGAGTACTTTCCCAAAAAGTTGAGAGTATTTTTCAAAAAGTTGGTGTACTTTGCAAGCAAAGCCATATGGGCTAGGGAAAATGTACGCGTGGGTGCAAACGTGTCTGTTTAAGAATAGCATGTCGTGTGAACACCTTCAAAATTTAACTCCTTCCAATACAACAGGGATAAAACAATTTTATTTACCTGTCAGTTTATAGCATTATAACTAGTGTCTTCCAAACAGATTGATAATGAAAAGATGAAGTTCGTGAAATAACATCTGCGGTTGACAGTGGCAAGTTCATTTTTACAATCATCTCAGAAAACATTGCTTCAGCACGGACTACAGAATTTTCTTCTGGCAGGATTTGCTTTGCGGGAGTGAACTTCATAATTCCTTGGCAGCTTTCAGCGGATTTCTTTGCAGCAACCTTGTCCAGGTGAGCTTTGGAACTGCAGTGTCAGTTCGATGTCATATTTCCCAGCATGGGCAACGGAGAAATCTGATTTACAATACTTGCAGTGTGCATGACTCTTCTCCATAGTAGACTCCACAATTCCTGGCTCTTTTTTATATTTCTCCAAGAAAATCTGCTGCTTCTGCTGTTTAGATTTGGTACAGTCATCCGAAACTAGCACATTTTTCCCGCTTCATTTTGCCACGATTGTCCAGACGATCGCACGTGCCAACAACTGAACAAGGTTTCCACAGCTGAAGACTCGCTGTCATGGTTATCTCCCTTCGACCGAAACCGGTATCAGTTGTACCATCCCGTAATCAGCACACCAACACCGGAAAACGTATTCTAGACTTTTCTTGGGCGTATTTTGTGCGTGTGTCGCGTATTTGCATACCGATAATAAATTTATTTGGCGTACAAAATACGCCCAAATCGTACTGGTAAACAGGTCTGAACATTGCAGGAAGCAAGCAGAAATGCAAATGCCTCATAGGTACATAATATTGTGTACAGTGGATGTTTCAGGGATCTGCACATTGGAGCTCGAACGGGTGGCACTGGGCGTTCTGGCGGGAAAAAGGATAATGACGTTGTGAGATATTGATCTTTATCCTACATACGTGAGAGAAACACCCGTGATATAATAATCGTTCAAATCACACGTGTGTATATCATGTAAATGAGGTCATGTCAAGCAAGTCTGGCAGGGACCTGTTTTTCCACTGCTTATGATGCCAAAGTCACCGAGACAAACGTCATTATAGAAACACAAATTGCGCTCGCTAATTACCCTCGATGAATCTTTAGAACTAACACGTCACGCCAAACTTTCAGAGTGACGTTTCTTTGCTTTGACGTAATAGATTGCACGAGGCTTTAGAAGAGATCGAGGTTCCAAAACAAGCGTCTTCAATTTAGCTGCCTCGAATACAGGACATTTTCAGTAAAATACACGTAAGTACAGTATGTAGGATAAACAGAATACTACATGGCTTGCTGTTTCGTACCAGATTTACACTCGTTGCTTTTTCAAATAGTGAACAGCTCGCTTTCGCTCGCAGTTCAATATTTAAAAAAACAACTCGTGTAAATCTGGTACGAAACAGCAAGCCATGTAGTATTCTCTATTAGTAAACTGCAAAGGTCTGAGACATCAATGGAGGTATTTTGAAATGAATGAGGGTTGTCAGATTTCAAAGGGGTGGTGGAGTGGGGAGGAGAAAAGTGCATGCGTGCGTGTGTGTGTGTGTTTATGAGTGGACACTGTTGGTTTTCAAGTTCCCAAATCCTTTACAGCACACTTAATTTTTGCTTTTCTTTGCAGCCAATGGAGAAACAAAACAACAAGACAGGTTCACATAACACTCACTTTGCGCTCAAACTCTTGGTCTTGCGATGTGCGGCGGATGCTGACAGTCGCCCGGCGCTGAACTGTTGCCGGGGCTCTGTTGCCGGGGAAGGGGGCAGTACTGACACGTCTTCCCTGGACGTTGCATTGTTACTGGACTGACCCGACACTGGCGGCTCCAGCTTCAGCGACAACCTGTGTAGCAAAACATTGAGGTGAACATTCAACAATGAAGTTATTTATTTTCTCTGCAGTTGAGCTGTTTTCGTACGATACTACAGCTTCAGTTAGAAAATATTCTAACAGATTAACATTACATAGGTCTATCAATATTGTCCATTTCTATTCTTCAAGCAACTAATTTGAAATTCTATGGATGCAGAGGTGGGCACCCAAAACAATACTGTTGCAAAGTATGGAGTACTTGTCACAACCGTTTGCAATGGCCATTTTAACCCTTTCACTGGTGCAATTCTGTAACACATGTTACAAAGCCACTGGTGAATTAACAGAGAGAAAAATAAAGAAAAACCGTCATATAGCTTTTCGCATCCATGGGAGGTAATCGGAACCGACCAAACAGACTGAGCCAGTAGCGCGACATATGTCGTGACAACCAGGCAACAGTATACGTAAAGTAGTGCGACAAGCAGCCTAAGGGTTAACAAGGACTTTTTAAATCTGAGAAAATCAGGTCTTAACAGGGAGGGAGCAGGGCGGGGATGTAGCTCAGTCGGTAGCGCGCTGGATTTGTATCCAGTTGGCCGCTGTCAGCGTGAGTTCGTCCCCACGTTCGGCGAGAGATTTATTTCTCAGAGTCAACTTTGTGTGCAGACTCTCCTCGGTGTCCGAACACCCCCCGTGTGTACACGCGCAAGCATAAGACCAAGTGCGCACGAAAAAGATCCTGTAATCCATGTCAGAGTTCGGTGGGTTATAGAAACACGAAAATACCCAGCATGCTTCCTCCGAAAACGGCGTATGGCTGCCTAAATGGCGGGGTAAAAAACGGTCATACACGTAAAATTCCACTCGTGCAAAAAACACAAGTGTACGTGGGAGTTTCAGCCCACGAACGCAGAAGAAGAAGAAGAAAAAAAGGGAGGGAGTCTTCAAATGGGTGTACATTTACAAAGATAATGAAGAGAAAATCTGAGAAAACAGGTTTTTCAAAGGGATCGAGTCTTCAACAGTTTTCTACCATTGACTGGTGTCTCACCGGCAAAACATCGAGCTACTATAAATAGTCCATGCGCCTTGCTGGCAGACAACTCTGTCAGTGCAGAGATCCTGTGAAGGGAGACTACTGTTTCACCCAGAGACACCAGTGTAAAAGAAGCCTTGGCTCACTTTAAAAAAAAAAAAAATGTACGCCCCGACTCACTTGTAGTTATCATCCTCCACAAACTTCTGCAGCTCCTCAATGTAGCGCACTGACTTGAGATAGTTCTGCACGTGCTCCAGCAATGGCAAGTGATCTACAACAGTCAAACTCTCCGCTCAACTTTCACATTTAATAATAATAATAATAAACACTTATTTAGTTATGAATTGCCCTTTCTCACTCAAACTCACGGCACACACACACACTGAAATACCGTTAATAGGTGAATAACCTTTTTCATTTCATTTTTCATTTCATTTTCATTTCATTTTCATTACTTTATTGTCCCATCGCTGGGAAATTCGGGTCGCTTCCTCCCAGTGGAAAGCTAGCAGCAACGGAGTCGCGCTTCCCAGGTGTCTGCGTGTTTAGGTGTATTCAGCCACCTGCACTTATGGCAGAATGACCAAGGTCTTTTACGTGCCATTGTGATGACACGGGGGTGGGACATGGCTTCCGTCTCTGGGTCTGCACATAAAGTTGACCCGTGTCCGTCCCGGCCCGAATTCGAACCTGCGACCTTCCGATCACAAGTCCAGTGCTCTACCAACTGAGCTACCGGGCCCCCCTACTCTGTAACCAAACCTACAAAATGCTCAAGTAAAACCAATACAAATATACATTTCCAAAAAGGATAGAAAGCTACAGAGAAAAAACCCAGGCGGTTTCACTCCAGTACAGAATAGAAGGCCTCAAAACTAATGATTCCTTAAATAGAAAAACAAAAATTCTAATTGTGAACTTCTTGGAAAAGAATTCAAATTTCACAATACAAGTAACAAGCACTATTTGACAACTGTAAGAAGGCTGAGAATGATAAGCATTGACCATGGTCATTATTGACTGAATTAAGTCAATGTGTCCACAAGAAATGGATTCTGAATCATACATTCCTGCTTGTCTAAGAATATTCATAAAATGGCCTCACCATAACTGGACTGCTGAAAGTCCGCTATGACACGGAGGATGTTGTTCATCTGAATTCGTCGCTGGTGACTTTCTAGGCCGCCCGAATGAGGGTGGGCCACGTCAATGTATATCAAGTCTGTGAGGTACAGACCTGCACAAAAGAAACAATAATTCACTTTCTAAAACAATCTGTCGCATTAGGAATAAGACAACACAAATTTTAGCCATAAAGAAGAAAAACCTTCAAAAATCTATTCTTTTGCTTATCTTTTCATGTTTTAGGCCAAAAAATAAAAATAGTCTGTTTACGGTATCCCGACCGACCCTATTTTTTCGCGCGAGCCTAGACTTTATTTTGGCATTTAGGGGAAAAAAAAAAGAAAAAAAAGCAAAATAACTTTAAGGGGAAAAAAAAAAGAAAAAAAAAAACCTGACCTATCGACCCTATTTTTGTGTGCCTATGTTACCGTAAACAGACTATTTTTTTTTGGGGGGGGGGCCTTAAGTACTCACGCTTTTCAAGAACTGTTTTTCTTGTTTAACCTTTTCTTTAAGTTTTTTAGTATTAGAAAAACTGAGTTTGACATGCCACACAATTGTCAACAACTTCCACTGATCTAATTCGGACTATGCATGCAGGGATTACACCAGGATCAGTACACTGGTACATTGTAACATTTGTTCCTCATACAATCATTGGGCCATGCTAATTTGTATGCCATATCAAGCCTGACCAGGTCATAACAAATTCAATGGGTCACTTGCCTAACTAAATTCAAAGTACTCTGTCATCTGAAGTGTTGTTAACCCGTGATTTGTAAAAATGTAAAAACATTTTACAAATTACGTTAAACCTAAAACCGCAATTTGTAAAAATTAAAATTTTTAAAAATATCGCATTCCACACAGTAATACATGCCTTTTATTATTATTATTAAAATTTTGTTGTTTAGAGCCTCTATGCTGGGTGGTGGGGGGTGGTTTGGGTTGGATAGGTGAAATATTACAAATATTTTTATCCCCTGTCTTAATTGGATGTTGTTTTGAGTGTTATAAGAGCAAGTTAGAAGACTGACCTAGATAGGGGATGCAGGGAAGTTTGACGTGCTCCATGACGTCTCTCAGCTTCTGTCGGTTATTGCACTCGGAAAACATGTCCGCCATCTTCTCGTACATCATCTTGTCTTTCTTGGACAGCATCTGTCAACACAAAAAGTACATTTGTTTTTAGGAAGTGTTTATTTATCAATGTTAAACTATCAACCAGATCTTCCCGCAAAGATCATGCACCATAATGCTGAATCTTGTATCAGGACAGGCAAACAGATAGGGAAATGACACAGACCCACACAAAGCCATGCAATACTGAAACTTGTATGAGAATGGCTGAAGACAGACAGACAGACAGACACACAAACACATTGAAATACACTCACAAAGAATGTGTAGTCATGAAATCCTCATTTCTCACCACAGAATGTGCTGTTCACAAAACTCTACATTCAAGCACATAAGTAAGTGCCCCCCCCCCCCCCCCCCCTTCAAAGACAGAGCACGTTCATAACCCACATCAAAATCACCTCCACTTCCCAACAATCTTTTGAAATAATTTTAGAGCAGCCATTCCTCAAGTTCAAAACCATGAGTGTGTCTTGAAGCTAAAAATACCTGCTACTTGCTGCCCGAAACAGCAACATCTTTCACATCATCCCCTTAAAACTCACTCTTCTGTTACTACCTCTTCCTCCAAGTGTCCATAAATTTAATCAGTATTCACCCCTAACCCTTTAGAGAGAGAGAGAGAGAGAGAGAGAGAGAGAGAGAGAGAGAGAGAGAGAGAGAGAGAGAGAGAGAGAGAGAGAGAGAGAGAGAGAGAGAGAGAGATTTCCCCACAGTGACATAACTTTAATCAGCATTCCCCAAACCCTTAAAAACAGAAGAAGAAGGAAAAGAAGAAGAAGGAAAGTAGTTAACTAGATGTTGTGTGTTTGGGATTTTTTCTTTAGCAGAAAGAGCATGGTGGCTTTTTTTGTGGAGGGGGGGGGGGGGGGGGTGGTGGGGGTGGGGCTTTTGCCGAAGTGCCCATAGATTTATTCAATATTCCCACAAACAATCAAGCAGAGAAGAAGAGACAGATAAGCTGTACAGGTTTTTTGGTGTGCATATTTTCTCCCCCCCCCCCCCCCCCCCCCAAAAAACCCACAAAAAACAAAAATGCTAGGCTTTATTTTGTGTGCAAAAGGGAAGCCGGGAGGCATCAAGGAGGTCATTAACAGTGATCTAAAGGGCCTTGAAGAAAGGAGCCCTGTGGAAATAAACTGCACAGGATTGCCAGGTGAGGGAGACAACCCTCTGTCTTCACCCAGGCGATCTACCGGATAGTGAAA
>NC_090259.1:25548727-25578541 GCF_037325665.1 Littorina saxatilis
CTCTCTCTCTCTCATGTAACAAGCAAATGGCATGATTCAAGTCTTCAAGACATAACACATTTATACCTACCCCTCATCCTTCGGCACCCCCCTTCCTCACCCGAAATACAGCTCATATCCAACCTAAGGTGCAATTTTCAACTGACCTTGCCCTACATCTCCCCCCCCCCCCCCCCCTCTTGATAACACCCCCCCCACCACTGCTTCCAGAACACCGTTTCCTAACCTTTGGCCCACCTAGGCCATCAGTTAAAACCCTCCTTAGTGAGCTCCAGGCCACCTGTGTAATGACGGTTTCCTGCCTGACAGAAGAGATTCCCTGGGCTCCTATACAGTAACACAGGTAAGTAAGGCTGAGTCTGCGTTTCTGGTACCACACCAGCGCCAGACTCCAGTTAGCTACTATACTACTATATATATATATATCCTAGCCGAGAGCATAGTCAGTTCATTCATGAAAATACTAGCGCTCGTCAGTCATCTGACTCCCACGAACATTCATTCACACTTTCTTTTTTCACGATGACTTAAACCACCTGAGATCTGTTGAGGGTAATGGATAAGAGCATTTTTCCACATACGAAAAAGCTACAGCCTTTCCGCGTTCTGTACAAGACAGTCATTTTATTTTCGGAACGACTTCACAGATTGACCAAGGTCTTAGTTCCAAATTTATTCAGCAACCAATTCCCATTATTTACATACAGCTCTATATATCTTTTTTTTATTTTTATTCGTGTCCAAGTGAAGAGAAGCTTTAATCCCAGATACAAACGAAAATAAAACCGTATGGGGGGAAATCGTACCGGTACATAGCTCTCCTTTTAAGATCCTTGTTAAGTTTCCCCAGGAAACCAGAGTTCTACTACATGTATACACATCATATTTTTATCATAACGCATTATGACAAAATGATCTTGTTCAGTGTTAACTCAAAAGATCGCAGATGCTCCTCTATCATTACAACGTATGTACACATCAAACGAACCGATTCAATGCTCGTAGGTCCCAAGACTTCACACTTTTCCTTAAGGCTCCACCATGCTTTCCTCCCAAGACTTCCAAGCAGTGTTCCTCCCAAGAGTTGTTCGCTTCGTCAAGGAGCCAGGGTTTTGAAGGAGAGCGAGTACAAACAATATGGCTTCCTTCCTGTAGCCAAGGCTGTAGGAATTCATTCATCTTCAGCTCAACTTGGCACACATTCAGCGATTTTTGGCCTCTCCATCAATGAAGGTTTTAAAAGCACTGTGCACAAAATCAGGCCCTTGCAGCTTCCCTTCTTTTGCTTGCAATTAATTCCTATTAATGTGAGAGGGGGTACTTTTGATTGATGCTGGTTTTGCAGAAGGCGAAGTAGTATTAGCAAAGAGGGCGAGAAGAGGGCATTTTCGTCAGCCTACTTGATATCAGAAGTTCGTGAAGGGACCCTCACACACTAGCACATGTACGCTGACTAACTGCTAAGAGAGAGAGAGAGAGAGAGAGAGAGAGAGAGAGAGAGAGAGAGAGAGAGAGAGAGAGAGAGAGAGAGAGAGAATGAGAAAGAGAGAGAGAGAGAGAGAGAGAGAATGAGAGAGAGAGAGAGAGAGAGAGAGAGACAGACAGACAGAGAGAGAAACAGAGAGAGAGAGAGACTCAACAACAACAACAAAACGTGCACCTATGTTCTGTTAACAACACTGAACACTGACAACTCTGCCAACTCTCCAAATACTTGAACACACCCCCCAACGGCAACAGTACCAATCATAGGTTTCTCCACACTGTTTTTGCCTGGAACGTTTCAAAAACCATGACAACTCAGTGATCATGATACAGCTGCTGCTGGTTTCATTCAAAGCTCAACAACAAAGAAGCATAAATTGACTTTGGTCCACTTATTGCAATGTGCTATCAACCAACACCTGCGTGAAATATAGCTCTAGACTGACTGAACAAAGTCTGCTGCTGTCAATCAAACTGACTGTTAAGTATGCAGTGAGTCATTGCATTGTACTATTCACCCCTGTCAGTAGAAACTACGCACATATCTGTTGCAAAAAAATGAAGTGTCAGCATTTGATCGTAGAGACTACACACAGGCGGTGTCAAAAACTGACTGCATCAACATCCAAACAAAACTCCCCTTCACTCAATCACTCAACTCAATTACTAAATACTCTGAATTTGTGCTGACTTACTGCTACATAGGAATAATACTTAATAACGCAAACTGTCTCTTAACTATGACTTTCCAAATAAAACATATTTGCTTGAACTGCATGTCATATGCCCATGCACGAGTGCCCCCCCCCCCCCCTTCCCACACACACACCTCACAGAGAGAGAGAGAGAGAGAGAGAGAGAGAGAGAGAGAGAGAGAGAGAGAGAGAGAGAGAGAGAGAGAGAGAGAGAGAGAGAGAGAGAGAGAGAGAGAGAGAGAGAGAGAGAGAGAGAGAGAGGCAGACAGGCAGGGTTAAAGTTTACTCTATTGCACCAGCTCCGTTCAAACCTGTCTTACGGCAAGTAACTCCTTACGGCAAGTAACTCCTTACGGCAAGTAACATCTACTTTCACAAATTCAGACAAGTGAGATACACATAAAGGAGGAACACACGCACACAAACACAGGCAAAAAGACATTAGTTCACCATCAAAGTACTACATAGTCCTTAAATTAGAAGATAGCAGTATCAATGTCAAGATTGTCACAACTCTGGCAGCTCCTGACACAGCAGATAGACAGACGGACAGACAGACACTAGACGGACGGAAAGTCAGATGGAGGGACCAAAATACAGACAAAGAAGAAAAACAAACCAACCATTCAATTCCAATGACTATAGATCTTGCAGAAAAGTGTCATATCACTGCAGCGCAATAATCGACCCACACCAACAGAACAAACTGACAGACAGACAAACAAACACACAGACAGAGTCAAAGACTCACCATCCAAGTACCAGAGAGCCTGAAGATTGCAGCACTGACAGACAGACAGACAGACAGACACTGAGACAGACAAACACACACACTCACCATCCAAGTTCCAGAGAGCCTGAAGATTGCAGCACTCTGAAGCGCCGAGATGACGGCCATGACAGCATGAAGGTTGTTTAAATCTAACAGTTTCTAAAAAGATTCCAGAAAGAAACATACATGTCACGCCATTTCATAATTTGACAAAACTCAGCAAAGTTAGTGAATGGAGAGGGGAACGGCGGGAAAAAAAAGAGAGAAGGTGACAACATACAGAAACTGAATGTGTGTGTGAGAGAGAGAGAGAGAGAGAGAGAGAGAGAGAGAGAGAGAGAGAGAGAGAGAGAGAGAGAGAGAGAGAGAGAGAGAGAGAGAGAGAGAGAGAGAGAGAGAGAGGGGGGGGGGGGGGGTACAGGACGGCACAAAAGTAACCAGGAATGTAAAGATGAAGGAGCTCTATTACCCTCCCTCTCCCTTCCGCCTTCTTTTTACACACACACACACACACACGCACACAGACACACACACCACACAGACACAGACACCACACACACACACACCCACACAGACCCACACCCACACAGACCCACACCCACACAGACACCCACACAGACACCCACACACACACACACACACTCCTCACATTCTCTCTCTGTTTCTCTCTCATGAATGCAGGTAAAGGTTAAGTTCAGAGTGTAAACAGTTGGGGAATTAGGACTAGATTAAAAACAGAGTATCACTCACCTTGGCTATTTTGATAAAATGTGACAAAACATCAGCTCTTGTTTTCAAGGTCTGACAGTTTAAAATTTCTCGTTGAACCCAAAAGTTTACCTGCAAAACAGAAAGCAGATATAGTCAGTAACCTATGGACACACTTAATAACTCTTCAGATCACCGAACACATCACTTTAATACGTGTTCTACATCATCATTCACAACTCCATCAAAATCACAACAACAGTAGAATTCTCTTTCAAGAGTCCCGATTTAAGACTGAAGGACACAAACCATTCTCAATTCACACTACAATGACACCTCTGTTTTAATATCTCAACATTCGAGACAATCAGGTCTAAGGGAGTCAGACAAAGGAGGCAAATTTATAGATTTAATGAAGAGAAAATCTCAGAAAACAAGGTATTAACAAGAGGCGAAGCCTTCCAGGCTCACGTAAGAAATCGACAACCAGTAACACAAACTCAATCACTCCGTCACACATACACACACACACACACAGTAAGCATAGGTGACACTGTGCAAGAAAGCAAGACACTAGATCTGTCTGTCTGCATGTAGCCTGTAACTTACAGGGACACGACTGCCAACTGGTCTCGAGTAATTCCTTCGCGTGACGTCCCTCTTACGCCATAATGTGACGTCTTCAAATGTTAAAGTTTCTACCACAGACATACACACGCACACACGCACAGACAGACAAAGTTACGATCGCATAGGCTACACTTACGTGAGCCAAAAATGAGGGGGTCATAAAATAGAGGGTCTAGAAATAGGAGCTTTTCTTGTATCCTGGATGTGTCTTCTTGTAACAGGAAACCTCCTTTTTTGAGAAAAGAGTTGATTTTCGCTATCAAAAAGAAAGAGGGCGGGGATGTAGCTCAGTCGGTAGTGCGCTGGATTTGTATCCAGTTGGCCGCTGTCAGCGTGAGTTCGTCCCCACATTCGGCGAGAGATTTATTTCTCAGAGTCAACTTTGTGTGCAGACTCTCCTCGGTGTCCGAACACCCCCCGTGTGTACACGCAAGCACAGGACCAAGTGTGCACGAAAAAGATCCTGTAATCCATGTCAGAGTTCGGTGGGTTATAGAAACACGAAAATACCCAGCATGCTTCCTCCGAAAACGGCGTATGGCTGCCTAAATGGCGGGGTAAAAAACGGTCATACACGTAAAATTCCACTCGTGCAAAAACCACGAGTGTACGTGGGAGTTTCAGCCCACGAACGCAGAAGAAGAAGCTATCAAAAAGAAAGAATAAGCTGATAATAATGCTACTATTGGACAAAAACAAGCAGAGAACCCGAAAGAATGTTTTCACAATGTGACCATGAACTTTCAGCCTGTCTGTAGCAGAATGAAGACAATTCGTTCAACCTAACTGATATGCAACTGCAGAGCCTAACATGAGAAATGGAGACTTACATGATTGAATCTCCGCGTAAAAGCTACCACGTTGGGGGCCTTGATCAGTTTTTCTTTCGTCGTCCATGCACATGACGTGAGTTCCTGCAACAAGAAAAGCAGTGATTGGTCAACTTCAAAATACCACTCAAAATACATGTATCAATCTTGTAAGCTTTCAACAAAACAGGGGATGACAAAAACAAAACATGAAGAAAATTGAAATAAATATATTCTAAAACTAGATGAATACCCGCTTCGCCGGGTACGGCTGCGCTGGGAAGAAGTTGAGCCGAATACCCGGCTGCAACGCCGGCTTTGCCGGCGCACCGCACGAAGGAAGGGAGATAAACGCGCAAAACACTGGAGAAGAGTAATACCCGGCTTCGCCAGGACAGTGACCTTCTAAAAATAGTATAACGGGAATATGGATTGAGCGTTGTCGACAGTGACCTTCTAAAAATAGAAACGGGAATATGGATTGACGCCACACGAAGGAAGGGAGATAAACGCTGAAAACACTGGAGAAGATAAGGAAGAGTTACTGGGAATGGATTCAGAGAAAAACCAAAATCGGTTCAGCGCTGCGCGCTGAGAGCACGTGTTGAAATATCTCATCGACCAGGTTGTGTCCCGGGTGTACCTGAATATGGCCACCAAATTTGAAACAGATCCATCGAGAACCTTGGCCGTGCATCGCGAACACACAGACACACACACAGACACAAGTCGTATATCTATATAGATGAGCAGTTCAATTCGGTACTATCTTCTTCTTGTGCGTTTGTGGTCTCCAATCCCCACATGCACTTGCTTTCCGCACCAGTGGCCTTCGACACGCATAGCTTTGTTTTTCTTTCCGCATTTTACTGTTTGTACAGTTTCAGGACAGAATACTCGTTTTCAGGGGAGTTGTGTATCATGAAAAGCAGGGTGGATGGGGGTGAGGTGGGGGTTGTTGGGGCGACACACAGTATGTGACAGGTGCCAACGAATATTCAGTGGTGTCTATAGAGTGCCATAGTGAGTATCAGAAAGCCTGTAACCAAGTTACTGTTTAAGCACTCCAACCACATCCCACCTCGCCTAGAACATTTCCACCACTTCCGCTTCATTTTTCAGCACAGTCCAACTTCAATTACCTCAGTCGTGTGGTGTACTGTGAAATCAATTCACTTCCCCCTAAATCGTTTCAAAACAAAGGGAAAGAGAAGTTAAATGACCCCTTTCCCTACGGCATTGTGATTCACAGTCTGAAAACATCCACGCCCAACGATAGACCAATTTATTTTCACTGCTATCAGACAGAATAATAACATGTCATAGCCTCCATCCTCTTACCGCCCCCTCATTCCGCAACTTCCACAAACCAAGAAGAAGAAGAAAAACAACCTGACAGAAACTACGAGTAACACAAGAGAGAAACAAATTGTTAACCCCACATAAAAACCACTCATTCAGAACAAGAAACATGTCTTTCTGTCACGCAATCAGGCAAAAAAATCGTCTGATACGAGACCGCAGAAATATCGGAATTCCCCCCCCCCCAATCCCTCCTTTTCAGCACCGCTACCCTCATCCCTCATGTCATTATCGGAAAATATGGCATAATAAGCCAGCGGAGCAGAAACCGTAATCTTCAAGTTTGAGGTCTTGCCAAACCCGGGGCTATTTTGGTTTTGGACAGGTACAGGAAATCGGGAGAAGAGGTAAAGGGGTGGAGGGGGAAATGGGAAGGGGAGGAAGGTTTCTCAGGTGAGATGGAATACAGGTAAAAGCGGGAGGAGGAAGAGGAAGAGGGGTGGGAGTGGGAGTAGGGATTTGGTTGTGGAAAGGGGTTGTGAGACTGAGGTGGGGGTTGTTGCTGTTTACTTCTTGTAGCTGATGGAAGCTTTTCTGCACCGTGGCTGCGCCATACAATTTCCATCTGTTTTTGCCGTACACAGGACCTGAGCGGCTTACATGTCTATGCTGTCGAGCAAAGACTGGGGTATGTATTGTATGTGCTGGTTGCATTGGTCTTTGATGCCAGTCTGCATCCAGTCTGTCTGGTGCTGTTGCTTTTGCTGTTCCATTGCCAGAACACAAGGCAGAAACCCCGCGTTTCATTGCCAGAATGCAAAGCAGAAACCCCGCGTTTCATTGCCGGAACACAAGGCAGAAACCCCGCGTTTCATTGCCGGAACACAAGGCAGAAACCCCGCGTTTCATTGCCAGAATACAAGGCAAAAACTCCGTGTTTCATTGCCAGAATACAAGGCAGAAACCCCGTGTTTCATTGCCAGAATACAAGGCAAAAACCCCGCGTTTCATTGCCAGAATGCAAAGCAGAAACCCCGCGTTTCATTGCCGGAACACAAGGCAGAAACCCCGCGTTTCATTGCCAGAATACAAGGCAGAAACCCCGTGTTTCATTGCCAGAATACAAGGCAGAAACCCCGCGTTTCATTGCCAGAATACAAGGCAGAAACCCCGTGTTTCATTGCCAGAATACAAGGCAAAAACTCCGTGTTTCATTGCCAGAATACAAGGCAGAAACCCCGCGTTTCATTGCCAGAATACAAGGCAGAAACCCCGCGTTTCATTGCCAGAATACAAGGCAGAAACCCCGTGTTTCATTGCCAGAATACAAGGCAGAAACTCTGTGTTTCATTGCCAGAATACAAGGCAGAAACCCCGCGTTTCATTGCCAGAATGCAAAGCAGAAACCCCGCGTTTCATTGCCGGAACACAAGGCAGAAACCCCGCGTTTCATTGCCAGAATACAAGGCAGAAACCCCGTGTTTCATTGCCAGAATACAAGGCAGAAACCCCGGGGAGAAGTGAAACGTGTATACCACAAAAGGAATGAATGCCAGTGAGAGATCATTTATTGATGAAGAAAAGGCCAAGTAACCATATCATTTTCTCTTCACAAGCAACCTCTCCGGGAGTGGCCATCTACCAGTGTCTTGGTCATTATGGTTCGCTGTGACTGTCCCATTCAAAAGCAGGCCCATAGGTGTCATTAGTGTTTATATTCTGAGGTCCTTATGAAAATGCTGCCCCCTGTCCTATTGTGATGACCAAGGACCGAGTCTTTAACTCAGTGGGTGAGAAGCGAACCTTCCGACAAGCCGACGGAGAGACTTGCCGAGAGCTTCAAAGAACACACACGGAGAGATGGGTGGGAGAAGAGCTGGAAGGATAGAGATCCTATTCAGCTCTTGTATTTTACATAGCCGCGTTTTTGTGCGTGCACGAGAGAGAGAGAGAGAGAGAGAGAGAGAGACAGAGACAGAGACAGAGAGAGACAGAGAGAGAGAGATTGCTTTTGTGCGAGTGTGCAAATGTGAGTGAGTATTGACAGATCACATGGACGGCCCCACCTCCCCCCTCCCCACCCCTTTCTTCATGCTTGTGTTCACCCATGTTCAACATCCTATCAACAGCGAAAACGAAAATACATTTAAAAGCACAGCACAACAAAACCGAGATGAGAACATTAAGGTAAACGTCCTTGCTTTAAGTTCAAGGTTTGTTGACCTCTAGGGGGATGACGCTCGGATCACGGCACACAACTAAATACAAAACCGGCACGGTTGGCCTAGTGGTAAGGCGTCCGCCCCGTGATCGGGAGGTCGTAGGTTCGAACCCCGGCCGGGTCATACCTAAGACTTTAAAAAAATTGGCAATCTAGTGGCTGCTCCGCCTGGCGTCTGGCATTATGGGGTTAGTGCTAGGACTGGTTGGTCCGGTGTCAGAATAATGTGACTGGGTGAGACATGAAGCCTGTGCTGCGACTTCTGTTTTGTTGGTCTGCGACTTCTGTCTTGTGTGTGGCGCACGTTATATGTCAAAGCAGCACCGCCCTGATATGGCCCTTCGTGGTCGGCTGGGCGTTAAGCAAAACAAACAAACAAACTAAATACAACCTTTCCCTTTTTACCATGTTGTTCACACATTCACCTCATGTTCTGCATGCAACATAAAAAGCAGCTCCATTTCTCTTTCTGTCTGCCTCACTGAATAGATACCCAGGTGAGCTAGGGAGTTCTGACTTTAACATGGTCAGTATGCGAGGAACACACACATCATCGCAACCAAAATCCAGCAGATTTAGAAGCAGTTTTCTGGATTTGGGCTGCGGTGTGTGTGTGTGTGTGTGTGTGTATGCCCTGTACTGGTTGTACTTATAAACATAAACAATAAGACCGACCACATTCCCCCCCTCCCACCTCCTCCCCCTCCCACCTCCTCACCCTCCCTTGAACAAAATCTACTGGTCTTCGGTGGAACTGAATCAGGTTTAGTCCGTCATCACTGCCCCAACTGTGGAAACACATCGGCAGAAATGACAGTAAAGTTTTTGGCGTTTAACATAACTACCGGCGCTAAATGACACTCCTGTTTATGTTGGTACATTTTGAAAAAATCACAGAGGGATATTGGTACATTTTGAAAATTTCACAGAGGGATATTGGTACATTTCAAAAGTTCAGAGTAGGGTATTGATACATTTCGAAAGTTCAGAGTGGGATATTGGTACATCTTAATCGTACATAGACTACTAAGAGGGATATTGGTACATTTCAAATGTTCAAAAAGTTACACGGAGAGGTTGGTTGGCTGGTTCACTGTTCGCTATGCATGAACTGCACTGGATTAAAGTGCGTGGAGGTAGATAAAAGGAGCAATAAAACATCGTTGACAGACAATATTATATACAATGTTTGGAAACTTACGTCAGGCAGTATGGACTTGAAAACTGGGAGATCCATCAACGTTATCTGGCTCTGCAACGAGAGAGAAAGAGTGAAAGAAAGTAAACACCATGCGGTAAATCACAATCATCTTCACACAACTGTCACGACATGTTTCACAGAACGAGCATCACTTGGAGAACATGTGTACTTAGCTTCCAGCTAAAAATGTTCCCTTGCTCACTCACATGATCTCCCAACCCCCTACCCCCTTGCTGAAGACCGGTGGTCTACAGCAAATAAACTATTCGTATTGGTATTCTGCGTCTCTGTCTGTCTGTTTGTCTCTTTTTTTCTTTCTTTGAACTTTCCACTTCACAAGCAGAAAGGTGTTTCCCGAGGCACAGTGAAATTTCAAAAGAGATTCCTCTCCTTTGAATTCGTTCTCCTTTAGATGTTACATTAGACTGATTAGTCTAGAAGCATAAACAAACGCCGAGCATGGGTGAAACTAGTAACTCCCATTTCCTCACACCGTCGGTGCAAACATAGCGAACAGAGTGAAAGGCCACCTGCTTTTTGGAGTCATCTCTTCGTAGCTCCAATATGCACTTAAACTAAACTTATAGCCTTTAATGTTCATGTCATCTGCACTTTCTAAAGGCCGTCTTACATTAATCATGCCATATCCTTTTCAAATGCCTTCTCTTCAAAAGTCAAACACTTCTAAGACTGCTACAAAATTTCACAAATCTTTGGATTCAGGAGTATTCAAGTAAACCTGAATCAGCCTAAACTACTGATACTTTAATAGGTGTACCTTGTCTCATGTCACTTTTGTTTGACAAAGCCCCCCTCCCTCTCTCACTCTCATAATGTCCAAAATTAGATCTATAAAGGATATCTCTCTCTCTCTCTCTCTTTTAATGTCCAAACTTAGACCTATAAAGGATATCTTCTTCTTCTTCTCGATCGCTCAGACAGGGACTCCGGAACTTCTGATGAAGTCTGCAGTACAGCGAAGACTCCGCAGGTGAAATACGATATAAAATTCCAAACTTACACCTTCCACAATTTTGAGCACAAGACGCTGGAAGACTGACACATTCTTCCCCCCCATCCTCATGCACCTCTCTAACTTTCAGCTAAAAGGGCACACTTTGTAAGCCCAAAAGTGTGCCAATAACGCTACTCACTGCAAAGTCTTCAGGTGAGACCCTGAGCACGTCGAAAACGACAGCATCATAGCTCTTCATGCGTGGAAGACTGGACCGTTTGTCCAGCGACTCCTGGCTGCCGTGACTGGTGCCCTGCAACACAAATAAGCAACACATGACATTTATGTTGGCTGGGTTCCAGCGTTTAAGGGTACTTTCATTCTCCTCTAAGCGATAATGTACACTATCACAGACTTGTCCAGGCTTTTACATGGAACAAGAAGAGCATCTATTCACTTGGATACATACCAAAACACAGCAGTCTTTACTACTTCCTGTGCCAAGTGGGAACTTTTGTTGTTGAATTAATTTTGTAGCCGACACAGGAGTCAACATGCAAAATTAATTCAGCTGAAAAAATTAACTCTGCGAAGAACCTCACCGGCGTATGCTCTAAAGCTGCTAACTTTTTGGTGTTGCAACTCGTCAAAGTGTGCGAGTCAGCCACAGAAATATAGACATCTCTGTGGAGTCAGCTCGTGATTTTAAGCGTTGCAGCAGTGAGAGGACGAAGGTTGTTGAGACCAGTTCCCCAAACGACCTTGACCACTTGGGAACAATCAACTGCTGTCAGGAAGAGCAAATTCTGGTTCTTCCGCACTATATGCATTGTCATGTTCAAGGGCCGAGTCGCACACTGCAATGCACACTCTTCAATTTTGTCTGTCTGTGCTACTTCAGTTTTTATTTTTTTATTTTTTTTATTAACCTAACATACATTGTACAAAAAATAAACATCATCATTTCTACATAATAACATGCTTCCTTCCAAATATGTGAAACAAGGCATCGGGCACAAGAATAGTACGAGGCGGAGGTTGTAAGTAAGGAGGAGAGAGTGCAGAAAAGAGAGAGCCAGACCTGTTTACCCCCATAAGTGTTTTGGAGTAATGCTCAGCCCCAAAAATAGTAATCCTGGCACAAAAATAGTAATCATCCAGCATTCGTCGCCAATTACAACGCCGCGGCACATGACAACTGTGTCTGCGAAACGCAATCATGCACATATATCCATCATTTACAAACAAAACACATCAGTCAGTTTTTGTAGTCATCATAATTTCAAAGAAGATCCCATCAAAAGCACATGCATCACTGATTCTTTTTCTTTTGCTCGTAGTAGGCCTTTTTCAGTGTGTCAAGCGCTTCTCTACTGTACTTGCGCTTGCCGAATGAGTGAGGGCAAGACTTCACCACTAGAATAAGGCTCTCCAGCGTCTCGTCAGACAGACATGATCTCTGGTCAGTCCTGTGCTTTTTCACCCCATTTTGCCATTGAAAAAAACAATGCCAAACATGTAAATTGATTAAAAAAAAAATAAAAAAATAAAAAAATAAAAAAATTTAAATTTTTTTTTAACATTTTTTATTTATGAAAATCGTAGTCTTGACACGGATAGCGGAATGGCGTATTTTTTGCAGAAAATCGTAATAAATTACGCCAAAATCGTAAGGGTAAACAGGTCTGGAGAGCTACTTCAGTTTGTTGTTGTTGTTGCTGTTGCTGTTGCTACGGTTAGGTTTGTGTTCTCTCTGCCTTGTCTGTATGTCTGTCTATCCCTCTCTCTCCCTGCCCCCCCCCCCCCCCCCCCCACCCCCTCTATCTCTCCCTCCAAAACATGTGTTATTAAACATCAGAGTTGGATAATCAACCGCTTATGCAACGCTTTGCATGATATATTACGCTTCAAGGAGAAGGAACAAAACAAATCGTGGTGCCACTCTGCATCCAATAACCGCATAATACAACCCATATTTTGAGATGGAAATGAGCCCGGGTGGAATAGGGGGGCTAGTGGGGAGGGGGGGGGGGGGTAAGAGTGTAGCAAAGAATGAAGGGATCCCCCTCATCTTTCCATGGAAGAAGGAAAAAACATCCTGTGCCAGTTTTAGCGGAAAAACGTTGGCCGTCCTCCAGCTTTGTGTCAACATGCTGCGAGTTATGAAAGGTAAGTTTTCTCCAGTTATTTCCAGCTTCTCTCCTGCTGTGCCTCGCTGAAGGTTATCATCATTAGATGCAGAACAAACGATTCGTTCTGTCTCCCCCAAACACAACAGACCCCCACCCCCATGTTACCGTCTTATACAAAGTTGTTTTTCGCAAGCAGAAAAGCGACACACACAAAAAGAGTGTTTTTTTTTTTTAATGAAGTTTTAGGTTTTAGCTTCTGTGACCAATAAAGAGTTCTCGACTGTCGTGCTAGCTGTTGAAGTCTCCCTGTTGAAATCAGTGTATTTTCACGCAAAGACACAGACCGTAACGCATGCATGCACGCACGCGCACACACACACCAAAGACACAGACCGTAACGCATGCATGCACGCGCACACACACACCAAAGACACAGACCGTAACGCATGCATGCACGCGCACACACACACCAAAGACACAGACCGTAATGCATGCATGCACACACACACACACACACACACACACACACACACGCACACACACACACACACACACACACATTCACACACTCACACACTATCAACCCGCTTCCCCCTTTGAAGCTGTAGTTGAGGTGGTGGTTGACATTTAAAAATGCACATCAACAATAACAACACAAATCTGTGTGCTGGCATATTTGCTTGTTTGTTTCTGTGTGCTTGCAAGTTGTCAGATTTATACAAAACTTTTTCTTCTTTCTTTACTGCACATTTAGCACAAAAACCCCTGCATATCTCCACACCCCAAAATACACTTTAGATGCATACTCTTTTTCTGACGGTCGTTTTCGTAAGATTAGTGAAGAATGCAAGAAAAACAGGGCTATCCAAGCGATCATTCTCTGTCACCTTTCAAATCTTAAAGCATTAGTCTTATTCCGCTGCTGTGTTCCTTCCTGACACACAGGTGCTAGACGTCTGAGAGAGAGAGAGAGAGAGAGAGAGAGAGAGAGAGAGAGAGAGAGAGAGAGAGAGAGAGAGAGAGAGAGAGAGAGAGAGAGAGAGAGGGAGTGAGGGAGAGGGAGAGGGAGAGAGGGAGAAAGTGAGAGGGAGAAAGTGAGAGAGAGAGAGAGAGGGAGAGCGAGAGAGAGAAAGAGAGGGAGCAAGAGAGAGGGAGGGAGAGAGGGAGAGGGAGGGAGAGAGGGAGAGAGGGAGAGGGAGAGGGAGAGAGAGAGAGAGAGAGAGAGAGAGAGAGAGAGAGAGAGAGAGAGAGAGAGAGTGTGTGTGTGAGAGAGACAGACAGAGAGACAGAGAGATTGAGAAATATTGTAAATAGCTTTCGTTGGTATGGAGCCTCTCTCTCTCTCTCACTCGGTGGGGGAGGGGGGGGTCGTCTAGCCGTTCATGTCTGAGTATTTTTAGGGTACTCAGTCAAATCGGATTGCCCACAAATCGTACCGACCAAAACGCCAAATGAAAGTCGAACAATGCAAGCAACCTTCGCTGAAACAAGAAAACAAAACTTGACTAAATATAAAAATGATGTAAGCAAAATACCTCGTCCATTTTCCAGTTCTTGAAGACCTGTACAGGTTGGTGAAGATGCCACAGAGGTCAGAGTAACCAGGCTTTACGGCTTGGCAGACACAACAACGGTGTGTGTGCGTGTCTGTGCCTGCCGGGTGATCCAGGTAAGCAATAAAGCGAACACTGAATTAACGTACCCCCCCCCCCCCCCCAATGCACACCGAAACCGACCAAGAGCCCAGTGCCCAGTGGTGTTTACCACTGGCATCTCATGACGTCAGCCCCTCCCCCCCCCCCCCCCCCCCCCCAGTATCTTCCCCATAGAGTGTTTACAATACCTGGCGTACTACTTACTATCTCTCACTGACGCTGATGGGGTCTATGTCGACCAAAAGAGTGGGATTCCCTGTAGGTGGAGTTCCTGGAGGGGGATTGCCTGTGTACATGGAATACCACAGGATTTAGTTCCTGTAGCGTGTCGCTGATATCGCTGAAAGTCACGTGATGCTTGGTGACATCAGTAGAATTTGATGTTTTTAAATCTTTTTTGATATTTCTTAGAAATTCAAGTATGGTTTGCAAGTTTTATTGAAAAACTCCACCCTGTGGGATTCCCTGTATACAGGGAATCCCCCTCCAGGAACTCCACCTACAGGGAATCCCACTCTTTTGGTCGACATAGACCCCATCAGCCTCACTGACCATCTTCTGACCTCATGTCCATTCACGTCGTGCTGACTTCCTTCATTTAGCTAAATTACTCACTCAGACTACGAGTGTAACAGGCCCCGCAGAAGGAATGTGGATGCCTTTACTAACTAAAGAGGGAAGGGTGCTAAAAACGGTCAGGTTTGAGAGTTCTGCGGTTCCAAGAGCGAACTTGCTTTGAGAAAGAAAGGTGAAAAATTAGGCAGGCTTCGCTTTTGAATGAGGAGGATATAATTACCCTGTCCCTGAATTGAGACGGAATACAGATACCAAAGCTCCAATTAGGCTGAGAGTGGTTTACTGGGGAATTTATTCTGACTCTAGTCCCAAGAGTAAACACGAAATATTTGACAGCGCACGCCCGAACTACTGTCCCCCTCTTCTCAGCCTCCCCCCCCCTCCCCCCCACACAGACACCCACCACCACCTAGAGTGAGCCCAGCCAGATCAAGTTCGCCGTAACACGCGAATGCATAATTTTGTTAGCGTGCATGCGTGCTTGTCGGTGCGTAGAAGCGCATGCACAAGAAAACATGTGCACAGAAGTACGCTATACAGGTAAGAAGCAAAGGCAGGAAACACCTGGCACTGACCATCACAAAGCTGTTGCCCTAGCCCAATTGGACTCTGCCAACCACTTATCATTTGCCTGCTACCTATGAAATTGCCTGCTACCTGTTCTCTCTATGGCACCGTCTACTCTTTGTGAGATGACGCTTGTTCAAAAGCAGTGGAACCAAAGAGCTTGCTCAATATTGAGAGTACAGAAGTCGGGGGTGGGGTATAACATTATGAGAAAACTACGTTTTGGGTGATGTGTGTGTGTGTGTGTGTGTGTGTGTGTGCGCGCGCGTTGGGAGAGTGTGTGTGAGAGAGAGAGAGAGAGAGAGAGAGAGAGAGAGAGAGAGAGAGAGAGAGAGAGAGAGAGAGAGAGAGAGAGAGAGAGAGAGAGAGAGAGAGAGAGAGAGAAAGCCTTATCTTCAAACCAGTCCGTTCTACATTGTAAACGACATACACACACAACAAGCACATTAACCATGGTCATCCGTACGCTGTTGTGCCGCTTAGTACAGTGTACCCCAACCCTCCCTCTTTCTCCACAGTTATGCCCATGCACCAGACATGCACACAAGACACAAAACCAGATTAGTTCCAATCGCAACAAAAGTGACAGCATCAATTTCTGATGAATGATCATGTTAATAGAAAGAAGGCGTGCTTAGCCCTCAAAAGCCTATTAATGTTTATCAAACAATATTCTAAAACCAGCAGCCTGGCATCCAATATAACTTTATGACGTAAAACCATGGCAATTTTCGAGAAAATGGCAGATATTGCATATATTGCATTCTTAAACAATTTTCTCATGGAAGGAGTGAAATGACGTCTTTTAGGTTATAAGCGGATCCCAGATTGCTAATCGACAATTCCCGGTCATATAAACAGGCCCCCAGCGAAGGGTGCTTGCAATGTTTGATTTAGATGTTACACTCGGGAGTATAAAAGAGAAGGGTTCGTTTGGAAAATATCAATTTTTTTTGTATGCCAACACGAAGATGTTGCTGTGAGGCTATCATGCTTGACTACCAATCCTTCGTTCTGTTGGTTTATAAATGAATGTGATTGTTGTAGTTCAGCCAGCGAACTTCATCATCATGTTTGACTATCAATCTTTCCTTCTCTTCGTTTATGAATGGGTACGATTGTCGTAATTAAGCCGACCCAAATCTGTCTGTAAAGTTCGGACTGGCTTTTTCGCTTCTGAATGGGTGTGATCGTGTACGTTCCTCCTTCGGTGTTTTGACTCTCTCTCTCTCTCTCTCTCTCTCTCTCTCTCTCTCTCTCTCTCTCTCTCTCTCTCTCTCTCTCTCTCTCTCTCTCTCTCTCTCCTGCCAGGTCATTGACCTCAAAGACTACTCTCAGATGCGTTAAGTCAATGTAACACACTCAGCCTAAAATCACAGAAATCACAAGAGTTCAGGCAGCAGCCAGAAAACCAGCCTACACAGTCTAGAGACAAAGTGCTTGCTGCCGCGCGAGCCCGAGAAAAATGTCCCTCTCTCTCTTTGCTGCGTTAGCCGCAAAAGCCCTCCGCGGAGGTGTTCCCAGACACATCGTACATAGATAGGGTGTACAGAGCAATCCTTTGTACAGTGTGCAAGCCATCTTCTTGCCATCTTTCAGCCAGCCCGACAACAAGGCACGTAAGACATATACACAATCTCCCCACGCCCACAAGAATAACAGGAAGCGCGCGCCTCAAAGTGAAGACGTTTGTTTAATCACGGGACAGGCGATGCCACTGTTCAGCTTCCAGGTAAGGGAGAGGTGAGAGTGATTGGGTCTAGTGGCTATTGTTTTAGCCATTGTCACATGGAGAAAGAGGAAGTTAAGGGAGAGGTGAGAGTGATCGGGTCTAGTGGCTATTGTTTTAGCCATTGTCACATGGAGAAAGAGGAAGTTCTCTGACCCATGCACATATATATATATATAGAATAGTTCATGTACGGAACTCGTTTTTGCATGGGATACCCTCTCTGTGTCTATCTCTCTCTCATTCTCTCACACACACACTCTCTCTCTCTCTCTCTCTCTCTCTCTCTCTCTCTTTCCCCCCCCCCCTTCTCTTTCTCTCTCTTCCCCCCCCCCCCCCCCCCCTTCTCTCTCTCTCTCTCTCTCTCTCTCTCTCTCTCTCTCTCTCTCTCTCTCTCTCTCTCTCTCTGTATGTGCATACCCGGCCGTATGTCTGTCTATGTCTATATGTAGGCTACGTGGACGTGTCCGTCTGCGTGCATGTCAGTGAGTCTCAGTCTCAGTGTCTGCATGTTCCACGACAAGCAATACTATTAGTATCTACCCCACCTGACCAGGTAAAAACAAGCCCAGCTTCTGCACTTATTCAAATCACAAACTGTAACAGTTAGCAGCAGCAGCCGACGGTCAGCAGCCACAAGCAAGGTTAAGGAGCACATCAAAGTACACCGACCTTATACTCACATAACTCATAACTCATAACATTTTATTGATCCAACAAAGGAAATTAAATTAGTCATCAGCACATATAGGTCATTAATTAATAACTATAAAAGAATAAAAGAAGAAAATTCTACTGCACCTTTTACCTACACAAATGACCACGCGGCATATAATCGTCCAGTGTACGGACGAACGCCGTCTAGGCTTGACTTTTTCTGCCAGAAATGCGCGCTGGTCATTTCATTGTGCTTCCCTCCCCCTTATGCCCGTGTGGCAAGAATCAGACAGCAGAGCACATCCTGCAGGCTTGTCCATACCACAGTGCACTGAGTGACACCATCTGGCCTGAGGAGACAGCGCTACAAAACAAGCTATACGGCCCCAGAGAGGACTTGGAGAGGACAGCACGTTTCGCCCTGCAGTCCGGACTGACGATCTAACAGCGAACGACAAGAAGATTTCATTGTGTAGTGTTTGGAAATGTGTCTAGTTTCTCAAACTTAAACATCAACGGACTTTTGGGATGTAAAAGTTTACATTGCAAGTTTCATTCGATTCAATAAGCGAGATGGTTCTGTCGTCAAAGAGGCTATTTTTAATCTTCTTAAACTTAACCTCGTTCGGCTTTTGGCTTGGAATAACAGCATCGCAAAAAATCTAAGTCTGACACGAAGAACAACTCGTTTACATCCGCAAAATCTCACTCTTGAGTAAAGAAACAAGTAGTCTGCTCCTAGGTCGAGTAGAGGAATGATGGTTAGCCATGAGCCAGGAATCACCATTAACTTTCCCCAGATACCTGCCTTCCAGACCACAGGTGCACAAGCAGTTAGCCACCCTCAGTCTCATCACCCTCATTCCATGGTTCAGAGACTAAGAGAGAGAGAGAGAGAGAGAGAGAGAGAGAGAGAGAGAGAGAGAGAGAGAGAGAGAGAGAGAGAGAGAGAGAGAGAGAGAGAGAGAGAGAGAGGGAGAGAGAGACAGAGAGACACAGGGTCAGAGAGAGACAGACACACGAACGGACCGGCCAACAGTGATTGGATAACAAAGATTTATCCCCCTCACCCCGGTACGCACAATCACACACAGACACACAGAAACAAACAACCAGACACACAAACAACCAGACACACAGACAATCAGACAGACAGACCAGATAGACAGACAGACAGACAGACAAACAACCAGACACACAGACAATCAGACAAACAAACAGACAGACAGACAATCAGACAGACAGACAGACAAACAGTACGATGAAGTAACTTACATCAGCGGGGTAGGGCGCGGCAGGGGAGAGAAAGTTACTGTCCCCACTGCTGTCCCGTTCCAAGGTCTTGCCCATGCCCTTGTTGGGCTCGTCTGGGGTCAGGATGCGGTGAGGTACGTTCATCTTGCACACCTCACACCTGGAACAGGTCAAGGTACAACACTTGTTTACACATTGGTCAAGGTACAACACTTGTTTACACATTGGTCAAGGTACAACACTTGTTTACACATTGGTCAAGGTACAACACTTGTTTACACATTGGTCAAGGTACAACACTTGTTTACACATTGGTCAAGCATTCCTTACTGAAAATCACACTGGAATAAAACATTTACATACAAATTTACCAATCTGTTAAGGATTTGTAAGTGAAAATCACACTGGAATAAAACATTTACACACATATCAACTATAATGTGTCAATGATTTGCTATCGCTGTGTTGACGATGTGCATTATCACTTTTCCTGCACCAAATATAGAAAGAGAGAGAAATGGAGATGAGGGCGACGACAAAGACATGGAAAAGAAACACTTGTGACCAATAGCTAATTGTCCAGAAAGAGCTACCTATTAACAACGTCATCATCGTCATCGTCAACAACAACGACGACGACGTGACTAACGTACAACTTAGAGAAATCTGAATTAGACTTGCATGTGAACAATTTCAGGTAATTTCTTCGCGCGCACGTGAACACACACGCCAATCAAGTCGCCTGGTCCATTGTAAGCGAACAATCCAGGAAAATGCTGACCAACTCCTTAACCTGTGTCCGTCCCGTCTACTTAGTCAGGTCACTTTTCTTTTACCTTTCAATCCTTTTCAGCGGGAGACACAGACACGACACAGGCAAATGTTACACAGGAAATGATTAAAATTCCTCAGCAAACTGAAGCAGGTTGAACGCAGTAATACCCTAAAATTCACTGACCTCGAACTAGCCCTACAGCCCAAATCTAGATCAAAATCACACCGAACCAACACAAATGGCCAACTTTGATCACCCCTACAGGGTAAAGCTTCTGTGAGTAGTTTCCCAATTAAAAAACTTGTAGTGAAAAATCGAGCTCCCTCATTTGTGGAATATCTTCCGTGTAAAATCAATGACAAACTTGAACCATGAAAGGAGTAGGAAAGGTTTAGAGTAACGTGATAACACTTTTTGCCGAGCGAGTCAAGACACATGCAGTTATTTTCAAGGAAGTGGTCACTTCACTATGCTGAAAGTTTTGACCGTAAAACGTCCAGTGTGTAGCAGTAATTACTGACAACTGGACTTTCCCGAAGTAGTCACAGCTCTTAGATTGGCAAGGGGGGTACTTGAGAGTTGACCACTTCGCAATTTACAACACAGCCCACTCTAAAAATAAAAAAGTTTCTGACGACAACAGTCACAATTTACTTAGGAAACTTTCGACTTGGAAAAAAAAAAATCAAAACTACATGTAGTAGTATAATTGCGGTAGCTACTTGTCGAATTCCCATATTGACTGACGCCTCCAGCTACGGGACACTTAGAGTTAGTCTATTTTTTGCAAATTTCACATGTTTTTCCTTGCGGGTGTTTGGGTGGGAGGGTGTTGGGCAAAGTGAACATGTTTTTGTAGCTCTCAAAATCCCGTGCGAGTTCCAATTTCCTGTGCTTGTTTTGGTTGTGCATCTCCAAGAAAGAGCGTGCAAAGACTGAAGTGAAGACACGACAAAATCTAATTTCGCCGGAAAGCCTGTCACCCTACGCAATCTTCGCAGCAGGATGGTCGAAGACAGACAAGGGGTTGAAAAACAAAACAGGGAAGAACAAGAAGAAAAAAAAGAAACAGAAGAAGAAGAAACACGGTGTCACACACACACACCACACACACACACACGCGCGCGTACACACACACACGTACACATTTTTGCACAGAGATCAATCTTGCGCCATCACTGTTCCCAGGCTGGGCGAAATTGAAAAAGAAAAGCTCCTTTGGAGCGCCATCCTCAAGAGGAAAGGGAATGGAGGGGTGGGGTGGGGGGTTGAGAGTAAAAGAGCCTTAGCTTCGAACGGAAGTTAAAATGCCAGGCTTATAAATCCGCTTGAAAGCTGTCAAAGCTACAGCCCCAGTCATGAATTGTCAAGTTTATATCGACCTTTTTCCGTTTGACAACGACCCCAAAACACAAGATATCGAACGTAACGGCATTCCTTCACGGGTTTTTCTACACACACGTGTTAATATTTAAAGCGCAAAATAAATTAGCTATCTACGCCGTAGTTCCCCACAGTTTAATCTCTCAGGTCGCCCGTTTCGAAACAATTTACAACCCAATTTAAGTTTTAGTGCAGTTTAATTTAGGGCCTCGATTTATTTATTTTGCTCACGACATCTCTTGTCTTAAACGGCTTCACACAGTGGGATTTCTGATAAAATGTTTTTCACGCGTGTGAAAGTGGTTTTAAACGCTTCACTCAAGTTTAACATTAAGGAAAAGGTTTTTGACTTTAATTTGTTCATTAAGGACGAGGAAAAAGGTTTTGAGTGCGACACACATCAAGAACACACGAACAAATGACAAAATTTGTACCGAATAGACAAATAGGCTTAAGGGACACGAAAAAAACCCACCAACCATTGTACGTCTGCATCTTGTAAGAATACGGACCATACTGATCGAAGAGATTTTCGTAAAAATTACCAAAGCATTCCCTTACTTAACGAACTCAAACGCTGAGAACTTGGAGCACATTACGTAACAATACTCACCCACTATAGCACAACACTGGGGAAACAGTTATTTGTGTGAACTTCAAAACAATGTGAGCCTTAAACAGAATGGAGGCATTTCCACCTCGCAAAACTGCATATGCAGCAAACATACTCAATAACAGAAGCATGTGCATGGCAAATGCTGTCAGCTGAAGAGCATGTTTAAGTGGTGTGTGTGTGTGGGTGGATGGGTGTGTGGGTGGATGGGTGGATGGGTGTGTGGATGGGCGACAGAGAGAGAGAGAGAGAGAGAGAGAGAGAGAGAGAGAGAGAGAGAGAGAGAGCGTTCGTGCGAGTGCGGGGGAGTGAAGGGACAGAAAAGTGAGACAGACACAGAGGCAGAGAGCACCGCACACATACACCTTTATATGATTCACATCAAAGAGACGTTCTACACACTTCAAGTGCGCGTGGGTGTCTTATGCACACCACAGCCCTAGCCCACTTCATACCAGTCCTTGTTTCCGATCCCACTCATGCAAATTCACATCACTGAATGACACCAAAGGATTCTGAATAATAGCGAAATGGAGCTCGCGCACAGAAGTAACAGACCGTCTAGTCCAACAGACATACATGCTGACACAAGTATCTCACACGACTTATCGAGGTCTCCTGAGCCATCGGCTAAAACGCTGTTCAAGGAACTAACATGTAACCGATCGACAAGACAGACAGACAGAAAGACACACAGCGCACAAATATTCCCATTATGATTTATAAAACAACCAAACCCCCGCACCCACAGCCCGCACTTTCCCCCTTCCCCGCACAAGAATCAGGAAGATGAAGGTCCACAACCCTGTCACTCTGGCCCACACAATACAGCGGAAACTCCGGCCACACAATCTGATGCGACTGCCATTTTTGCTTGTTCCTGCTTCAGAAGTTATTAGCGTCAGAATGGAATGTCATTGTCACTGTTAGCGGGTCCTGCTTCTCTGTTGCGTGTTACCGAAAACTCTTCCTGGTCCAACGCTACTTGGGAACTGCCCTTGCTTTGTCTTTCTATACTTCCTAAATGTGAGTAAAGAGGTATGAGAACTGACCAGGAAAATGGCCAAACGTATGAACCACTCTCTTTCTTTCTTTCTCTCTATCTCACACACACACACACACACACACACACACACACACACACACACACACACACACACACACACAAACACACACACATACACACAGGCGTTCCTTCTCTCTATCCATCTGTCTCTCTCTCTCTCTCTCACACACACACACACACACACACACAGGCGTTCCTTCTCTCTATCCATCTGTCTCTCTCTCTCTCTCTCACACACACACACACACAGGCGTTCCTTCTCTCTATCCATCTGTCGCACACACACACACACACACACACACACACACACACACACACACAGGCGTTCCTTCTCTCTATCCATCTGTCTCTCTCTCACACACACACACACACACAGGCGTTCCTTCTCTCTATCCATCTGTCGCACACACACACACACACACACACACACACACACACACAGTCTCCAGTGGATTGAAACAACACATCGAATCCCAAGATTCCCTTACCTAACACAACTTCTGCAGCAAATCCCAACAGTAAAAACCCCACACGTTTTAAAGTTTCAGAGGCAAAAACCATGACGAAACACAGTAGCCTCTACTATTTCTACATTACACAACAGCAAACTGAGAAGGAGAAAAAAACCTCATCGATCCCGATTAGCCAAACAGGTGGAAGGGAGATGAAACCACCAACAACCAACTCAACAACAGTGTCAAATATCGTGTGATGGGAAAGGCGACTGGACACAGTAGCATCTATACGTTTCCCTGAACCGATGATATCCAAGCCACGTAGCATACTTGTAACTTAGCCTATACGCAGTAGTCTACTAATATCACGACCTTGAATGTGCTAATATCCTGAACATTTGATACTGAGCACCAAAAAACTTTCGAGTCATCTATAAAAATAACCGCCAGTGGTGACATCTATAACTGCACACGTAGACGGATAATTTAACCCATCTGAAGTAGCATCAAGGCCCCGCGGAAAACGAAATGCACTTCAAAGTACGACATATTTATAGACAAACACAAGGCTTGAATAACAACAGTGACGGGCGCTGTGGCGGGGTGGTAAGACGTCGGCCTCTTAATCGGAAGATCGAGGGTTCGAATCCCGGCCGCGGCAGCCTGGTGGGTTAAGTGTGGAGATTTTTCCGATCTCCCAGGTCAACTTATGTGCAGACCTGCTAGTGGCTTAACCCCCTTCGTGTGTACACGCAAGCACAAGACCAAGTGCGCACGGAAAAGATCCTGTAATCCATGTCAGAGTTCGGTGGGTTATAGAAACACGAAAATACCCAGCATGCTTCCTCCGAAAGCGGCGTATGGCTGCCTAAATGGCGGGCTAAAAACGGCCATACGCGTAAAAATCCACTCGTGCAAAAACACGAGTGTACGTGGGAGTTTCAGCCCACGAACGCAGAAGAAGAAGAAGAATAACAACAGTTAATGGACAAGTTTACCGAGTCAATAAGAGAAAACAACTCGGCTTTTAAAAGACAGCTCCTGGAATTTATGAACAACGCCGCAGAAGCAAGTGTTTACCTGAAGACATACTCGCACAAAAATGCGAGACCAGAATAACAAACAACGCATAACTTACAAAATCAAATCCGCGATCTCGCAGTTCCTCAAGCACTCACGATCTATCATCGCTGTGTTCTCATTCTGCGCACAGTACAAAAAATACAAAGTAACAAGTACTAAAAAATTAACTATTTTACAATCACAAGACAAGCCAAATATTTTAGCATAACACAGACTGCAAATAACGCGATAAGCGTGAACAACACTTTTAATTTCTACAAAGAGTACTTGAACTAGGAAATTCCCACTTCACCCACAATTGTGTTTATCTCGACTGTGATTTTTATCACGGACACCAACCCGAGAACATGCCCCTAATGGTTTTTACCGTGAGGGCGTTAAACATTACTAATCATCACGGACACCTGACGGCAAAGGCGACATTCTTCTTTATCCGAGTGCACAATATTATGGAATGACTCGCCGGTACTGCTTTTATCACGTGCACCATATCACGTACTGTCACCAGAGATAGACTTACATACCAAAAAATGAACAGACTTACTTTGCAGTACTACTTCGCGACGTAAGTATCTACTTCTTATCGTGAAAACATAATTCATGATTATGACTGTATCTTTCTGAAAGTCTTATAACCAATATTGTGCACACTTCAAGACGAATTCTGGATCGAATAACTCAAACGTAAACCCCTTCCATCTTCTCTCCGCACGGTCCCATCCAGGACAAACAACACCATACAAAATTCAAGTTTTCCACGATCACAAAGAAAGTGACATTTTCGTCAAGCAAAAAAAAGAAAAGAAAAAAGAATACCCCAAAAGAAAGGGAAGACAGAAGAAAGGAACAGAAAAACCCCAAAAGACACAAACAAGCAAGCAAACAAGCGAAAAGAGACACAAACAAGCAAGCAAACAAGCGAAAAGAGACACAAACAAGCAAGCAAACAAGCGAAAAGAGACACAAACAAGCAAGCAAACAAGCGAAAAGAGACACAAACAAGCAAGCAAACAAGCGAACTGAGTGAAGACGGACATTAACACACACAAAAACACATCATATCCGACTGTACCTTTCTACTCCATGAAACAACCAAAACAATCACCGACTGATCAATTCACTATTGTCAAACATAATCAGTCCAAATTCTGTTCCTATGTTTTCAGAAAGTTACACTTAATCATTGCAATGAACCAACACAACGGCTACGAACACAAGTCCCGTCCAGAGCAGATTTCTCAACACTCAACGCCACAATCTAAAACAGCACAGACTGAATATTTTCTCACGCGCACCACTCTATATCTACACCAAAATAAAATGCAGAGCTGAACAATCATGACGTTATATATTTTAGATTTGCACACCCTACATTTGTGCACATGGTGTATGTCGATGACAGCTGTTGCCCGTTGGAAAGCACGCCAAGAATTCCTCTAAAACACTCCAAGCCATTCTGGTCAGGTTAACTTGAAACAACTGAGCACACGGTGAAATGACAGTAACGATTATCTTGTTCAGTACGCACTATACCGATGTCTAATCAACACGGGAATTCCCAAACAACTAGACCCGATCACGAGAAGTTATTACTGGATCCCGCTAAGACAAGAAGAGTTTTGTTTCGAGAAGCTAACTATAGAAACACTATTCTAACCTGCTAAAAATATATCAACAATGTCGTCACTGTTTTGCTTTGGCCATGTCAATGTCGAGGTCATATCACGCAATAGTGTTGACAAGTTCACGTGCTGACAGACGGCAAACAAAAAAATAAAGCACACTAAGACACAGAGGACTTACACAATTTCTCCACACTCCTTAGAAACAAAGTTAACCTTCCCAATGTTTGAGTTTCTGAACTTTGTGCTAAAATCGGTACCAGATTTTTAAGCCCGATCTCGTCTATTCATACGGCTGTTTCAAGGACGATACAAACAACGGCATGTACATTTCCCTCACGCCGTACAGACACAAACTTTCCCACTGATTATAGCTTCTGAACTTTTCTTTCCAACTTTACCAGATTTAGCCCCCATCTTTTCTATTCACAATGCTGGCTGTCAAGTTTGATCTTATTGCGTGTAATCAAAGGTTTGAAGGGTCAGACGAAGAGCAGACAAGTGGCCATTATCACACAAAGCTGCCTTTATCACAAAATGAGCTTATTGGTCGTGCTGGAATCTGCCTCAGTGTATGGAGGAACGGGAAAGAAGGGGACGGGGGAGTGGAGGGGTGCGGAATGACGTGGGCAATGACAGGGGGGGTAGCGGTATCGTAAGTCCATGACAGGCAATCGTCTCGTTTGTCACTTAACCTCTAAATTGGATTGTCTGTCCGACCGACAACCCCCCCCCCCTCCTTACACACATACACAAACTTGTAACCTCGTTGTTTAGCCCCCCCCCCCTCTCTCTCTCTCTCTCTCTCTCTCTCTCTCTCTCTCTCTCTCTCTCTCTCTCTCTGACACGCACACGACTCCTCCGACATTATCTGTTACACCTTAGATGCAGGTTAATCAAAATAAAAACATACATTGCTGACACAGCCGCCAACTGTAACCACAGACAGACGGGTAGATGTACACAATCCAAACGACATCGACATAACTAACGTGCACAGTGCTCAATAAAACACGCAGGGCACCGCCATGACCATAAATTTAGCCATATTGCACTGCACATGCAAGGACACACCTCGCCGCAGCTGCTCTTATTATGGTCGCTTTCCCAAATACGTACAGGCAGGTGCACGTACACACACACACACACACACACACACACACACACACACACACACACACACACAGTGACACTTTCAACCACATTGTATACATGTGTGAGTCAACAGCGACACTTACGAGACCGTTTTGACCGAGGCCTGCTGTTGCTTTCGTGTAACAACACCAGTGCAAAGTTTACTGACAGCCACTGTGTCTGACTGGCTGTCACCCCACGGTGACAACTTGTACTGAGCACCAATATTCAGTCCTCCGCTGCCTCCTCTTTCTCCTCGCCCATACACCTCCTCGGATATCCCCACTTCAATGCACTGAGAGAGAGAGAGAGAGAGAGAGAGAGAGAGAGAGAGAGAGAGAGAGAGAGAGAGAGAGAGATAGGGGAGAGATAGAGTGGGAGAGAGGGGGGGGGAGAGATAGAGTGGGAGAGAGAAAGAGGGGGTGGAGAGAGAGAGAGAGTGCAGTGGGAGACGGAGAGAGAGTGTGGGCAAAAGAGTGGGAGGAGGAGGAGGAGAGAGAGAGAGAGTGGGAAAAGAGAGAGAGAGAGTAGAGGAGAGAGAGAGAGAGTAGAGGAGAGAGAGAGAGAGAGTGGGAAGAGAGAGAGAGTAGAGGAGAGAGAGAGAGAGAGAGAGAGAGTAGGGAGAGAGAGAGAGAGGGGGAGGGAGGGAGAGAAAGAAACGGAGAGGGAAGGAAAGAGAGAGAGGTCACACTACCACAAACAAACATTTCGACATTTACCAGCAGCGGGGGCGCACACACACATGCATATTGTTGCAAAGAAACAACTCTGTGTATTCATTTATCTGCCAGTCTCAAAAAGAAAATGCAAAACACAAACAGCTTTGTTTCTCCTTTTCTCGACCAAGCCGCAAACGCAAAAACACAACATAGTCGGTAAACTGTAAACAGAACCAGAAAATGTGGGCTTGCAAAGCGGAATCAAGTGTATAAACGCTATGCCATACTTCCTGAATAAGCTAGGAGCCATACATTATTTCATTTAATTATCTAATTTCTCAGTAACACACTTTCAACACAGCACACAGTGTAGGAATATTATATATGGAACAAGCACAACACAAACACGAACAGATGAAATTCCAAAACAATAGCACCAGAAAACAGACATTTTTACATGTCCGGGTAAATTCACAGACCGCACAAGAACACCTTCACATACAGAACAAACAGTAGCACAAAAACACACTCGTACCCGTGCAGAGGAAAAGTTCATTCCCCTCTGACTTACCGTCGTGACATTATTATGGGGGCGAGGACGCCCCCATTCTATACGGATAGTTTAGAGGTTGACCATGGGCAGCGCCATTTTGTTGTGAAATACGTCATCAGTTTGTGTACACCCCTCCTATGGGAGGGGTGAAGGCAACATTGTTCATCTGTAGAAAGTTGTGAAATCCGTCACCCTATGGGAGGGGTGACGTCAAAATTGGTCATCACAGAGTTTGTGTAACACAGGAAGTTGTGAAATACGTCACCCTATGGGAGGGGTGACGTCAAAATTGTTCAACAAAAACATGATATGTCGCATTGTGCAGGGTCAACTGCAACAAACTCAAACCGAGCCATTCATACCTAGCTGTATTTGAGAGACTTATATACCCGACATTTTTATTTCTTATTTTTAGCACAGGTGTAGGAAAAATCATGAACCAAAATGTTATTTATTTTCTAATTTAACATTTTTTTTACAAATATGACCATGGTCTTTTAAACATACAGTGACATTAAACATTGTTATGTTAAAAAAAAAGAAAAAAGAAATAAAGCTTTTGTGCACAAATCAGAAAATACATTGTACATTTTACCTACAGGCCAAACAGTGTCTGTTGGCGGCAGAGGGCCCAGCAAGTTGCTATTTTTAGATCGATTAAAAGTTGTCAAGAACAGGCGCTTACATTTGGATGTGTCCACTGATAGTAGGTTTGGTTGTGATCAATCAGAATGATGTAGGAATAAAAATGTATGACAGTTTGGTATGATGACATGTAATTCAAATATGCTGAAATGTAATATTATACATGATATAATATTATTATGGCTGTTGCCATGACCATGAACCCCAAGAAAGGTTTAATGTTATGTAAAATCAAAATACCAAAATCAAGCACCTACTAATCTGGTCTACGGTGCGGCTTGGACCAAAAAAGGATGGACACGCAACTCGCTCAGCCAGCCAGCGCTGCGAGACTTACAGCGGCCAACTTCGCCGCGGCGCGCTCATTGGCTAAGTATTGAACTTGCGTCAAGGCCGATGCGCGTAGATTCCCAGAATGTTTACTTTCGGTTAGATTCTTCGACAGCATTCGCAGAGGTGACTGCCGTATTGTGTACCG
>NC_090259.1:25923741-25976741 GCF_037325665.1 Littorina saxatilis
ACATTTGATCACAAGATAATGACATGTGAGGTTCAAAAATTCTGCCTTAACTTCTTGGACTTGCTTCACCGTATTTTCTTCCATCACACCACTGCTGGAACACAGCTATCATGAAGCATGAATTCGACGTCCGGTATAACAATTGCATGTTCTTCCGTGATGACTTCCTACTACAGTGCATTTTAGTGACTAATTTGTCCTGTCTTTGTCTGCAGATCAACATCCGATTTCACGAGGTGCTGGTGGAGACGTTTGAATACCCGTCAGAAGAGACAGTGCTGGACAACTGGATGAAGCAACATCCCAACGACGTTCTCGTTCTGGAGGAGGTGGTCTATCCAGCGGAATCGTCTGACGATCCCGACATTCTGGATACACCGAGAGGGGGAGGAGGGGGACTGGAGAGCGAGCTGAGATCTAACACTTCACTGGCACACTCAGGTTGCTTTATTTTATTTCATTTAAATTTCATTTCTTTTATGCAGTGCTGGGAATTTCAGGTCGCTTCCTCCCAGTGGAAAGTTAGCAGCAACAAGAGTCGTGCTACCCAGGTGTGTGCGAGTTTAGGTGTTATCAGCCACCTTACCACAATTACTTATGGCAGAATGACCAAAGGTCTTTTACATGCCACTGTGGTGACATGGGGGTGGGACATGGATACCATCTGTGAGTGCACATAAAGTTGACCGTGTTCGCCGCCGCTGGGATGCGAACCCGTGACCCTAGGATCACAAATCCAGTGCTCTACCAACTGAGCTAACCTGGCCCCCGGTTGAGATGTGATAGGTTGCCTTACAGTTACATGAGAAATGTGCCTTTGATGCTAAAATTGAAAGATGAGCGTACTTATATGTCTTCTCTTAAAAATGATCATTGCTGTCCCTCTGACAATAAAATAATAGCATAGTTTATCTCTTCTAAAAAGTTACACTTGCTTACACTGAAAAGAGGTGAATATCTTCTTTGAAAATGTACACTTCTGTCTACTTTGAGTTTGACACTGAAAAGAGGAGTATTTGCTCTGAAAAAATACAGTTTTCTCCCCTGACACTGAAAATAGGAGTGAATCTGCAGCGAAGGAAATACACTGCTTCCCCTCTCTGTCGCTGTCTCTTGTTCTGTGCTCCTTTTGATCACATTTCCTTCCCTACCTATTCCTGTCCAATAAAGAAAAGGAAAAAGGAAATCTGAAGGCACATGTTGAACGTTATTGGGTTAGTGCTATGGTTTCACTGATCATCACAGCATTGACTTTAGCGTTTATATACATGTTATGCTCGCATGAAGTGAAAGGATTCTGTCTTGTACTCGTGCCAACTCTTTGGGAAGGGCTGTTCTATCTTTGTGAACTGTGTATGCTTGTGTTTGTATCTATCTGTGTGTGTGTGTGTGTGTGTGTGTGTGTGTTCGTCCGTGTGTGTGTTTTCTTTCTGTTTACAAGATCTTTGCTAATATGGAACTGTAAGAACAAAATCCATATTCTCAAATTTAAGCACAACAGATGTTTTAGTGATGCCAGTCTTTCTCAGTGAAAACAAATACCTAATATACCGTTTTCTGTGACACAGGGAACCTGCAGTCATACCGCGGCAAGTACCAGCAGGAGTACGAGCTGGGAGCCATTCTCACTCAACCGGAAAAACCGTCAGAACCCCAACGAGAACCGGAACCAGTCGACCCAGATTCCATGCAGTTACGACCTGCTGATGAAGACGACACGCAGACATGGTCCAACGACACTAGCTCCGACCTCCTCTTCTAAAACGCTGGATGGAGATGCTTTGGAATTTTTTGCTGCAGATACTCAGGTCGTGTGTCATGAGTTGGTCATCCATTGCAGATACTGGTGAATTCGAACCGAATTGCAGAGAAACAGTGGTGAACTGAATTGCAGAGAAACACTGGTGAACTCAATTGCGGAGAAGCTCTGGTGAACTGAATTTAATACTGCCGAAAAAGTCAAACCTTGTCTACCGGTTTACCAGAAGACTCCAATGCAAGCAGCACAGCTAATTTTCTTACAGATTTTTTTCTTTCTCTGGAAAGTACTGGCAGATCACAAAATGCGTTTGCGCTGTGTACATGCTGCTGCTTGAACTCAGATCGGAACTGTGGCTGAACGGTTGTTTGTTCATCCAGGAGGTTTGTTCCCTCTTGGAGTGTACTTACGTGCATGATCTTTTGCTGAAGAAATGGACTGGGTGTTGCTCACCAGCAGTGCTGTCACAAAGGATAATGTGTACTTTGGTTTAAACGTAAGTTTATTTAACAAAAGTTGCAATCAATGTGTACATTGACTGTCATGCTTTGCTTTTCTTGCACACAATTTAACAAAAGCTGCCATGCTTTAATGCTTTTCCTTCCCACACAATTGAGAAAAGTGATGTGTTGACTGTCATGGTTTTTTTCTCTCTCGAACTTGAGAAAAATGGTGCAGATGGTTTTTTTTAGCCGTGTGCTGGGAAATTAGGGCACCTGTTATTGTAGTTTTGGCAGGAGTGAAATAAAGTCAGTCATTTCTGACATTTCAATCTGATTATGGTTTTGCTTGCCTGTGTTTAACATAATAGTGTAACAGATAGTACCAAGTGAAGGAAAGTAGAAAATATAAAAGTATAATAACACAGTAAATGACGGAGAGTAGAAAATGTAAAGGCACTGTAACATGAAACCTATCACAATTTTGACTGTTTATAAACCACAACTGAACATGCACTTTAGTCTTATGTATGCCATGACTTTATGTATATCCAGAATGCAGTTTTAGTATTTAATGGTTTCGAATCTGGTGAATCTGGTGACAAGTAGAACTTCATGCACTGCTACATCTACAGAAATGGTTTGTTTACAGTTTTTACCTGACAGTGAAAGGATATCTTTTCAATTGTGACAAGAACCAGAGATTATTACCAATTTCTGATTGAGTGTTTCGCATGAGCAGCAAGGTAAAAACGGCCTTTCATCCTGAAAAATCCTCAGGCATCAAATTTCGTCCATTCGTTTTCGGTTTGAGAAGAGATTGTGTCATGTTTTACCATTTACTGTTTTGTTCTTTCCTTTCTTAATTCTTGGTGGGATGTTTTTTTCATTCTTTTTCATTCTTGATATGCTGTAAGCACAAGGGCGTGTCATGCAAAGTCAGTGCCTATTTTTGTAGTTGGAAGCGTCAAGTTTCAGAAATTATACAGAATCAGATGAGCTGCTTGCAGCTTGTTCTTGAATTTGTCATTCCCTTCTAAATCATAAAAGATTAATATACACATTCCTTGCATTCATTTAATTCAAAAATATATTTTTCTAATCTTTTCGTGAATATTTCTTTGTATGTGAACCACCTTGGTTTGATAGTGTTTGAGTATTTTTATATGTACGTGTGTGATATAAACAAAATGTAAGCAGGAAGATTTTTTGTGGTTAGAACACAGCCTTTTTCTGTCATGAGTGTTAGTGCACTGTCTCCTTACTAATAATCAAACGAGCACATTTAAGCAGAAGAGAAAAATGTAATAATCATGATAACTGCTGGTCAGTTAAAGGGACAAAATCTCATAGCTTCAAGTCACTCTTCATCTTTTTTTGTATCGAAAAATCCATGATCACGGTCATGATAATTGTGGTACAGAATTGTTTTTTTCAATCACAGCACGTTAGCCATCTTGTTTGTTCTGTGTTCTAGCCAGAAAACTAGTACGAAGAAGCATGCTGGACTGTATTTTTGCAGTTATTGTACCTGTTTGTTAATTCTAAATGTATGACTGAGCCATTTTGGCTCTGTGTGTAGAATCAATTTCTTCAGTAGAAATAAGTACTTGTATGGGGGTGAGTACTTGCAATGGTCAGTTAACAACGATTTTACCAGACCGTATGGTTGGTTTCAGTTGTAATAACTTTTAATTTCTAAATGGGTGTCATGAAAGTTGTTGTCTGCAAAAGTTGTTATAACTACAACCATGGTCTAATCTTTTTAGCCTTGTTCAAAAGGAACGTTTTATATATATATATGGTTAGTGCATTTGTAAACAGGAATCGCTTGACAAGTGGCCCCCTTCATCCCCCCCTTCCTCGTCCTGATATGGCTCTGCGTAGTCGGCTGGACGTTAAGCAACAAATAAACAAACAAACAAACAAACAAATATATATATATATTCGTGGAAACAAGTTTTGTGTGTGTGTGTTTGTGAAAGTTTTGATGGAATGTTTTCTTCTCTCTGATGACAGTATCTGTAAAAAATAAAATTTGATTACTATAGCTGCCTTACTTTTGCTCACAATTGTTTTTCTTGTTTTTTGTCTTTTATTTTTCCAGGAAGAGGTGGTGTTTTATATTCAGTCAAATGTCTACAGCTCAGTCGGGGCACTTACGAATCTTTCCTTTTGCTCACTATAAATATTTTTTCCAACGTATTTTTACTGAAGAAAAACATCATGGAAAGATCTTCCCTTTAATTTGAACTGAATTGGGCTCAAGGCCCCTTTGTAGCTGTTTAAAAAAATGTATGGAGCTTAAAAGCATATCGCTGTATTTCTGTATTTGTACACAATTCATTTCGGAATTTATTTTTTTTAATTCACGTTCATTTCTTCTTTTATGTGGTCTGCACTAACCCAAGTATTGATTGTACATATAGCTAACTATGATAAATATAACTGTAATCTCCAGTATCCTGATTCAGGTAGACACTGCCTGTGTGAGTCTGGTTTTAAGAGTCATGTTCATTCAAATGCTAACATCACGGTTTTTTAGCTCTGGTTTGTTTGTTTTTGTAGCATAAGTGCATAAACAAAATTAGACCACTTAGTTGTATGTGCAAGTTTAACAATTTGGTGCTAGGTGTGCTCTAATTTATTCGAGTCTTACTGATCAGTTGATCATTTCAAGTTGCTTAAATGACTGTGTTGTTTGTTTCTCATCCTTGATAACTTTAGATCAGCACTTTACAAACTTGGTGTTCGAAGTCTGCTAGCCTATCAGAGACTGCATTTTGTTCAAAATGTCCTTATTAATTTTTCTGCCACATAAAGCATTTCCATACTAGCATTCCATTTTTTCGCCCCTGCTTCTTTCAAAGTGCTATTTTTACTTTCATTTTTACAAGAAATTTGTGCTATCTTTCATCTTCCAGACGTTGAATAAAATGAGGGAGGAGGTCAAAAAATGATTATGAACAAATATAAAGTCATGATAAGTGCCAATCAAGCCTACAAAGCTGAAAGCATTTAATATTCACGTGCACACAGATTTTGTATTTGAATTTTGCGAAATCCATTGTTTCTGTAGTGTTGAGAAAGACCCTGGCCCATGGTCGTGATTGGAAGCAACGATGGCCGGGGGGACTATGTGATTACAGCGTATTGTAACCCTTTACCTTCTGATTACATTCTGGTAAACCCCTACCGCTGTACAATACTACATGTGCAGCCTTTTGTTCATTTTCATTTTATTTTTGTGTTCCAATGGTTAAACTGTCTTCAATGGTCACATCCCGTTTTGATGATGCCTTCAGCGTAACTTTATTCTTGTAACCTTCTTTTGTAACTTCTATTACAGAGTTTTATGATATTAAGGACCATGCTGTATCGAACGTCTTTTTTTGGTGTCACTAATAGTGTTTTACCACCAGTGTTGTCAGTGATTTATCTGTCTTCACAATGTAAGAACATACTGGGCCTTGGCAGTCTCTTTCCTTTTTTGCCTTGTTAATTCAGCCATTATTCTGTTCTCATAATCACAAAGCGGACCGAAAAAGAAAGTTTCTGAACTATGTATGAGTGTATTTTCTGTTTATCACTAATGTAGTTTGAAATATAGAGTGAAAATGTCCAAGCCAATTCTTAGATGATGTGTCATGTTAAAAAACCCACAAAATCTAATTGTGAAGAGCAGTTCCTGAGTTTTCAAGAAGTGACGGACCAGTTACTTAAAGTTGAATAAGTATTTCAATCACAGCGTATTATTAAAGTTTTTGCCTTGTTGTGTGTTACCCTCATTACAGCACCTGCTTCTGCCTAATTTTCGCCACTCTAGATTTGAGACTTTGCTTGCATTTAGAAGTGTATCATATTTGCCATGGGTCTTGTTATTATGATGTAAAAAAGGGAGTGCAGCTTTTTATGAAAAGAGCTTGTAACATTATGCTTTGGAAGATATCATCAAATTTGAGAGTTACATGTAACTTCAAATCAAATACAGTTTTAGTTGCAAGTCTGAGACAATTTCCTTAGCAATTAGATGTTTGAAATTGACGGAGCCTAACTATTTTTGTCTTTCATGTAATTTGGTTTTGCAATGAGGAAAATGTGTTCTGAATGAACTGTAATTCGTGTGTAAGTACTTTTGCAATGAGGAAAATGTGTTCTGAACGAACGAACTGTGATTAGTGTGTAATTAGTGTATAGAAAAACTGAACCCACCCTCCTTACTCATTTCAGTTTGATCCCTCTCCCTCAGCCCCCCCCCCCCCCCCCCCCCCCCCCATCATGCAGGTTACTTATAATAATAATAATGGACCTAATACATGTACATCATTAGTTAACTGCCAGAATTATCTTGCTTTATATTTGTACCCCTTCCCCCTTACGATTACATTATATGTTTTACCAGACTTGTACATACAACAAAAAGGGTGTATTAATTGCTGTTGATTTCAATATTATGCTTGAAAACTGTACATTTATTAGACTGACAGTATGATGTAATGTTTGAAATGTTCCACTGAATAATGTGTATTGTCTGCACCAGAAGATTTATTTTGTTATATGAATATTGATAACCCAGATCATGTTCTATGTAACTTGTGCATGTTTCAAAAACGATTCTTTTTTTTTGCACTTAATTTTCTAAGTGTAGTCTTTCTTTGTTGATTCAATCGGATTAACTTTGATGATGTGTTGTTAAGATGTGGATGCCAGTGGATGTGTGATGTCGCTCCAATATGATGTATCATTGACAGGTACTGCAGTGAAGTGGGCTGACAACTCTTTGTTACATACTGGACAGTAATGATATTAGACTGAAGTATCCTGTTCTTAATGACACTTTCATATGGACATTCTTTAAACTGGTTGTACAGTGAATTGGTTATTTTTATAATAAAAACAGTGGCGCTAATGCATGCTTATCACTGCTGCTACTGATTGAAGCAAAGATAGAAACTGGACATTTTTCAGCCGCTTGGGTCTGCAAGTCAGTTTACTAGTATGAAGGTGAATTTAATGCTTCTCTTTTGATCTGAAAAGTCCTGATTTATTCAATTTCTAAAAGAAATGCAAAGAAACTACCTCTCTTAACTTCAGATTAGGTGGCGCGGAGGCAGATTTCTACCAGTGCGTGTATCTTTTCATTTGTTTCTTAAGAATAAAGATTTAAGTTCTATTGCATTCCTATTTTCATTTACTGTTTGGCGTATGAACAGCATTTGTACATCGTTTTTAGAATCAGAGTTTCAGTGCTTTGTGTGTGTTCAACATTAAATATTTAGGTATGCGATTGTTTTTTCTTTGTTTTTATCTTCTTTTTTCTTCCTTTTCTACTTAAATGTTTTGTTTATATTTTCATTCCATGAATACTGAAAATAGTAATTTTATTATTTTTTATGACTATACTAGCCACATTCCAGGTTTTTGTTTTCCGTGCAAACAAAAGTGCCAAGGTTCCTCTTGATTATTTTTCTATGTTTCTTTTTTCACTTATGAACCCTTTTTTTCTTATTTATAGACATAAAAACCACATGGAAGATTGTGACTGTGTTCAAAAGTACGAAGGATAATCTTATGTTAAGACTGGGAGTGATGAATATTTGACTGTTTTTTTATTTTATTTTTATTTGTACACTTGAGAATGCTAGTGACATAGATGCTATATTTTTGTTGTTGAAATCACTGCACACAGTTTATAGAAAATGGAAGAAGAAGATTGCAGATGTAGGTCAATCAGGCTTAAAATGTAAAAAGAGGTGTAAAGAGTGAACTGTAATGTAAATGAAATTATTGCAACAAATGCTTGCCAGAGTGGTGGTTTCATCTCTGTACATATTTATGTACAGCCGATTTGACTGTTTTTCTTTGTATTTTCTGTAGGTGGATTTCTCATTTGTTGGTGCAATTCATACACAGTGATCTGGTAGTAGTAGAGTGTACATTTAATCAAAATGCCAAGAAGTTGTTAAAAAATAATGTTTAAAGTTGAAAAAGAATTGTTTTAGTTTTGTGGGTTTTTATTGGGAAGAATGTTTGTACTGTGTGTGGTATTTATTCTCTTGTGAAATTATGCTATATTTTCCCCCGGAACTACTTAAAAAAGATTTCTGTGTGCGAGTGAAGTTGCTGTGGTTTTGAAAAGAATAATCATGTCCTGAGTTTCTCTTTTACCTCTATGATCTGCATCCTAAATGCCATATTTTTCTTCTGCTCCCTATATCACCTGAATGCTTCTCATCATCCTTTCTTTCTCCACTGTTCTCCCCCATCCCCCTCTACCCAGGATCCCAGCATTTTGGTCACTTCTCATTCATCCTGTACTTGGTTGAATTGTCATTGTAAGGTACACCCCTTCCAATGTAGACAGTCAGGTACACCATCAAAGATCCATCTTTTGCATGGGATAAAAACATTCTTCCACTTAAAGAAATGCCCAAAATCAACAACTTGACTGCTTTCTGTGCCGGTTCCGTCTTTTTTTTGTTGACAAATACATTTCTTAAATGAAGCCAACGCCAGTCTGCGAAATTAATTAATTCATTAAAATATTGCCACTCTGCACAGGAAGCAGCCAGGTTTTTTTTTTTTTTTTTTTTTTTTGTGTGTATTGTACATTTTCAAATAATACAGACATGCAAAGTAGTTAAGTACAAAACAGTGTAGATTCCCGAAATACACAGCACAGTCTACCAGAACTGTTACACTTTGTACAATTTTATTATTTTAAAATGTTGGTTCACAGCTGCCTTTGAACATCGAAGCAGCCAGGTTGTTGATTATGGCAGGGATTCAAGTGAAGGGATGGTCTTTATTCATGTAAAAGCCTAGACAGATCTGTGGTGATGTACATAATCAGTTTGACAGGGGAAGGGAAGTCACCTTCAATTTGCCATTTTGATGTTTTAGTTCACCATTTTGATGTTTGTACAGCTACCGGAAGGTTCCAGCACTCATGTAAAGATAACACCTGCATTGTTTTCAGTGGCAATGATAGATTCAGTTCTGATGTTCACCTTTCCGGTTCATTTCCAACTTACCTCTTTGCGTGTGTGTAATTTCTAGCATAGTGTCCTTAATTTTAAGGGTGCTGGGTGCAAGTCTGGGTTTCGGTGAATGCACACAGCCACAGATAACTTTATCATTCTGTAATGGGAGAAAATGCAAGCAAAATAAACCTCACAAGGTTTCAGATTTCCAGCATTTTATGTGCAAAAGTTCGTGTTCTGATTCAGGGTTTATGTTTATATGAAGCACAAGCATGAACAAAATGTACTCCTTTGAACCTGGTTTGATCCAAAAGGTAGGGGGAAAGGGATGGAAACGGGCAGGGCTGTTTTCTTTTTTTTAAAGCGTACATTGTCCTTTGCCTTGTCAGCGTTCAGATTTTATGTGTTTTTCTTAATTTTGCTGTTTTGCTGTTACATTGAAGTGCAGAATATTTTCTTGGATGCAATAATAATCTATCAGAAATATCCATATTAAGTGATCATAACCCCCCTATAGGGGGAAGAATTTACCCGATGCTCCCCAGCATGTCGTAAGAGGCGACTAACGGATTCTGTTTCTCCTTTTACCCTTGTTAAGTGTTTCTTGTATAGAATATAGTCAATGTTTGTAAAGATTTTAGTCAAGCAGTATGTAAGAAATATTAAGTCCTTTGTACTGGAAACTTGCATTCTCCCAGTAAGGTCATATATTGTACTACGTTGCAAGCCCCTGGAGCAATTTTTTGATTAGTGCTTTTGTGAACAAGAAACAATTAACAAGTGGCTCTATCCCATCCCCCCCCTTTCCCCGTCGCGATATAACCTTGAACGGTTGAAAACGATGTTAAACACCAAATAAAGAAAGAAAGAAAGTGATCATATATTTGGGAATTCTAAGGGGCCTCTGGTTATTGAAGGGAAGCAATTGTCTCAGCTATTCCCTTTAATTATATGGTACAGTGGAACCCCCCTTTTAAGACCCCCCCAATTTAAGACTCCCTCCTTTTTAAGACTTTGTTTTCTCGGACTTTCTGTTCATAACCTCTGTAAAATTACCCCCCTTTTAAGACTCCCTCCTTTTTAAGACTCAATTTTCTCAGATTATTGGAGGTCTTAAAAGGGGGTTCCACTGCACATGCTTTGCTGATATATTATGAAAGCATTTTGCAGAAAGATTCAAAATAAAGTCATTTGGTGTTAGTTGATAAGTTTTAGATTCAAGAAATATGTTTTGATTGTATATTATTCAGTGGTATCTAGCGATCTCCACAACAATCACTATGACTTAAAAGTAACATCTCGGCTTTATGCCATTTTGCTTTTTCATTTGAGTTGAATTTTGGTTTTCATTTTATGTTCCATAATCTTTTATTTTAATGACGTACATGTAACTGACTGCACAATTAATTTGATTTAAACCCCTGGTTGCACAAGATATGACGTCTATGCATTTTTTTCTCCATTTTCAGGGGCCAATGACTTTTGTATTTATCGCTAACGATCCTGGAAAACTAGTATAGATAACATTTTCTTTATAAATCTAAATAAGAAATGACTTTTTCCCCCGATTCTAGCATTCCACTGATTTTTCATTCTTCAAAACAGGGAACAATTCCACTAAAAATGCATCATGAAATAAATATATATAGCATTGATTTTTTTGTATTCTTTTTTGTTTTAAATGTGACGTGAATGTGTGTGTGTGTGTGTGTGTGTGTGTGTGTGTGTGATCAGTATTTCATAAGCAAATAAAAATGCTAACTCTAAAACTCCTTCTGCTGAACTGAAACACAGCAAAGAATCGTAGATGTTAATTGTTTTTCAGCTCAACATGACTGGTCCAAAAATCTGCACAAAGGCACACACTTGTGCAGCTAAGTTAATTAAAATGAGTTTTGAGGAGATGCACGTTGGCCCCTCAAACCCTGAGCATAATTACAATATAAAAGCAGCCCCATTATTTTGTTTTTATACATGTCAGCAAGTTGATCTACCATCAGCAAATGCACTGGCCATTTTTCAATAAAACAGTAACCGGCACAGATCATGGCACACACTTAAACATCACTTTTTTTCCCTGTGAGAATGGAAACTCAAAATAAGCCTGTTATTGTTCTGATTGAGCTTATTAAGTACACAGAAAACAAAAACACACACAAAACAAAAACATCAAGAACAACAATTATATCCAACTGCAAAAATTATGAAAAGTCAATGGAGAGTCAACACAAGTCTTTCTTCTTCTGCCTTTGTGGGCTGAAACTCCCACGTACACGTGTTTTTGCACGAGTGGAGTTTTAAGTGTATGACCGATTTTACCCCGCCATTTAGGCAGCCATATGCCGCTTCGTGTTTCTATAATAACCCACCGAACTCTGACATGGATTACAGGATCTTTTAATTGCGCACTTGGTCTTGTGCTTGTGTGTACACACAAAGGGGAATAAGGCACTAGCAGGTCTGTACATAAGTTGACCTGGGAGATCAGAAAAAATCTCCACCGTAACCCGGCTGGGATTCAAACCCACGACCTTCTGCTTTGAAGGCCGGCGTCTTACCACCAAGCCATTGCGCCCGTCCAACACAAGTCAAATTGGTGGCTCTGATCTGTCGATCATTCTTCCTGGTAATTTCAGATTTGAACCAGCCACTGTTATGACAACTGTCATTAGCTGCAAGGCCATCAGGTTAGTGCTTGAATTACTCTTGTTGCTCACTGCAGATAATTTCTCCATGTTCATGTTCATTATTATATTGTCCCATCGCTGACAATTAACCAACTGCACAAGCTACCGGGACCTTTTTTATATTTAGTCAAGTTTTGACTAAATATTTTAACATCGAGGGGGAATCGAAACGAGGGTCGTGGTGTATGTGTGTGTGTGTGTGTGTGTGTGTGTGTGTGTGTGCGTGCGTGCGTGCGTGTAGAGCGATTCAGACCAAACTACTGGGCCGATCTTTATGAAATTTTACATGAGAGTTCCTGGGATTGATATCCCCGAACGTTTTTCTCATTTTTTCGATAAATGTCTTTGATGACGTCATATCCGGCTTTTCGTGAAAGTTGAGGCGGCACTGTCACGCTCTCATTTTTCAACCAAATTGGTTGAAATTTTGGTCAAGTAGTCTTCGACAAAGCCCGGACTTCGGTATTGCATTTCAGCGTGATGGCTTAAAAATTAATTAATGACTTTGGTCATTAAAAATCTGAAAATTGTAAAAAAAAATAAAAAATTATAAAACGATCCAAATTTACGTTTATCTTATTCTCCATTATTTTCTGATTCCAAAAACATATAAATATGTTATATTTGAATTAAAAACAAGCTCTGAAAATTAAAAATATAAAAATTATTATCAAAATTAAATTTTCCAAATCAATTTAAAAACACTTTCATCTTATTCCTTGTCGGTTCCTGATTCCAAAAACATATAGATATGATATGTTTGGATTAAAAACACGCTCAGAAAGTTAAAACGAAGAGAGGTAGAGAAAAGCGTGCTATCCTTCTCAGCGCAACTACTAAACCGCTCTTCTTGTCAATTTCACTGCCTGAACGGTGGACTGACGATGCTATGAGTATACGGTCTTGCTGAAAAATTGCATTGCGTTCAGTTTCATTCTGTGAGTTCGACAGCTACTTGACTAAATATTGTATTTTCGCCTTACGCGACTTGTTTAGTTGTTCCACAGGGGTGATTGTCCATTGATTTAATTTCAGGAGACTTCTGAACAATTTTTGGACTGTACAAAATAAATGTAGCTATTTTTCATGACGTGAACAGATGAAGTAAGTGGTTCACGAATTTAATTCCAGTCCGTTTCTACCGTCTAGCACAGGCATATATACATGTAATATATCAAAGTGAGTCAATGGAAGAATTATAAACATGGCTAAATAGTCTCAAACCAGAGAGCGCGCAGGGTAAGTGGAAATCGACTTCAAAGCTGAACAGTGCTAAACTGGGGTTTTGATTCGGCTCAGATTGATCGAGAGTTAACTTAGTTGAAAATAGGGCAGGATGTTCACATGCACTGACAAATCAGTCCTCACCAACTGCATGTTTTGGCAGTTGAGCCTGAGTTACTTCTCGCAGACAAATATGGTGGTTACAAATGAGCCATGAGAAACAGCATTTAAAAATGCTTTGATCAGACCCAGCATGGTGTCTCGGTTGCAGCAATTGTTACAAAGGTTATATGAACCGAAAGTCAGAAAAAAACAAAAATGATTGTGGGTTTCTGGGGTGGAATAATGAACGATGAAGAGATATGACATGCATTGACCTTGTCTGGGGAGGAGTAATAAATGATGAAGAGATATGATATGCATTGAACTAGTCTGTTTATTTGAACTGCATAAATTCCCTTATTTTCACTATATATATATATTTGAACAATTATGTGTGTAAAGAAAGTGTGAAAAGTGGTGCATTATTGATTGGATATACCAAATTTGTTATCTATTCACTAACGAATTAATCAATTATATTATTCAGGACTGATTGGGATTTTATTTTGATTTTATTTTGGTTTAGTATAAAAGAACACGATGTGCTTCCATTCACAGCTGTTTAGAACGTCCCTTTTCCATTCCAACCTTTTGGTAAACAAGACAAGCGCACTCACTTATAACAATATTACACCGCGAGTATAACACCAATTTTATTTGCTCTTTTTCGGCAGACTTGAACTCAATTCGACAAAACTTTGTTTCTGAGAAGATAAACCTGTGATCTTCTGTCACAATATATGAAATCTAAGACAGTAGAAGGCGTAGATTAAAACACAACAAAAATTTTGCTGACCGGAATCTCAGTCTTGACGCATGCGCAGTGCCGAAGTCTTTTTCCCCGCTCACGTTGAAAATGGCGACTCCCGCAAAAGTAACGAAAACAGAGGGTAAAAATAACCACGATGCCGCCGACGAACAGGCAGGTTAGTTGGAAAGTTTCAGATGTTTTCTTAAACGTAACGCGTACGCGCGTGGGTTTGTTATTTGTGGCTGTTTTCCCCTAATTTGACCGACTGAGGAAGTGCGTGTAGGAACACCACGCTTGTTTTCGCCATGTGCAATGCCTTCTTTTGTTGTCTCTTCCTTCCCTAAAGATAGATCGTGGCGTTAGTGCCCATTATTTGAAATAATTAAAGAAGCAATTTATTTCCCATGTTTATTTATGCATTATGTCGTTCTGACTGTCGTTAATGACATGTAGTGTAGGATCAGTTAGAGTTGGTAGTAGGAAACGAATGAGAACAAGTGCCCGTAGGCCGGTCTTGCGGAGGTTGTTCCACAATGAAATGCAGGAAGAAGTGGCACAACATGATTGTGCCTTTTGATCGCTGTTTCTGCTATCGTCAGCAAAATGCCAGCGTACTAAATTTGAACATGCTATTCTTGAAAGAAAGGGTTTGATGTATTTTTATTGACAGCGCGAACTTTCCAAGAATGATTTGCTGAGCGAGTTGGAAACTAGGTTGGAGTTACGTCCCTTTGCAAAAAAAAATGCTTTGGTAACTTTTTCGCGGGCGGCCAGAGTGAGCACAGTGCTAGTCTGCTACAATATCAACAGATATGCTTTTACATATTGCCAAGTTCAGATATCTTTTAGTTGTGACAATGCAGGAAGGATATGGGTCATTCTCAGAAATGGTGGTCCAAAGTGTTACATACAAAGTAAAAAATAAAGTGTCAAGAAATACAAAATAATTGTTTTTACTATGAAGTCTATTGTTTGCTATACTATACATAATAATGCAAAAATTAGACAAAAAGAGTAATTGGTTGCTGAATAAGAGACGTTTTAAAGTGTTGTATTTACGTGATGAATGTTGTAACATGGAAACCAAATTCCAACTTTAAACCACCTAAACCTTCAATCCTTTGTGCATTTTTTTATCAGTTCTGCAGTATTTTTGTGTTCTACCCAACACATTCTAGTTATGAAAGGTAAGGACTTGAACTAATATTGGTAAAAAAATGACATTTGGAACTGACTAAGGTGAATGTCGCAACACAGAAACGAAATGCTTGAACCACTTTCGGTTCCTGTGCGACAGACATGAATCTGCACTGTTTGGCCTTTCCTGCCGGCAAAACCCGTCTGACCCAAAATAACTACACAAAACACAATTCGTCAGAGTTTGCTGTATTTGTTGAAAGTTCCTGTTGCGTTCAGATTACCCATTTTAAGTACTTGATGAATGTCGAACATCGACAATCAGAGGATACGAAAACTTCTTGGCTGCTTTGTTCCGCTAAACTTCGCGCTTTGAGAGACTGTTTGCACTCGATATCCTTCCGACACTACATTGTCGCCATCCGCGGTGTGTAAGTTTGTGACAAAGCTTTGCAGGCTCGACAATTAAGTAAAAACTATCTTCAGTCGTAACGTAGGTCGGGAAACGACGCCATGAGTTTCAGCAAATGATATGATTCTGGTGTTTTCTGTGAATATTTGGCTGTGATTCAAAGGACTATTTTCTTGTTGGAACTTCCTGTGCGCCAAAGAGCTAAAAATAGCCGTGATGTGGCAAAGTCATGGAGCACATTGCTGTTCGATGTTCGCGCGTCGAGTTTGGATACAATGCATTACGACATTCATAATTTTTTGTTCGAAGCCCGTAACTTCAAATTCAGCGTGAGTTTTTGCAAAGATGTGTTGCTACGTCCAAGACTGAACTCCTGACTGTTGATTGCAGTAATTTGTTGGTGTTTGCATGTTTGCATTTAGCCATGAGACTGAACATATTGTTGATCACGAAAGTCGTGTAACGCTTCGGCGATCCGGAAACGGCCGAACTTCGCAATTGAAAAGCACACAAAAACAACACCAACGTATAGAAACCATTTTTATTGACATACAACAATGCTTTAATGTCTCAGGAATAGATTCAGATGAAAAAAGTCGTGGTAGAAATAATTTTAATTTACTTTTTCATGATTTCAAATGTGTCACCCCTACTCACTCTCACTGGACCACCATTTCTGAGAATGACCCATATCAGCTTTACCTAAAATAGTAAATGACAAGTGTTTGACTCAGTCGCTTAGTGTAGCCACTGGCCACTGCTAAATTAATAAATAATAGCCTTTATTAATTTAGCAGTGGCCAGTTCCTCCAAGTCCAAGAAAAATCCCTCAATCTTGAAGTTGAACTTTGGAATTGTACATTCAAAGCTCACAAGCCTGTGCAAATATTGCTTTATATATCAGAGGAGACGCTTTTGCCAGTGCAGAATGAGCTCCAAAGTCAACGTAATTTCAGACCTGGGAACCCATACGATTTCGCCGTATTTTGTACGCATGATTGTCTAGAATACGATCAGTACGGTCAGTGAGAAAAAAATACGACCAGAAACATTCCTAGACTACTTTTCTTCACAAGCCCATCTTGAAGCCGATCCAGTATTTTGACACATGATCACAGTTTTTGTCAGTAAACATTGAAAAAAAAGCATTTGTTTTAAATGTATAGGTAAATTTAATCAATGGTGTGACGGACGCGTGTGAAGCATGCTTTAATCATGGATGTTCATATGCTGTGTGGAGTACGCTCATTTTTCTGAAAATACACCAAGTTTGTTTGAGAATACTCCAAGTGCAAAACAGGGGTTCCCAGGTCTGTAATTTGTTGCATTCGTCAAAGAAAAAGTGCTTTCGTAAGCCAATTTTGTTTTTTCTGTAGCTGTCATTTTAAATTGGCTGAGCCGATGTTTCCCTTCTTAACATTAATATTTAAAATGTAAATAAAACACATCTGTAACATTCTGTAGAGCTCTCTACAAGTACAATTTACTTTTTATGCTTCTTCTGCATTTATAAATGGCATGAGATTCCAATGTTCACTTGTGTTTTTTCTCTGCATGGGTGCAACTCTGCCGGCTACACGCCGGCAGCCGGTTTTTGGTTTCATCGGCTGCCGATGTTTTTGTTCCAGGAGAGTTTTTTTGGCATTTTAAATACTAAAAAAGCTGGACCCCAACTTTTGCCGGTTTTTGGAATTTTCCAGGTTGCACCCATGTCTCTGCCATATAACTTATAAGCCACACCACGCTTTCGAGGGAGGGGCTACCTAAATGGCAGAGAAAAAACAATCTACGGAATGATACAGATGCGTTTTGTTTACAGAAAATGTTAAATTGTATTGGTTGTGGAAGAGTTGCGCCCCTTTAATTTAGTTCAAAACAGTGAGGCTATCAGGCATACAACAGTGGCCACTGATTAGTGCAGGAAAGCTATCAGCATCATGATGCCCCATTTCACTGTGAAGCCGTTAGCAATGTGTGTTTGCCTCACTCAGTCACTGTTTCAAAAGAGCGCAACTCTTGCACAGCCAATTTAAAAGAACAGTTATTTCCTAGCATTGTCAACTGTGCATTATGATATAAGATGACATGATTTGAGTTATAGGTTTATTTGGTTTTAGAAATGTATTTCTTTTTCCTTGACAGACAAAGAGCAGCAGGAGGCGATAGAACAAATAGACGAAGTACAAAATGAGATTGACCGGTTGAACGAACAAGCCAGTGAAGAAATCTTGAAGGTTGAACAGAAATACAACAAACTGCGGCAGCCATTCTTCAAGAAGCGATCAGACCTCATCGCAAAAATTCCCAACTTCTGGGTCACTGCTGTATCCTTGATGTTTGTGTGCATGTGTGTTCTTATGAGACTTTTTAGAGTGTTCTTTTTATTTTATTTTTTCTATTTTTTTAGGACAAGAGAATGATACCAGTGGTTATTGTTGTTTCTGTGTCGGCACATTTGGTTTACTTTCAGTGTAAATTCTGAATCTTGCAATTGCATTTGAAAATGATCTCCAAATAAAAAGTTAACTAAGATTAAGAAGAAAAGAGGGGAAGTGTTAAGAAAGATCATTACAGGGAAATACAAAAAGACAAAAGGATGGAGGAGGTGCAAGGGCTTTAGCCATAGGTTGACCCTTGCTTGATATGGTGTGGTCTTTGATCGTTTTTCATGTAAAATTTATGGCTTGTTGACAAAACTTTTTAAAAGACAAAAAAATCATTGCTGGTCTTGAAAAAACAAACAATCTCTGCGATCTCGAAAGCAATTAAAATTGGGTATTATTTGATATCCTTGACTTTCACCAGTTTGTGAACCACCCTCAGGTGTCAGCTTTGTTGACAGAAGACGACGAAGAGGCCTTGCAGTTCTTGACCAAGGTCGAGGTCCAAGAGTTTGACGACATCAAGTCTGGTTACACAATCAACTTCGTAAGTCCCTTTTTCTTTTGCTTCGGTGATGTGTTTTTTTGTGTGTTTCAAACAAATCATTGAATGGGTTTGCCTCTCAGTTTCACAGGAGAGGGTGGATTCACAAGCAGCAGATTGAAGCATCTTAATTCTTTTGGGGTAAACGTTTCGTGTGCATTCTCTGGTTAACATAATAGTGGTGCTGATCAGTTCTCCCTTGTTCAATCAGTCAATCAAAATGAATTTTATTATCTCAAACATGAGAAATTAAATGTATATTTTTTCTGGTAATTTTATTTTGGGTGGGGTGGGTGTAGGCTAGTAAAGAAACATTCCTTTAAGACACATTCCAAAAATATTCTAAACAAAAGGTAGTGGGGTGATTTTATTAGTGCTTTTTGAAATGAGCAAAAGTATTGAGTTATAATGACCAAGTTTTGACATCTTTCTTGTCAAGAATGAAAATGAAGAATCCGGCTTCTCGGAACCTGAAAAAGAGAGGCTGGCTCTATGGAATTATTATATTCACTTTGTGAGTTACCTTCTCTATCCTGTTGTACTAAATTGTATGTAATCAATGAATTTTTCCACCATTTCTTTCAGTTTGACACAAATTTCTTTGCACTGTATTTTTCTCAAGAACATTAGCACCTCAGCACTTCTTAAAACTGCTTTCATTTGATAACCAGAAACAGTTGTATTAACTACAGTTCCCCCCGCGGGTTAGGGGGAAGAATTTACCCGATGCTCCCCAGCATGTCGTAAGAGGCGACTAACGGATTCTGTTTCTCCTTTTACCCTTGTTAAGTGTTTCTTGTATAGAATATAGTCAATGTTTGTACAGATTTTAGTCAAGCAGTATGTGAGAAATGTTAAGTCCTTTGTACTGGAAACTTGCATTCTCCCAGTAAGGTAATATATTGTACTACGTTGCAAGCCCCTGGAGCAAATTTTTGATTAGTGCTTTTGTGAACAAGAAACAATTGACAAGTGGCTCTATACCATCTCCCCCCTTTCCCCGTCGCGATATAACCGTCGTGGTTGAAAATGACGTTAAACACCAAATAAAGAAAGAAAGAAAGCACCTCAGCACTTCTTAAAACTGCTTTCATTTGATAACCAGAAACAGTTGTATTAACTACAGTGAAAATAAAAATCTTCTCTGCTGTGACACGTTTCTGATTGTGATAACTATAGTTCTCGGTTAGTCATCTGGGAGAGATGATTATTTCTGACTCATGCTCTCCGCTGAACCACCACTTTGCTATAATGAAATTGTTATTGGGCTCCCCAAACTGTGCAGTCTAAGCACTAGAAGCAACTGAAAAAAATAAGAAATTCTTTATGCACCACAAAGCACTAAACTTAGAAGATAGTGGGTCCAGGGACGCTTTTTGGCTTTACCTGCGTACCGTCAGTACTTATGTGATACAGAATGCCCAAGAACGTAAACTTGGCTAGATTTGAAGACAAGAACATGTTCTGCCAAATCTGTACCATCTCAAATACACAGAGTAATTCTAACCAATATAACAAATAGCGCTTTAGTGAAGGTCTCACAGAACTGCCAAAAGTTGTCCTGGTTTTGGTATCTTCTAAAGTTCAGGTGAGGGGGTCCTTGGGCCCCAGACAAATATTTAATTGGGTGTCCCAGGACCCTCTAGGTACTGTGTCTGTGGGGAGCCCTGTTGTTAAAACATTTTGTTTGCAGGTGCTTGTAATCGGCCAAACATATTTTTCTACTTTTACTTTTAGTATCCATTATGACTATGATTATGACTTTGAAGTAACAATGTACAGACATTAGTTATTAGTTAGGGAAGGAGAGCTGTTGGTCTGAAGATCATAAATATAACACATCAGGTACAGGTTACAAGCAGTCTGCCCTGTATATGCTGTATATAAACACCTTGCGTGGAGAGTTAGATTATGTGTACCTGTTATGTATTTTTACTGTAGTCATGTTCAGCTGTCTTTTTGCTTAAAATCACATGGCATTGCTGTTGATCATTCTCGCAGGCTGGGGGGTCCTAAAGATAATTTATTATCATTCACTGATTCAGAATACATGCCAGGTACCCAAACAGTTGCCAAAACTTGGATGAGATGTGATATTGATAAAGCAGTATGTAAGAAATGTTAAAGGCATATGTACGCGCTCCCGTGTTTACAAAGTGTAGTTTGCCCATAATCGATGTCAAACGCACCATAAGACCATATAATGACGATATGTCACCATGCGCGGACCATAATACATGCATTACAGCTTGTTCTAGCCTCTGAAAAAGTGAGGATGTCAACAAAGCCGCGGTGTTAGCTCCCTTGCATCAACGTTACATGTGTTGCCAAATCTATAAATAGGACGATCCAGATCAAAATGAAAATTAACATATCTCAACATTGAAGGGGTCCTAGACCACAATATTTTGCAGGGAACTTAATTTAGCATGTCTCCAGCTGTTGGTAAAGCAATTAGCGTGTATAGTCATCGAGTACATATGCCTTTAAGTCCTTTGTACTGGAAACTTGCATTCTCCCAGTAAGGTCATATATTGTACTACGTTGCAAGCCCCTGGAGCAATTTTTTTATTAGTGCTTTTGTGAACAAGAAACAATTAACAAGTGGCTCTATCCCATCTCCCCCCTTTCCCTGTCGCGATATAACCTTGAACGGTTGAAAACGACGTTAAACACCAAATAAAGAAAGAAAGAAAGATGTGATATTGATAATTTCGACTTTCATGATTAGAATATTTTGTGTGCAGCATCTCATAGTCCGTGTACTCTACATTACAATCTTCCTGATGCTGTTCCTAACATGTGGACCTATCACAAGTATTTTACTTGCTGTTGTTTGAGTAAACTTAAACTCTACTTTTTGTTATTGGTGTGTTTGCTTTTAGTGCTTCGACAGCAACCCATATTTTGATAACGAGGTCATCTCCAAGGAGTTCCATCTCAACGACACAGGGGAACCATCCTCCAAATCCACAACCATCAAATGGAAAGAGGGAAAGGTGAGACAAGCGAGAAAAACTGTTCTTTGTCCCTCCCTGCTTCTTCTTTTCCTTCACTTTTTTTCCTGTTTTTCTTGAGTTACAGGGCTTTTTCCTCTTTTCTCAATGCTGTTTTCTGTTCTCAAGCTTTCAGTTTCACAAACGTTAGGGTTAAAAAAAATACTGACATTGATGAAAAAGATCATTGCACTGTACATGTCCAGTTTGGGAATTCAAGGGTTAATTGATAAAGAGTTGCAACTTCATTTCTTTATCTTTGTGTTATACATTATTTTAAAGTTTTGGTTGTGCAGTACTGCACGTTTCAACACTGTAATGATTATATTTCTACTGTTTCAGGACCTGACAAAGAAGCCAACGGCAGCACAGAAGGGCAAGAAACGATCACATGACGACCAGGAGTCGTTTTTCTGCTGGTTTTCAGACCATGCTGATGCAGGTAAGAGCTTGCACTGGTGTTACTTTTATAGATGCTGAATTTTACTGCCTATAAATAGAAGCCTTTACATGTGTGTTTGCGATGGAATTTTGTTTCAGACAGGTGTATAGTAGGAGTTGTTTGGAGGTGGGATGATTTAGGGTCAGAGCTTGGAGACTTTTTTTTTTCAAAAGATACATTAGTTCTTGAATCAAAGTTCACCAAGTTGGCAGTGTAATTATACTGTCTTCATCATTCATTAGCAGACCTGTGCACATATACAGTTTCTCCGTAATTTCTCTGATTTTTATATGCAGAATACGTTGCTACGGATTTTTAATTAAAATTCCGAAATTCCGATGTTTTACTCTACAACAACAACAAAAATTGTACTTTTTTTCCTGTTTTAGGATGTTTTGACCAATTAGTTGGCCGTTGCACTGAAAAGACGTTTTCCGATTTACCGGAAGCGCGCGTGTTCTCAGCATTGAGTCTTTGTTCTTAGACTTAGTTTGTCCAGCGTCTGCATGGCAATTTGTGATTGAAGTGAAACATGGAAAAGAAAAAAAGAGTGCAAGATTCAGATAGTGAAGAGGAGACACCAGCTCTGTCACCAAAGAAGAAGAAAACGGCACAACAGTGCCGGAAGTCCAGTTGGTGCTTTGTGAGCAGAATTATGTCTTGAACTGTCGTTACAGCTTACTACTGAAACATTTTAAACTACTGAAATTTGGTTTGTTTACTACTGATGAGCGTTTTGAGTGTGCACAGGTCTGCATTAGTTCCTCAAAAGAAAAGTCCATTTGGCCCTTATGCCGTTATGGGACATTCTTTTAAATGGCTATGGGTCTGTCATCAACAACAATTAGTCATCTTACTGTCAATCAGCCTCTGTATTTTGTCATTCAACAGCAAGCTCTGTGATGTTTTAACAGATTACCTGCATTCAGCTGATGTATGCTTTTTGGTTTCAGGTGCAGATGAGTTAGGTGAAGTTATAAAGGACGACATCTGGCCCAACCCCCTCCAGTACTACTTGGTAAGTCATAGAAAGTGTCACAATATGACAGAAAGTGATAATGTGGAATAATGAGGATGAAAGTTGTGTTTTTTGAAACTATGAAAGTTGTGTTTTTTGAAACTATGAAAGCTTTGAAGAAAGGTGTGTGTTTTTACATTTAGTCAAGTTTTGACTAAATGTTTTAACGTAGAGGGGGGAATCGAGACAAGGGTCGTGGTGTGTTTGTCTGTGCGTGTGTGTGTGTGTATAGCGATTGAGAGTAAACTACTGGACCGATCTTTATGAAATTTTACATGGGAGTTCCTGGGTATGATATCCCCAGACGTTTTTTTCCTCATTTTTTCGATAAATGTATTTTATGACGTCATATCCGGCTTTTTGTAAAAAGTTGAGGCGGCACTGTCACACCCTCAATTTTCAATCAAATTGATTGACATTTTGGCCAAACAATCTTCGACGAAGGCCAGGCTTCGGTATTGCATTTCAGCATTGAGGCTTAAAAATTAATTGATGACTTTGGTCATTAAAAATCTAAAAATTGTAATTAAAATTATTTTTTTATAAAACGATCCAAAATTACTTTTATTTTATTCTTTATCATGTTCTGATTCCAAAAACATATAAATATGTTATATTCGGATTAAAAACAAGCTCTGAAAATTAAAAATATAGAAATTATTATTAAAATTAAATTTCCGAAATCGTTTCAAAAACTATTTCATCTTTTTCCTTGTTGGTTCCTGATTCCAAAAACATATAGATATGATATGTTTGGATTAAAAACACGCTCAGAAACTTAAAACGAAGAGAGGTACAGTAAAGCGTGCTATGAAGCACAGCGCAACCGCTACCGCGCCAAACAGGCTCGTCACTTTCACTGCCTTTTGCACTAGCGGCGGACTACGTTCAGTTTCATTCTGTGAGTTCCACAGCTTGACTAAATGTAGTAATTTCGCCTTACGCGACTTGTTTGAAACTATGAAAGCTTTGAAGAAAGGTGTGTGTTTTTTGAGTCACTTGAGAAAAAGTGACTCTATGTAATCGGTCAGTGTTAGTCTGTCCGGCCGGCCGTCCGGCCGGCCGTCCGTAGACAGCACCTTAACGTTGGACTTTTCTCGGAAACTATCAAAGCGATCGGGCTCATATTTTGTTTAGTCGTGACCTCCAATGACCTCTACACTTTAACGATGGTTTCGTTGACCTTTGACCTTTTTCAAGGTCACAGGTCAGCGTCAAAGGAAAAATTAGACATTTTATATCTTTGACAAAGTTCATCGGATGTGATTGAAACTTTGTAGGATTATTCTTTACATCAAAGTATTTACATCTGTAGCCTTTTACGAACGTTATCAGAAAAACAAGGGAGATAACTAGCCTTTTCTGGGCTTTTCTCGGAAACTATAAAAGTGACCGGGCTCAAATTTTATGTGAACGTGACTCATTGTGTTGTGAATAGCAATTTCTTCCTGTCCATCTGATGCCTCATATAATATTCAGAACTGCGAAAGTGACTCGATCGAGCGTTTGCTCTTCTTGTTGAAACTATGAAAGCTTTGAAGAAAGGTGTGTGTTTTTTGAAACTATGAAAGCTTTGAAGAAAGGTGTGTGTTTTTTGAAACTATGAAAGCTTTGAAGAAAGGTGTGTGTTTTTTGAAACTATGAAAGCTTTGAAGAAAGGTGTGTGTTTTTGAAACTATGAAAGCTTTGAAGAAAGGTGTGTGTTTTTTGAAACTATGAAAGCTTTGAAGAAAGGTGTGAGGAGAGAGGTGCTAAATAAACCTCATTGTTGTCTAATATTCTGAGTTTTCATCCCTTGGTTATTTGAGCTTCAAAACGACGTTTGTGTGTGAAGCATATTTTTTGTTACAGATTTAATATTATTTTCTTCTTATAATGATAGTGATAACAGATTGAATATTATTTTCCTGTTTAAAAATGTGATAAAAGATTTGATATTACTTTCCTCTTTGAATGAAATTGAATGTTGGTGATAGTGAATATTTGTTTATTGACTGTTAGGCCTCGGAGATCGATGAGGAGACGGGGGCAGGCGATGAGGACGACCTCGATGAGGAAAACCTGGATGGGGAGGAGGAGGAGGAAGAAGACTTCGACGATGAGGTGAGTGGTTAATAATTAACTTTCTTGTTGGGATTATGAGGAAGATACTTTTGTCAGATAAATTTCTCCAGATTAGTTTTATTATTGTAGACTGACAAAACATTCATGTTGAGCTCTGATGTGATTGTCAGCTGTGAAGTCCGCCGGTAGCATTGAAATGCAGCAAGTACTTGTGATCATAATGTGTGAAGCTCATAGCTGCTCCTTTGAAATGAATGCAACATACATATTTTATTCCTGAATCTCCCCAGCATCTTCATTACATTATGTTAATTTCAAGCATGTGCGTTTGTTAGTGTGATTTATTTGGATACGCCTTGACTTGAACTCGTCATTTGGTCATATCTACCAGTTTATCATTCGATTATGGTTGTTGAGCTTGCTGATGGCAACTTTCTACAGAGAAGGTGAACCTCCTCCAAATGGACAGATTAAGTGTTCAACCTTTTTCAATCACCCCACTATAGAGACTATAGTACTCCTGTTGGAGGAATATTTTATTTCTTTGATGAGCTTGTCCCCTACAAATGCATGATGGCTGGTTAGTGTAAGGTTGCTGTGATTAGTTTACCTTCAGAGCCAAAAAAACAAGAAAGGTAAGTTGTTGGAACGTTTGTTATTGACAAAACAATACGTTACAGTCACAAATATATCGACCCAACGGTCTTATAAGTGCACAGACAAACAATTCATAACAAGAACTTAGCTTGATCGAATAAATCATGCATCAAGCTAAGTTCTCGTTACTAATTGTTTGTCTGTGCACTTAAAAGACCGTTGGGTCGATATATTTGTGACTGTAATATATTGTTTTGTCAATAACAAACGTTCTAACAACTTACCTTTCTTTTTTTATTCTGAATTTTGGAACATTGGCAGTCTCTTTGTTTTTGGATTTACCTTCAGAGCCACAAGAGTTTAATAATAATATGCTATTCTTCTCTGTTTCAGGATGGTGCAGAAGACGATGATGGCGACGGTGAAGAAGAGGGGTAGATGTCTTGACACCCAGCCTTTTTCTTTTTTTCCTCCATTGTCATTTTGTCACATTCTCCATCGTCAGCGTAAAGACAACTGTGGGAGGGCAGGATTCTTGGTCGTCACTGGCGGCTAATCACGCAAATTGAAAGAACTTGTCTTTTTCTCCCTGATTCAAACCAGTGAAATGTTTGTTTGTCGGAGTTATCTCTAGAATTTTGTTACTGCATAGAAATATGAAGTGTATTAATTAAGATGTTTGGTTATATGTATGAAAACTTGTTAAAACGAAACTGCCAGTGCGTAAATTCAGTGTAATCCAGAATCATTGCAGATTGTATCTGTGAGATAAGGTGGGGAATTTGTTCTTCTCTGTTGAACTGACTTTGGGGGTGAATCATGGATAGTGTTCAGATTTCTTCATGCTGTATTAAGTGAAAAGTCAAATATAATTCTCAAGGGTCCAAAACATATCCGCAAGCGAAGTCATATGAAAGGATTCTTTCAACATATGGGCTAAAAATTGTTTTCTTTTGTACCTAATGTAACTTGAAATAGTGAAAACGAGATGGCATGTCCCTTCCTGCAAGTTGTTTGAGACAAATAAATGTTTTGTTGTACACTTGTCCCACTGGTTTTGCTTGTTATGGTGTGAGAGAGAGAATGAATGCATTTCACTGTTGTTTTGTGTGTGTACAAGTTATGGCATGAAAGAATGGGAGAGAGTGTGTACATGTATTGGGCTGAGCAAATTGTGTCGGTGAACACGAACATGTCCCGTACATCTGTGCTATGAATGAACTGTTTGGACAAGCTACGCTAATTCATTGTTAAAGAAAGAATGTTGCGATTGGATTTCCCTTTGAGCCATGTGACAGTACCTGCTATTCCGACTTGGTCGTGTGACGGACGTTTTCTTCCACACTAGATTACGTTGATTGTCTAACGAAGCCGTCGGGCTGAGTTAGACATCAGCTAATTGAGTGTGGAAGAAAACTGTCACACGACCAAGTCCGAATAGCATTTATTGTCTCACAGCTTCAACAGAGGAGAGAACAAACACGTTTTGTGTACTCAAGCTTGACAAACCTAAACACAGGAGCAGCCATTGTGAAGAGATCTCATCTACTTTTTGAGGAAGTGACCGAACAACTGTGAATGACGTCACAGTCTGTATCTTTTAAAGCATCGCATTCTTCATGACGTCTTTCTGTGTCTGCATCAGCGGAATGTTTGTTCATTCCGGAATCTTTGTCATCTATGTTCAGAACTCTGTCCTTATAGACAGTGTCAGACTAACAGGCCTCCTGAGCGAGCCACTTTTCAAGGGAAGCTAAATTCGCGTATGGAAACAGTACTGTCGTCTGGCATGCCGTTTTCAGTATTCTGAGTGTTGAAGAATTTGTAAAGAGAAGAAACGATAACAGCAGGAGAAATAAGTCGTGTGTGCATTTTTTGGCTTTTGGAGGGACGATTTTGAGTTTGAATCCGTTCTTGCCATGCTCCTAAAGCGTGTAACATGCAATCTTGCACACGTTTGCTTTAGTAGTGGCAAAGAAGGAAAGCGTGTGACATAGTCTGACAAAAACTCGTATTGAGGTGGCTAGCTGAGACTACAAAAGAGTGCATGCTTGTGTGTGTACAAACGTAGAAGTAAAAGAAATTCTAACTAAAATCGATTGATACATTAATGTAATGTATTTTTGCCAAGAATATGACATTTTACACAACTCTCGACAGTCATTGTTCGTTCACCTCAATCGCTGGCGCTATCTCGGAGGAACACTCGATCTGTGTGAAATGTCATATTTTGGGCAAAAATACAAATAACGTAAAACGTTGAAGCTTTGACCAGTGCAACGGCAAAGAAGAATAAGTTTGCTCAAAAGAAGTAATTGCTGATAACCATCCTTGTTACAGCACGTTATACTGGTTCTGACCTTCAAGCTTGTTAATACAATATATCATATAAAGGAAAGATATTGATGTGAATGCAGGTAATCTTGATAAGAAATGCACATGGACGTTTGTTTGATAGTGACAATTGAAAAGCATTTATGCACAGATTTGTTTCTTTCTTGTTAGACTTTGAGGCAGGAAGGCTTTGTTAATGATTCCCAATTTTTTTGCAGCACAGTCTTTGTGAATTTCAATTTTCCGGAACATATTTCCTTCCCCACAGAAATATCAAAATAAATAAAATAAAGGATACTCAATCATATCAACAAGATACATGAGTTATAGACAATAACATCCAAGACAAGAAATGTGAAAAGCAAAAAGGTTGGCATGTTTTTCTTTAATTTCTGTCACTGAGTCGAGTTGGTACTGAACAGAATAAGATGGTCATAATAATATTATGGTACTGTACCCTTGCAGGACGTCAATAGGGTCAAGGTTGCAATGATTAATGCCATCATTTTTCACACTATGTTTTAGAACGGGTGTTAGTCACACAAAACCTGTGTACAGAAAATGAATTGCATGCTTACACTTGGTTGAACCCAGGTCATCCGATTATTAGCCATTCACTACGAAGGAGTTCACAAAGGCTGAAACGCAACGCGCACACACACACACACACAAACCAATTGGTTTTAAACTTAGTGAAGTTTTGGAAATTGTCTTGGACATTATTGGCTGACCAGTGGACTAGTTGAGAAAGATTCAGAAACTTAGTCTAAACAAAAGACAACTTCACCAAAACGAGTCAAACTTTTAAGCAGAAGCAGAAGCTCTCATGCAGGCCGCCTCCTTGGTTCAGGACTCCGCAGACTCTTGCTACCAAGTTGTCTTCCTCTCGGACGCCCCTTCAGGCCCTAGAGAACGACAAACTCCCACAGCTGGCCAAAGCATTACAGCTGGTCAGACAAACCAGAAGAGTTGTCCTCCAGTGGATACCAGCACACTGTGGGATACCAGGAAATGAAAGGGCAGATGAGCTGGCGAAAGAAGGAGCAGTGGAAGACCAACCTGAAAACAGTGTCAGCTTTAGTGAGCAGAAGACAATCATTAAGGCATTGATGAGGCCAAGGACAAACAGAGATGACTACCACACAATGTCCAGAGAGCAGCAAGTCAACCTCATCAGGGTGCGTACTGGCCACAACAGGCTCAATGCTCACATAAACCGAAAGTTCAAGCTGGCGCCATCACCAACCTGTGCCTGCAGTCAAGAAGACCAAACAGCGGAACACATCTTACAGCGATGTCCCTTACTAGATGAGGAGCGAAAAGAAGTGTGGTCGTCACCAACTCCCTTGCAGACCACTATACGGCAGTCGACAGGAGTTGGAGAAAACGACAACATTTATCACCAGTGCTGGACTGATCGTGTAACCTCTGCGAACGCCAAGAAGAAGAAGACCAAAACGAGTTGTCTGCTCTCTGAACAGAAAACCAGCCAACATCTCTTCGATACAGACAAGGGAAGGTCTAGGTGGAACAATTCAAAAGCACCTTCTGGTAGTGAGACGGGTTATTCAGAATATTCTTGAGTCTAGAAAATGTAGTAGTAATGTGAATACCACCACCAAGTGCTCACTCTTCATATTATTGACAATTTCCATCACACATTCATTCCACCCACAAACAAAAATGTACAATGCCTTCGGGTTGCATAAGAACACTACAAGCAGCCATTTGTTCCATGAAGCTCATCCTTCTTCTTCTTCTTGTCGTTCGCTGTTAGATCGTCAGTCCGGACTGCAGGGTGAAACGTGCTGTCCTCTCCAAGTCCCTTTTGGGGCCGTATAGCTTCTTTTGTAGCGCTGTCTCCTCTGGCCAGGTGGTGTCCCTCAGAGCACTGTGTATGGACAAGCCTGCAGGATGTGCTCTGCTGTCTGATTCTTGCCACACGGACATAGGGGGGAGGGAAGTAGCTTCAGCTTTGTGGGCCATATATGATGGTTTTAGTCTGTTATGTCCAGTAGTCTGATCTGAGTAGGACGACTTGTTCTTCACGTTGGGGCAGGTGGTAGGAAGCTCATCCAACATGCTAAATTATACTTTTTATGGACTAACAAATTGAACAGAACTTAAAATATTTGTGCATGAACAAACACACCCAATGCCTCTGGGAACCAAATACAGCATATTTTGTGCGTACAATTTTAAAACAACTAACGATCAACAAAACATGACATATTTGCCTATTCACAGCAGTGTAGCCATCAAATGTCATCACAAAACTGTTACCCCTCAGTTTTTTAACAAAGATATCTCTACTCTCTCCTCATGTTACAACACACGGACCAATAAACAACAACAAACTTAGGGAAATCAAAATATGACTGAAAATCAGTAAAAACTGATCACCAACACAAGGGTTTCATGCATACAAGCAAAGTGCTTTCTTTCTTTATTTGGTGTTTAACGTCGTTTTCAACCACGAAGGTTATATCGCGACGGGGGAAGGGGGGAGATGGGATAGAGCCACTTGTCAATTGTTCTTTCTTTCTTTATTTGGTGTTTAACGTCGTTTTCAACCACGAAGGTTATATCGCGACGGGGGAAGGGGGGAGATGGGATAGAGCCACTTGTCAATTGTTCTTTCTTTCTTTATTTGGTGTTAACGTCGTTTTCAACCACGAAGGTTATATCGCGACGGGGAAAAGGGGGAGAGGGGATAGAGCCACTTGTCAATTGTTCTTTCTTTCTGTATTTGGTGTTTAACGTCGTTTTCAACCACGAAGGTTATATCGCGACGGGGAAAAGGGGGAGATGGGATAGAGCCACTTGTTAATTGTTTCTTGTTCACAAAAGCACTAATCAAAAATTTGCTCCAGGGGCTTGCAACGTAGTACAATATATTACCTTACTGGGAGAATGCAAGTTTCCAGTACAAAGGACTTAACATTTCTTACATACTGCTTGACTAAAATCTTTACAAAAATTGACTATATTCTATACAAGAAACACTTAAAAAGAGAAACAGAATCCGTTAGTCGCCTCTTACGACATGCTGGGGAGCATCGGGTAAATTCTTCCCCCTAACCCGCGGGGGGTAAGCAAAGTGCTAGCCATTTGTATATATCTGCACAGTCACATACACACCATATTATCACAGACACAGGGATAACATACATGTATACATCAATCTGCAAGTCACTCACAGGAATCGACTGCACAAACACACATACACTTTGGTAGTTCTCAGATCTTGAGGCCTATGCTATTTTGTGTGTGTCATACAGTGGGCTTTCTGTCAAGGGAGGTAAGAAATCTTTTGAGTCTGTTGGGCAAGGGGAGCTCAGGGACAGTGATCAGCAGTTTTCCTTTGAGCTTGGCACGTATGATGCGACGACAGACTAGCTGCAGGGAGTCGACGGTGCACGACATCTCGTGAACCTGAACCTGGAGACAGAGAGAAATGACACAGAGATGAAGTACAGTAACATCAATTAGTAGATCACACATGTATGTATCGATTGAACACTGGATTTCCCTTCATTGAGCCATGTGACGACAGAGGCCGACAAAACTTCATATTAGGGCAGCTGCAGACACAGGCACAGGGATAACATACACAGGGATAACATACACAGGGATAACACAGGGGTAGCCGAGACTACTAAAAAGTGCATGTTTGTGATCGATCAATCATAAAAACTTAAAGGAATTCTGACCTGATTCAATCGATACATAAATGTTATTTGTATTATTGACCAAAATATGACATTTATATTTGTTCTGCTTTCCTGAGCATTTTACTCTCAAGGTCATCTTTGCTATAGTGCGTATTTTGCATGCCACAGTTTCTTTTTCTGCTAGGTAGGCAGCATGTTGCCCTCTTTGAGGGTATACATATACTATAGGTCAAGTAAAATCAAACTGACTTTATCATCTCAAGCATGATACATTACAGTGGTGGTGCATAGAACAGACAATACACCACAACATAATGAACATTTCAATACATGTATTCACTCATAACATTATTATTGACTAAATACCTCACAGCATGCAAACACTCTCACCATTCAGATGTAAAAGATTCATACATTAAAATCACATTCAGGTATATGTGTAATTTTAAGTCCCTAGAATTTCACTGGAAAATCGTGATCTGACTCAACTCCAATAAAACCCTGAATCAACAGAGATTGAAAGGAAAAAAAGCTGAAGACTAAAAGTGTATGTGGGGGGGGGGGCTTCTACTATGAAAGTGTGAAAAACACACACACATACACAAACAAAATACACCGGTCACCCCCACAAAAATAAAAATGTGTAAAATGTCAGGAGAATAACCTGTAGGCACGCTGTTCCATCATCATCTTTCCCATCATCATCATCTTCTGGGTGCAGGTCCATCACAATTTTGTGTATCATATGAAGGCATGGCCGCGTTAACACAGGTGACAGGATTTGCAGCAACGCTGACAAAGTCTGCGAACCAAACACAAGTTGAGTTTAAAAAAAAAAGAGAATCACTAAAAATGTTGCTGTAAACCCCAAATCAGCATAATTATATGACAAAAGCACATGGTTGCCAAATAAGATAAAATGGAAAATTACATCCTTCCCTCAAACCATCAAAAGCTTGTCTTACCACAAGGCACCTAACATCTTAGTGCAGGTATTATCAAGAACAGTTTTACACCACTCAGGAAAGTCACCATGCTTGCGGCGTTAACTTTTCATTTTCTTCTTTCATGTTTGCGGGCTACAATTCTTGTGTGCACTCCAACTTGAGCAAGTAGACTACATGATTGTCTTTTACCCTGCTATTTAGGTAGCCATTCAGATTAAACTTTATTTTTTCAAGGTGGCGCTTGCTTGGTGTTTGTGTGACCCACGTAAACACTGTCATGGATCACACAGTTTGCAGTGTGCATATTTAGTGACCTTTACGCATACACATGCAAAGGAAGTTCAGGCACTAGCCGTTCTGCATGTATTTTGACCTACGATGTAGGAAAACTAAGACTCCATACTGCAGCCATCTGACGCTACCAGGATTTGAACCCTGAATCTTCCATTGGGAAAGCAGAAGTAGTATTGCTGAGCTAAAAGCATTAATCTCATCCCTCTGTGAAACCCTCTGTGCAATGATCCCATACCCTCCACATAACAAACACACACACCTTAGAACTAGAAGTGTTGGCGACATAGCGGACCCAGTACTGGTGATCTTTACAGTTGTGGAAAAGATTCGAACCCGCACAGACCAGCGTTTCTATCAGCTGCAGGCTGACTTGAGGGAACAGGCGATAGGAGATGGACAGCACCTTGTCAAGCTCGTAGCACAACGCCATGCGACCTGCCAACAAAAACAACACACTAGTTCTGATAAAGTACATTCAAATGAGATAGGTCAATGGCTAAACAAATCAAGACATCTTCTCATCTGAACCCACAACCCTGTGTTCTCTTTAAAAGTAAAATCTCTGACATCAAAAGTGAACAAAAATGGAGAAAATGTTGCATTGGGAATGGATGAATTCTGGAAATAACTCTGTCGGGTTTCTATCGTGGAAGAGTTGCTTTTCCTTGGAAACATCAAGGCAAGCTACACGTGACATTGTTAGCCGATCACTGACGAGCGGGGTGTCTCCATTTGTGGACACTCGTTCAGTGCACAGAGGAATGCCATCACATTGGCAATGCTGAGTGTTATATTGAGCGGACAGTGCAGAAAGCACAAATTGGAGCTAATTCTCACTGGGACAACAGTCGTTTGCATGTTTTCACTGGCACAGATCATAGACCATGTGCGAAGACAAGCTGCTCGCCAGTGATTAATTTGCCCTCGATGTCATGCGTAGCTTACCTCAGTATGTATAACCAAGAAAAAGCAACCCATACAATTACAAAAAGTTATTTTTAAACATTGTCTGTTACGGCTCACACATTTTTTATGTCACTTCTCATGTACATCTCGCATGGAAACGGCAAAGAGTTTCGAGAATGAAGTGTATCTCTGCGACTTAGTCACATATCAGTAGTGGATAATCACTTGCAAGGTCACCCCTAGGTTGAGCATGATTGTGTTGGTATTGAATAGAATAACAACTTTATCTTTAGCTGAAGAGAACAGGAGGTCACTATGAATGTCTTCTTTATGAACCACTATGGTTAAGCAAATCAACAGAGAACAGATAACAAAACAGCTTTGCTGACTAATCAGCAATTTCATATAAGTATTTTCCTTTTCCAGTTTCTTTCTCTTTTGTGTGCGTGTGTTTGCACCTTGATGTTTCTCTTTCTTCCATAATCTTAGTATGATTCTCGAAAACATCATCCATTAAACTCAATTTTAATATTTTGTTTAGACCACATTGTGACACACAGCGACACACACATTCGCACGCACACAATCCTTGATGTCTGTGTGCACGAACCTTCATAATCAAAGACAGTTGCAGAGAGACCTGCATGCAGCAGAAGAAGAGCTATCTGGTTGCGTAGTTCTGTGTCTAGATTCACAGTGCGACAGATGCAATGCAGACCTGAAACACAGGAAAAGGTATACGTCCACTATGATCAGTTGCCACTAAAGTAAGAATTCAAATATCAATTAAGAAAAAAACACTTCTGTTTTACCTGTTTGTCTGTTAACAACTCAAAAAGTAGAACAGATAGACAAACATTCACACATGTACGCACACACACACACTCACACACCACGGTTTCTTCTGTACTTTTTTCTTTTGCCCAAAACACTATGGGTTCGGGCGGGGATGTAGCTCAGTCGGTAGCGCGCTGGATTTGTATCCAGTTGGTCGCTATCAGCGTGGGTTCGATCCCCACGTTCGGCGAGAGATTTATTTCTCAGAGTCAACTTTGTGTGCAGACTCTCCTCGGTGTCCGAACACCCCCGTGTGTACACGTAAGCACAAGACCAAGTGCGCACGAAAAAGATCCTGTAATCCATGTCAGAGTTCGGTGGGTTATAGAAACACGAAAATACCCAGCATGCTTCCTCCAAAAGCGGCGTATGGCTGCCTAAATGGCGGGGTAAAAACGGTCATACACGTAAAAGCCGTGGGAGTTTCTGCCCATGAACGAACAAACAAACTGTGGGTTCTTCTTCCGTTTAGCAACCACGGTCATAAATGACCATTATTGTTGCATAGTAATATTGTTGCATGGGTTAATAGTTACTTTTCCTTGATCTCGATTTTTTCATAAACACACTTCCTGCCTGAACACAAATCAAACCGCTGGAATTTCAGCACAGCCACATGTACTAATCCATATCGCAATCAATTATTTCATGAAACTTGACAGACCTGTGGATCCTTGTTCGTCTTTGAGGTGAACGTTGGCATCATGTTGCAGAAGCAAGGTGACCGTGTCTAAAGGGTCGTTCTTGTTGTGGCTGCATGCTTCCATCAATGCTGTACAGCCTGAAACATCAACAAACAGAAGCTGTGACTGTGAACACTTTTAGTTCTGATGGAAAGATAGAGTGTGTTTGAGTGTGTAAATGTGTGTATGTGGCTGTAAATGTGTGTGCTTTATGCATTATGCGTGCTTCATATTACCTATTTGTGTTTTAGATATAAAAAGAGAGACTGAAGGTGATAATAACTAGAATAAAATAAACATGAAACTCTGCTGTCAAAGAATTATTGTTCCTTGTGCGTGAGTTGTGTTTCACTTTCAGTGCGCGGAAGGATGAGTTGGGTGGAAACTGTTTCCAAAGGTTTATTTTTTTAACTATGCAGCCTTTGGACTGAATTCTCATAAAATGAATAGGATATGAATAGGTTGTTTACAACAGTCCAAGTTGCCCTGGCAACCCCCTCTCGATAATGACTACCTGCCCATTACAACCACCAAAAAGGATCTTTGACAAATTAGTTTTTTTCACTACATAACTCACCTTTCCCTAGCAACCACATATCAATAACATCCACTTTTGGTCAATCCATTACATGGTGGTTATAGACTTTGATTGTACATATCTCAAGCAGAACAATGGCAGGAATGTCAGCAGTTATGAGAAAATTTTGTTTACTCCTAATTTTTGTTTTAACACACTTTCAGTTATCAGATTTTTTATTTATTTGCGGTCATCAGAACAATTTTGTACGTGCAGTTATCAGAACAATTTGTTACTCATAATAAAAACACACCTGCAGTTGATATCAGAATAATGTTTTACTTGTAATAAAAACACACCTGCAGTTACCAGAGCAACTTATTTTTACTACAAATAAAAACACACCTGCATTATCTTGTGCATTGATGCTGCAGCCTTTGTCGAGCAGCACGCGTACCATGCGGTGTGAGTTGGCAGCGGCAACATGCAGAGGTAAACGGCCGAAACGATCGTGAACCTCCTGGTCTGCTCCCATGTACACCAACATCTCCACAATTTGTTCAGCTGCAGAGCCCCCAAGACTAATATCTGTAGATGTTTTAACTGATTATCACAGGTGAATTTCATGTGAAAGATGCATGTCTCTTGAATGTTGGCACAAAATATATTTGTCAGTGAATTATCAAACATTATAAGATGTTTGGTGGCTTGTTGACAGACCAGCTTTTTTGTTGGTCCAAGGAGACCATATCGTCTTTTGTTTCATCTTTATCGACCAAGGCCAAAGGCCGCGGTTTATAAATATGAGACAAAAGGCGATATGCTCCCCGAGGACCAACAACAAAATGCTGGTCTGACGACAAGCCACCAAACATCGTTTTTGTCATCATTTTGGTTGTGCAACAAAATGCACAATAACCCACAGGGAGACGAATTTTTAGAATCCAACTCCGGGCCACAAAGCATCGTCACAGTAGCTCGAGATAACACGTCAACCTTGTATGCGACGTCAAACGTAGCTTGTTTACGCTTTTCTTCCAGTCTGAAAATGTACAGAGCTGCGATCATACGTGTGAGTTCAGTAAGTGTTGAGCATATTTCTTTTCTTTTTAAGTGTTTATGACTTTTCGTTGTGGATTTTGCGATTACAGAGATAAGTTGCAAATTGACCATGAGTCGCCGCGGTAATTATCAACATTGATTGGGTCTTTGAGAGTGAATGCTTACAATCGTTGTCCTCGGAAACACAAATCCAAAGCCGCGATGGTTTCACACATCAAACAATCAGCCTGATTGGCTTTTACTTTGACAATCCACGTTTCACCTGAAAGCTCAAACCCATTCACCACCTCGATTTATTGCATGGGGAACATGAGATTTATTTCCCAGGTGTTTGTGAATGAAAACTCGTGAAAATTATGACAATGTCATTTAGTTGGATGAGAGGCATATAAGTGTGTGTGCGTGTGTATGTGTGAGTGCGTGTGTGTGTGCATGTGTGTGTTTGCTGACCTGTTGGTGATGAAGTAAAAAAAAAAAAAAATGTTTGTGTTGACTTTTAACACTTTGATAGACAAGAAGAGGCTACAAATTCTGAATCTGCACATCTATGTTACTTATTAATCAAGATATGGAAACATTAAAGCAACAATTTACCATTCAAGCGGTCATCCACTGTGGCCGAACACGCCATGTGAATTGGACGGTCTCCTGAAGCAGCGCGGAAATTTGGATCAACTCCCTGGTTCAGCAAGTGGTCCACTTTCTCCACCTCATGTTTTCCGATGGCCGTCATCAGTGCCTGCTGTTTGGAGTTCAGGCCTCTGCTCTTTATTTTCATTTCTTGCAACCCCTCCTGGTCAAAAAGAGAGGGAGATTCATCCATGTGTAACTACCATTTAAGAGTGCATTCATAAACATTTTAAAGTGGGCAGAATATTATTATTATTAAAATTATTAGAAAAATACATAAAAATGTAAGCATACAGGCACTCCCTTTGACTCAAAAAATGCGACACTTTGACTGAACGAACCATGGGTTAGGGTTACCTAGGATTAGGGTAAGGGTTAGGATAAGGGTTAGGGTTAGGTTGTTCACGACCTGATTAATCTCCCCATGTTAGCGCATGCGCATTGACACCAATGAGAAGGATTGTTCAGGCAGAGTTTTCAGTTCGTGACACCGGAGTGACATCAGGTCTGGACATCGTAACTGTTAAGGACGTCAGCAACGGCAGAGTTCGAACTTCTCATGAATCTGACTATTCTGATTTACAATTCATTCCTTGAAAATACATTATTTAAACCAAAGCTAAATCTTAATAGCAATGTGGATGAAAAGAAAGTTGAAGGACAACAAGCAACAACGTAACCTAAACGTAAACATAATGAGCAACTTTACTGTGTGACTGTTTACAGTACTTGGAACATATAACATTGCACCATCACTGTATTGCATGACGACTGCAGCAATTGTGGAAGAAAGTAAGGGAGAAAAGATAATCAAAATATTCGGCCTGATGTCACTGCAATCTGCTTATCCCAAAGAAGGGTGTCATTTTGCCTCTATTTACAAATACACAGATATTGTTACCTTGATCTCTTGTTGGAGCTCCCGAAGAGAAGCCATCTTGGAGAGGGGAGGCAACAACTTGTAAGTACAGAGTGTTCTCCCTTATCTTACTTTCGCTTTTCACATGTCTCTCTTTCTTTATAGTCAGTGTGTGTGTGTGTGTGTGTGTTTAGACACTTATTCTCTCTAGACTGGGAGTGGTTATCCCGGCCACTGAGAATGCTGGTGCCAGGCTGGTACATGATTGAGAATGGTGGCGGCAGAGATGGTGATGATGCCAGAGTGAGAGCCAAGAGTGAGAGCCTGTTAGACCGCATCTTGAACACGCGGCCAGTACCGTGTACTGGCCGCGTGTTCAAGATGGTTAGACCGGTGCAAGAGTGCGCATGGAGCCTAAGTGGTAATTGGTGCTATTTTTGAATATATTTGAGTGTGCGTGTTTTCCTCAGTGTTTGTTTGTGTGCGTGTCTTTCTGATATATTTGAGTGTGCGCAGTGGCGGATTTACTACGTGGGGCTAAGGGGGCCCGGGCCACCCCTTCAGTCATGGAAAAGGAAAGAAAAAACAAGTCGCGTAAGGCAAAATTACAACATTTAGTCAAGCTGTCGAACTAACAGAATGAAACTGAACTCACTGCATTTTTACAGCAAGAGCGTATACTCGCAGCATCGTCAGTCCACCGCTCGATGCACAGGCAGTGAAATTGACAAGAAGAGCGGGGTAGTAGTTGCGCTGAGAAGGATAGCACGCTTTTCTTTATCTCTATTCTTTTTAACTTTCTGAGCGTGTTTTTAATCCAAACATATCACATCTATATGTTTTTGGAATCAGGAACCCACAAGGAATAAGATGAAATTGTTTTTAAATCGATTTCGGAAATTTTATTTTAATAATAATTTTTATATTTTAATTTTCAGATCTTGTTTTTAATCCAAATATAACAAATTTATATGTTTTTGGAATCAGAAAATGATGAAGAATAAGATAAACGTAAATTTGGATCGTTTAAAAAAATTTTTTTTTTTTTTACAATTTTCAGATTTGTAATGACCAAAGTCATTAATTAATTTTTAAGCCACCAAGCTGAAATGCAATACCGAAGTCCGGCCTTCGTCGAAGATTGCTGGGCCAAAATTTCAATCAATTTGATTGAAAAATGAGGGTGTGACAGTGCCGCCTCAACTTTTACAAAAAGCCGGATATGACGTCATCAAAGGTATTTATCGAAAAAAGAAAAAAAAGTCCGGGGATATCATTCCCAGGAACTCTCATGTCAAATTTCATAAAGATCGGTCCAGTAGTTTGGTCTGAATCGCTCTACACACACACACAGACAGACAGACACACACACACACACACACACACACACACACACACACACACATACACCACAACCCTCGTCTCGATTCCCCCCTCTACGTTAAAACATTTAGTCAAAACTTGACTAAATGTAAAAAGGAGAGAGAGAGATGATTAATTTCTGAGCTCAGGTGGCCCTAGATTGCAGCCTTTTGCTTCCTTCACACAAAAAAGTTTTTCTTCTGTAATGCGATGGAAGTGTGCGCGAAGTTGTGTCGCGGTGAAACCGGTTGATTAGTAACGCTGAAGAGGGGTCTATGTCGACCAAAAGAGGGGGATTCCCTGTAGGTGAAGTTCCTGTAGCGTTTCGCTGATCTTGCTGAAACAGTCACGAACGTGATGCTTAGGGACAGCTGTAGAACTCGGCACGGTAATCCATATCATAGTAAAGACAAACTCAAAGCATAGAACGGTTAAATGAGACATGCATGTTCAGATCAAAGACTAAGTAATAAAAGCAGAAACAAAATATAGTGCGAAAATCTGTATTAAAATCATTTTTTGTGTCGCGATACAAAATAACAAACAGAACGAAACGAACGAGCAAAGCCGAGGACAGACCAAAAACTGAATATTCATTACTGCCGATTACAACCAACCAATGAAATCTAAGGAAATTGTCACGAGGCCGTCAAGCAGCAGAAGTGGAATATATTGGTCGGTTTCTGCAGTACGTTTTTGCAATTTTCTTAATAATTTTTCAATACTTCATATATATGTATCTTTGATAAGTGTTAGTTTTCATATTTGTGGTGGTATTCATCCTTTTTTGGCTGATTTTATGGCATAACGAATGATTCATAGACGAAGGTACATGAGCGCGCTGGAAGGTGTGCGCCACTTTTGGTAACTTTGGCAGACGGCCGGTCCACAGAGAACACAAGATATGAAACGCAGAGCAGTAATAGAAGACCGTTTTAGAAGTGTTGGTTTTGCTATTTCCTTTTCAACAAATTACGTTTGTTCAGCTACATGACGACGGCACAATATCAGTGAAGGTAGGTTTTGAGTTACATGTTTTGATTAAAGCGTGTGGGTTTTTTTCGTTTTTATTTCTTCTAAGAATGTTTACAAGTTTTTCTCTCACCCATATCACTTAAATCGAAATGAAAGCGCATTATGTTTTCTTCGCAGTTTTATTGGCAACATTCTTGTTATATGCAATTAATAACTGTCTTCTTGGTGTCATGTTTCAGAATTCAGACCGAGTTGCTACAGATGCTGTAACAAGTTTTCATTCTAGAGTCGGCGAAAACAAGCGGCTCGGCCGATAATTGGGTAAGCATTTGAAATTATATTAACCACATTTACAGCATTGACAAATACCTGAAGACCAAAAGAACGGGGGGTGTGTGTGTGTGTGTGTGTGTGTGTGTGTGTGTGGACAGTAAATAAAGTATCAATAGCAAGACGCTTAAACTTGCTCTGTCTCCTTTATATTTTTAATTCACGACATTTCTAGTGGTTTTCGTGTTTTACTTTAAAAACAAGAGATTCCACGGAAATCTTCCTTTGTGCATTGTGAATGTATTGCTGGGGAAAAAGCGAGGACTGAATTTTTTTTGCATCTTTTGCTGCAATCATGTTTTACAACATATTTTTATGGCTTGTTACAGGCACCAGTTTTAGTGTCAATCGATTAACCGATGACACGCGTTCGTAAAGGATCACTTTATGCCTCAAAAGACAGTCCTGTGTTTCAAGGAAGAATCAGTTGTGTGCCAAGAACCATCAGTGACTGAATCAGCCGGTGTGCGTGTAACAACATAATAATCATGGATTGTTTTTGAGAGAAGTGGACACATTTGACAAAATGACAGTTCTCTCTCTTCTTCACTGACACTGGCAAAAGGAGCTCTTCACAAGGACACAAAATCCAATAGATTATCATTCCCCTGTATTCTGACTATTACACATACCAAGGAATACCTTATATGCTTGTCAAGATCACCGGAGGTTGTAAAACAGACGCAAGTTTTTGCTTTTAAAAAAGAAACCGTAATTTACAGGGTACCTACGCCAAAATATGTATGTTACTGGACTACCAGCAGCAGCTCAAGGTCTTTTGTGCACCCTCCTGACCAAAAACAGAGTCACTTCTTTGAAAATTAGCGGCAATGGACTAATTTAAAACTTCTGTTTTTACCATTCGACTTACAGCATGCCACAGTGACGCCGCCATGACACAAAGTACACCGGGACAGTGGAAAAGAAAGTCGCCTTCACAACTTCGCGGCGACCAACAACGCCTGAACCAAAGACTGAGGAAGGTAGGAGAGTATGATCATGATGTGTTTTCTTACGACTTTCAACAGCCAGATGCTGATATCAGAAAAACTTTCAATTGTGTTGACACTAACAAACGCACTCGCCAAACAGACAAACACACTGTCGCTACCCCCTGCCAACAAACACGTGAAACTCGCCGTGAAGACAGTGACATGAATGCAGCTCAACAAAGGCCGAGGGTTGTGACACGCAGTGTTACGGCTAGCAACCATGCAGCACGTGGCAATGAGACGCAAGACGATCAAATGTCACCCGAGCAGAGATGAACACTCTTACTCCCGAGCAAACGGATACAATTCTGTCTATGATTTTAGGGACCCAAGAGCGACTAGAAAACGTCGGCATGACCATGGACAGACAACATCAAGACATGCAACGAACGGAAAGAAGTATGAAGAAATGTTCCGAAAAACTTGGCACAGACAGAAAACAAACATTTGACACGAGCCTTTGCAAAAAGTAACGTGTAGACCTGCAAGACCGCACGCGACTGTGGGACTTTTCCTGGTGTGCTCAGGCTTGTTGACATTTCACGCGATCTGGACTGAAACCATGTCGCGAAGTACCCACCTTGAGAGTTTAATATCGATGATCTTTGTAAATTTGTATCGAAATTTCTTCCTCATCCTCCCCTTCGCAATGAACTGTACAAAGTGTAAGCGAATAAAACTTCAGACTCAGACTCAGACCTGAGTATATTTTGCTGTCAACGTTGTGTTTGTGCTACCTCTCACTCTTCTGTGGACCAGAGAAAGGTATCTGTGTAGAACTTGGTGCACTAGTGATGAAGAGACGGACAGTAGGATGTGAATATTCAATCAGCACGATTTCTTCACTGTGAAAAACTGACATTGAACATTCCGAGCGGATTTGTCAGCTTCAACCCAGAAGACGTGAAGAGTGAAATTTCGGACACAGACTAACCCGAAATGTATCGAAAAAAGGATTCAAGGACCATTATCTTGGAACAAAACGCTGGAAGTTGAGTACCAGCAAGCAAGGCTCATCGACTGAAGGTCACAGAAGACGCGTCATCAACTGGTCAGAGAGGTAGACAGCGCAAGAGAAGAGGAAAGGTAAGGAATTTGTTTAGACATGACACTGTAAGGCAATCTGAGCTGTGGTAACATTTCTTTGGCAAACGAATTATGAAAGAAACTGAGAGGTAGGGGACGCTGGAGGTTTTCATAGCGACATTCTTTGACACATTTAACAAGCAGAGAATTTTGACTCTGATACCGTTAAACTTACCCTTTTGGGTGTTAATCACGTACATGAATCAAACTTACCCTTCAATTGCCTTGCGTTTCGAAATATAAGCTGCTTGTTGCAGAAAAAACTTGTACAGTGAAAAATAATTTGTATTTCTGTTTGGGGTCATACATTTCGAAATACTTCACTGGAAAAGTGCCAGAACTCAAACGATCAGAAAAAGAAAAAAAATAATCTCGGTTTCCAGATGCTTCTTGTGATTTTAATCAAAACCTCTGCGTTTCTGATATGAGGTCTAACGAATGACGTATCACAACGTGCGCGGTCGTCCTTGGCGGTCAAGAAAGCCGCGGGCGCCGCCGCGATCATTACGCAGACGACACTTCTAGACCGCCAATATTTTTTGTGCGCATCACGTGCTCCACATAAATCGGCCGGAAACGAAGCAATTGGGAAACCTGGATAGGGTCTTACTACAGAGCTCTGCTTGCTCGATGGTGTCGTGTCACAAATATTGTTTTGTCTTTGTGATTGTATCTGTCTGTTGGCCCCTCCGCGCAATCAGAATCTGCCTTTGCATACACTTTCTCTCTCTGTCTCTCTGCCTCTCAGTCTCTCTGCCTCTGTCTCTCTGCCTCTGTCTCTCTCTCTGTCTCTCTGTCTCTCTGTCTCTCTCCCTCTCTCTCTCTCTCTCTCTCTCTCTCTCTCTCTCTCTCTCTCTCTGTCTCTCTCTCTCTCTCTCTCTCTTTTGCCGTCTTTCATCTTCCGGTTCTTTTCTTTCCGTTTGTATTTGTCATCTTCACGCTCCTCCGATTCTCTCTTATTTTCTGTAGGATGTAAAAAAAAGAAATGAAAGGATAACGAATAGCATAGCATACCTGAACACCATCACGAAGACACATGCACTCTAACATGAAAGTTAACGTTGTCTCCAGAATGTGGCTTTGTACATTTGGAAAACCAAACATATATCCATTAGGATGTGGCATTGTACATTTTGATTATAAAAGATGGCAATAAAATGGTATGTATTATTGTGTTGAGTTGCACTGTTTTTCGTAAATTAGTCTATTTGTTTCTCTGGGGTTTTGACTTCCTCGTCTGTCCTTGATATAGGTCTGTACTCGATTCTTTGCCTCAGCTGTCACTTTGTTTATTCGTTTTGAGACAGAGACAAAAGGTTACTGAAATTTACTCATGCAAAAAATACTCAAGACAAAAACGGATGCTAAAACTGACTTGAAGTCTTATTCGATATATCTTCTGCAAACACAGGACACACCGTTAAGCTCACAGGTGGTTAAGCTCATAACAAAATGCACGAATAGCTTGTTCAACGGAAGTTGTGTCATGTGTGATATACGCTCTTGATGGACATTGCACTGGAGGAAGGTTTCCCCTCAGCACAAAATACACATCGTTACACTTCTCGTGCTTTTTAATTACATTTGACAATCAATTTTGAATAAGTGTTGGAAATATAAACAAGAAAATAGATTTACAACAATTCAAAACTATGTAATGGTGATGTTATTTGAGACAGGGACATGACATTGCCACCTTTTGTCACTGTTTCTTTTGTTGCTTGTCGTTTCGTCTTGTTTTGTATTGTCGCACGTGTGAGCCTGTTTCGCCCTGTCTTGTTCTGTGTAACGAAATTCAAATTCCACGTCCCCAACTGAATACCTTTTTACATCAGCAGTAAGCCTTGTAATATGAAGGCACAATCCCGATCGAGTCACATGTATGAAAGTGACATGTACCCAATGAACTCGAGACACGTGAAATTGACATTAACGAATGAACTTGGGACATTTACAGCTGGTTCTGCCTCACAGGTCTCCATCGGGAAATTCCGTTCGTGAAGCAGGGTTTATCGAATTTACTGAATTTAAGAGTCGATTAAACGTTCACTTTTGAAATTTTCTTTTGTTATTGCTTAGTGACAATCACTGACATTGACAATCTCAATTTAATTGCAAAAGTTTGTTTGAACTCGGGACAAAGTGAATTTGAATATTACACTGGACTTGTCCTATTTTGTCTTGTATTGTCTTGATTTGTTCTGTCTTGTTCCGTCTGGTTTGTCTTGTTTTGTCCTGTTTCATCTGGTGGTAATCTTCAGCTTCAGCTTTGTAAACTCAGAGAAAGTTGACTTTTGCTATTAACGGTGTGGGTTGTTTTGTTTTTGTAATCAAAGCCTCCTAATTTGTTCAATTTACTCTTAAAATCATACGAAGATATTGTAATTGACAGAAATCCATTTATTCACATGCGAGTAGGAAATAATATATTTTCCTGGACATTTTCAATTCCAAAATTACAGGTAAAACTCGGTCGTCAAAAATGGCGACCGAAAGCATGTTTTTGTATAAATGACCAAATTGGACACACTTTTGGAGCTATGTAAATTCTATCGCTCGATATTAACGAAGAAACTGATAAAAGCGAGTTGCATCTGATGCTTTTATGATGCGACCTGTGAGTTTACAACGCAGAAGTTCAAGATCACTGGTCTTGTCTTGTCTTCCCAAAAACTGTTCCTTTGTCTAGCTGCCTTTTCTTTTTCTTTTATCTTTTAACTATATGTTCCCGCCCCGTGTTATGTTCTGTCTCGCTGTCAGGCCACGAGTCGTCTCGTCCCGTCCTGTGCTGGCCCGTGCTGTAATGTCTCGTTACGTCATGTGTGTGTTTTGTGTGCGTGCCTAATGTGCACGGCGACGCATCAATGAGAGAGAACCAGCAACGAACTACTATCTCCAAGTAAGTGACATTTCGCAACATTCAACAGACAAACAAACAATAAGCAACCGACCAACCCAACAACCAAACACCAAACAATCAAACCGAGAGAGCTATTTAGTGATTGGTCGCGATCGGTTTGACAGGATTAAAATGGATTAGGCCATTTTCAAAGATTGTTCGAATCGCTCGAAAAACCTTTGAACGTGCTTTTACGATTACATGCTAACATCTTGAAGTTTGTGGTAAGAAGACAATTTTTTGATCACGTATTTGACGTGTACATTGACATCTGGAAGCTTGCGGTAAGAAGACGATTGTCCTGTCACGTATTTGACGTGTAAACTGATATCTTGAAGCTTGCTGTAAGAAGACGATGGTCATGTCACGTATTTAACGTGTACACTGACCTCTTGAAGCTTGCGGTAAGAAGACGATGGTCCGGTCACGTGTTTGACGTGTATGGACACGAGTCGCGCATATGACTGATGTCCGCGGACAGAGATGTCCTCTCGCGTTGTTGTGGTTGGAGTAAATGCGTTACAAATCTTTCGGCAGTGCATTCACGTGCTGAACAATCGCAGAAAGACTTTTTCAGTGTTGTGATGCACTGCCATTATATTGTTTAAACATTTATTTTTTGTTCTCTGCTTCTGGTTTGTGTGTGATATCCCTCTGTCATTGTCCGAGAAATGTGCTTAGCTGCTTTTGACAAAGGCAATTTTATCCGCGTGGTTGTGACTTCGTTCACAACGTTAGAAATTAAAAGCTACACATCTTGTACAAAAATAAACATACAAACAAACAACAAAAATATAACTTAGCTCACAACGTTAAGAAATCTAAGAAAATTGCCTCGTGTATATTTTGCAATATATTGACAAGGACATGTGTCCCGAGTTTCGTCGCTGATGTTTCGTTTCCTAATGCCGAATTCGTAGCCGAGATTTGTCGCCGATATTTCATTTTCAAATGCCGAGTTTCGTTGCTTTTTTTTCGTTTGCAGATACCGAGTTTCGTCGCTGATTTTCTTTTCAAAATCCCGAGTTTCGTCACTAATTTCTCGTTTTCAAATGCCGAGTTTCGTCGCCGATTTTTCGTTTCCAAATGCAACGGGTTTTGTCGCTGAATATTCGTTTTGGAATGCCGAGTTTCGTCGCTGATTTGCGTTTGCCGAGTGCCGAATTTTGTTGCTGATTTTTCGTTTCCAAAAGTCGAGTTTCGTCGACAATTTTCGTTTCCTAATGCTGATTTTCGTAGATAATTTTTTTTTTTACCAAATGCCGAGTTTCGTCGCTGATTTTCGTTTCCAGAAGTTGAGTTTCGTTGACAATTTTCGTTTCCATATGCCGAGCTTTGTCGCAGATTTTTTTCGTTTTGTAGTGCTGAGTTTCGTCGCTGATTTTCGTTATTGAATGCCCAGTTTTGTCGCTGATTTTTCGTGTCCAAAAGCCGAGTTTCGTTGCTACTTTTCGTTTCCCAATGCTGATTTTCGTTGCTGATTTTCGTTTCCAAAAGTCGAGTTTCGTCGACAATTTTCGTTTCCAAATGCCAAGATTGGTCGCTGGTTTTTCGTTTCCAAAAGCCGAGTTATGTTGCTGATTTTTGTTTCCAAATGCCAAATTTCGTCTCTGATTTTCGTATTCAAATCCCGAGTTTAGTCGCCGATTTTTTGTATCAGAATGCCGAGTTTCGCCAGGGATTTTTCGCTTCCAAAAGTTAAGGTTCGTCGCCGATTTTCGTTTCCAAAAGTCGAGTTCCGTCGCTGAATTTTGTTTCCAAAATCCCGAGTTTCGTCGCTGATTTTTCGTTTTCAAATGCCAACTTTCGTCGCTGATTTTTCGTTTTCGTATGCCGAAATTTGTCGCTGATTTTCGTATCCAAATCCCGAGTTTTGTCGCTGAATTTTCGTTTCCAAATAACGAGTTTCGTCGCTGATTTTTCGTTTCCAAATGCCGAGTTTTTTCGTTGATTTTTCGTTTTCAAATAACGAGTTTCGTTGCTGATTTTTCTTTTCGTAGCCACTGTTGAGTTTTCGCTTCGTAATCAGTGCCGAGTTTCGTTGTCAATTTGTTGTTTCGAAGCGTGAAGCTTCGATGTTAAAATTTGATTCAAAGCGCGGTGTTTCGTCGTTTAAATTGCGACTGTTATTCGTCGTTTAAATTTCGACTGGAATGCCGAATTTCTTTGCTGATTTTTCGTTTTGCAGTCATGTCGAGTTTCGTTGTTAATTTTTTGTTTCGAAGTCAGTGCCGAATGTCGACTCTTGATTTCATTTCCAAACGTGGAGTTTAGGTGTTGGATTTTCGATTCGAAGCGCCGAGTTTCGTCCCGGCATTTGTTTAATTTTCAGTGTCCGCATTAATTGTTTTTGAAAGGAAGACCTGTGCTGAAGCTATACATATCCTGGGATGAAATTGTTATAAGTAAATGTGGCAACCAGGTTATGTTTTGAACCGGAAAGCTCGACTGAAACGAGCTGGTCATCAGTCATTTGCTATTTACTTTTGCATCATGCAAATGATGTATTAAAGTGGCCAGGATAAGAATCGATTTGATTGTTTTAGATACGAGGCGTTGCGTAGACTTTTCCTCGAATATATTTTGTTTATCACCTTAAACCAACTTCTCATGGTTTTTTGGTTTGTTGTTGTTGTTTTTATTCGTTTTTTAAATTTGAAAAAATACCGTGTCAGACGAAAAATTTGAAAACAGATCTGTGATAATATTTTTTATGTCTCTCTCTCTCTCTCTCTCTCTCTCTCTCTCTCTCTCTCTCTCTCTCTCTCTCTCTCTCTCTCTCTCTCTCTCTCTCTCTCTCTCTCTCTCTCTCTCTCTCTCTCTCTCTCTCTCTCTCTCTCCACACCCTCTCTCTCTCTCTCCACACCCTCTCTCTCTCTCTCTCTCTCTCTCTCTCTCTCTCTCTCTCTCTCTCTCTCTCTCTCTCTCTCTCTCTCTCTCTCTCTCGTCTTTGTCTGTATGCATGTGTAAGTATGTGCACGTAAGTATAATGTCATTACTGATTTATCATGTTTTGCTCACCTAGCATGTAGAGTCAACTATTTATGAGTGAGTTCACTATATTTAATCGATTAAATGTATAAATAAAAACCGTTTTTATTACTGTTGAGCTTGATAGATTGTGTCTTGTGTACGTTCTTTCTTTTTTAATCACTAAATGAAGTGTCAAGTAATGACATAATTTTGTAGACATTGGTTAAAATGGTGCTTGATTTGTAAAGTTCTTGAATTTGTTTTGCAGCCCCTCGATGAATCAGTTCCAAGATGGGCCTGAGATACACAGGAAATAAGCTCGTTGCGAGCATCTTTTTGCCTTGACGGGCATACTTTACCTCTGTATTTTTAACGATTTGTGTGTGTGTGTGTGTGTGTGTGTGTGTGTGTGTGTGTGTGTGTGTGTGTGTGTGTGTGTGTGTGTGTGTGTGTGTGTGTGTGTGTGTGTGTACTAACGTCTCAGATAATGAACGCATATTAGTTTATGCTTGTTTTAAAGAGAGATAGCTGATCGACATGATTTTGGTTTAGTCGAGCAAGAGGGTTAAAGTTACTTGACTGAAAGATGGATAGATTAATTGATTACAAGAATCAAAGTGCAGTTTTTTTTCTGAAACAGGTTTTTAGAGTTGAAAAATAAATTATTATAAATAAGTATTCATTAATGTTTAATGATTAGTGATAAAAGTAACTAATACTAAGTGTGTAAAATTAAGGAGGAAAAGGGTGAGTTGTCAGGTTGTTTTTGCTGATTGTTTGGTTGAACAATGTTTCTTTTTCAGGATCACTATTTCGCCCCTGTTTGCAAATATTTTCCCGTTTCGTTTTGCTCTGTTATTTTTTTAATGTTACTTCACTTGAAAGTGTTTTAGTGCCATACACACACACACACACACACATACACACACAAGCACGCGCACACACACACACACACACACACACACACACACACACACACACACACACACACACCCTGCCGTAAGTTCCCGTGCTGGCGCGTTTCCCCTGCTACTTCTGCTTTCCCCCTGGCGTTGCGTTCCCGTGCTGTTGCGTTCCCTTGCTTGGTGCGTTCTCCCTGCCGTTGCGTTCCCTTGCTGGTGCGTTCCCTTGCTGGTACGTTTTTCTGATGTTGCATTCCTGTGCTGGTGAGTTCCCTTGACGTTGCGTTCCCTTGCTGGTGCGTTGTCCTGACGCTGCGATCCCGTGCTAGTGCGTTCCCCTAACGTTGTGTTCCCTTGCTGGTGCGTTCCCTTGCTGGTGCGTTCCCCTGCTGGTGCGTTCCCTTGCTGGTGCGTTCCCTTGCTGGTGCGTTCCCTTGCTGGTGCGTTCCCCTGCTGGTGCGTTCCCTTGCTGGTGCGTTCCCCTGCTGGTGCGTTCCCTTGCTGGTGCGTTCCCCTGCTGGTGCGTTCCCTTGCTGGTGCGTTCCCTTGCTGGTGCGTTCCCCTGCTGGTGCGTTCCCTTGCTGGTGCGTTCCCCTGCTGGTGCGTTCCCTTGCTGGTGCGTTCCCCTGCTGGTGCGTTCCCTTGCTGGTGCGTTCCCCTGCTGGTGCGTTCCCTTGCTGGTGCGTTCCCTTGCTGGTGCGTTCCCCTGCTGGTGCGTTCCCTTGCTGGTGCGTTCCCTTGCTGGTGCGTTCCCCTGCTGGTGCGTTCCCTTGCTGGTGCGTTCCCTTGCTGGTGCGTTCCCCTGCTGGTGCGTTCCCCTGCTGGTGCGTTCCCTTGCTGGTGCGTTCCCCTGCTGGTGCGTTCCCTTGCTGGTGCGTTCCCTTGCTGGTGCGTTCCCTTGCTGGTGCTTTCCCCTGCTGGTGCGTTCCCTTGCTGGTGCGTTCCCTTGCTGGTGAGTTCCCTTGAAGTTGCGTTCCCTTGCTGGTGCGTTCCCTTGCTGGTGCGTTCCCCTGCTGGTGCGTTCCCTTGCTGGTGTGTTTTCCTGACGTTGCATTCCCGTGCTGTGTTCCCTTGCTCGTGCGTTCCCCCTGCCGTTGCGTTCCTTTGCTGGTGCGTTCCCTTGCTGGTGCGTTCCCCATGCCGTTGCGTTCCCTTGCTGTTGCGTTCCCCTGCTGGTGCGTTCCCCCTACCGTTGCGTTCCCTTGCTGGTGCGTTCCCTTGCTGGTGCGTTCCCCATGCCGTTGCGTTCCCTTGCTGTTGCGTTCCCTTGCTGGTGCGTTCCCCCTACCGTTGCGTTCCCTTGCTGGTGCGTTCCCTTGCCGGTGCGTTTTCCTGACGTTGCGATCCCATGCTAGTGCGATCCCCTGACGTTGTGTTTTCTTGCTGGTGCGTTCCCCCTGACGTTGCGATCCCTTGCTAGTGCGATCCCCTGACGTTGTGTTTTCTTGCTGGTGCGTTCCCCCTGACGTTGCGATCCCATGCTAGTGCGTTCCCCTGACGTTGTGTTTTCTTGCTGGTGCGTTCCCCCTGACGTTGCGATCCCGTGCTAGTGCGATCCCCTAACGTTGCATTCTGTGCTTGTGCGTTTCTCCTATCGTTGCGTTTTCTTGCTGGTGTGTTCCCCCTGCCGTTACGTTCACTTGCTGGTACGTTCCCATGACCCTGTGTTGCCGTGCTGGTGCATTCCCTTGACCGTGTGTTCCCTTGCTGGGGCGTTACCCTGACCCTGTGTTCCCATGCTGGTGCGTTTCCCTGATGTTGCGTTCCCCTGACCTTGTGTTCCCATGCAGGTGCGTTTCCCCGATGTTGCGTTTTCCTGACGTGATGTTCCCGTGCTGTTGCTTTGCCCCTGCCTTTGCGTTTCCCTGCTGGTGCGTCTCCCCTGCTGTTGCGTCTCACCCCAGCCCCACTCCCCACTCCCCACTCGGTCGTTTTATCCTTGGCATTCGATGTCATTAATTTTGTCGTTATATTACCCTAGCCATGCTCTCTTTATTGTGCATTTCCCCTGTCGTGTTCCCTTGTTCGTGCGCCCCCTCCCTCCCTTCCCTGCTGTTGCGTTCAGCTAACGCATTTCTGCTCTGTATTTTTGAGTCACTTGAGAAAAAGTGACTCTATGTAATCGGTCAGTGTTAGTCTGTCCAGCCGGCCGTCCGTAGACACCACCTTAACGTTGGACTTTTCTCGGAAACTATCAAAGCGATCGGGCTCATATTTTGTTTAGTCGTGACCTCCAATGACCTCTACACTTTAACGATGGTTTCGTTGACCTTTGACCTTTTTCAAGGTCACAGGTCAGCGTCAAAGGAAAAATTAGACATTTTATATCTTTGACAAAGTTCATCGGATGTGATTGAAACTTTGTAGGATTATTCTTTACATCAAAGTATTTACATCTGTAGCCTTTTACGAACGTTATCAGAAAAACAAGGGAGATAACTAGCCTTTTCTGTTCGGCAACACACAACTTAACGTTGGGCTTTTCTCGGAAACTATAAAAGTGACCGGGCTCAAATTTTATGTGAACGTGACTCATTGTGTTGTGAATAGCAATTTCTTCCTGTCCATCTGATGCCTCATATAATATTCAGAACTGCGAAAGTGACTCGATCGAGCGTTTGCTCTTCTTGTTCCCTGCGGTATTGTGCCCAGTTGTTGGGATTCCCGCGCTAAATATGTTTAATCCCGCTGCTTTTTGTTGTGGCAGTGGAACCCACTGCATTGTTTTGCTGTTTGTCGTTGTTGCCTCTTATTCTGTTGCTGACTTTGTTTCTACTGTGCCGCCTACTGCATGTCTTGATAAGTTCTATTTCAAGTTTTTGCTTTGTTTATATAAGTCGATTCATTTTGTGTCTTTTTTTCCCCCACCACTCTTCCTATTGTTTCCTGTCCAGCATGATTTCTTTTTGTTACCTTTTACATTTTTAAAAATTTTAGTTTAAATTTTTATATTCATGTATGTACTGTTGCTCCAAGGTGTAACCCATCCCGCAGAAGGGACCGACTGCACGAGAGAGCGATCTGAACGCACTCACACAAATTTAAACTTTATTTATTCTAAATAACACTACATTTTGTTCCTGCGAACCCTTTCTGTTTATTTCCAGATTTTTCGGTCGTCTTCTTGGATTTGTACTGGTGCATTGGAAGTCTTACCAGATCCTCCCCTGTCCGATTCTGTCACTAAGTAAGGTAAGCTGC
>NC_090259.1:25976941-25986941 GCF_037325665.1 Littorina saxatilis
CCAAAAGACATTAGCGGTTCTGTGACGTCTGGTCCCTGATTACTAATGTCCCTGTGCTGTTTCCGTCTTCTTTTGTTTAGCAAGGTGACCTCGTACACAGAAAGAGAATAAACAAACATTACGGAAAAACAAGAGACCCCTGTCGTCCGTCTAAAAAAAGTAATTATCGTCATGTCATTGTTCCTTTATTTTGAGATATAGCCATGGCTCGACAAGGCATTCTCTGACACTAAGAAAGTTCGGCTTATGTAAGAAGCATACCGACACACACTCTGGAAAAGAGAAAAGGAGAAAAGGAAAACAAAATTGAATCGAACCCGAATAGCCCAAAAGATATAAGGAAATAAAAGCCATGCAACAACCAAACCAACCAAAGCAGAAATTGAAAACCTTATTTCACCGTTCTTTGCTTCAAAGTGTCCATTCTCCTGCTAATTTCAAAGTTCACTTATACAATCCCTTTAAATCTCATTACTTGTAAGATTAGATAACGGAGAAGACTACAGCTGCAATTCGCTCTGTAATAATACCTTTCTATGCCCGTGTTCTGTGTGTTCCTGCTTTAGCATCCATTGTGTCGCCATAAGAGAAAGCCAGTGAGCGCCATTTAGCACCGTTTGAACTCTTTCTCCTTGTAATTGAAATAGTTCAGTTTCAAATTTTGCCGTAACTTCGGGCAACAATAGCGGTAATGACGTATTGACGACTTTCGTCATTTACAACGTACGAGAAAGCCCCAGAGAGCTAGTGCGCGGAGTCTTGGAAACACACAAGGACACAAAGAAGCCTATGACATAAGGTATAAAAACACTCACTGCTTCCAGAACTAAAACAAGTTTCGCTCTACACACACACACGCACAGACAGACACACACACACACATACACCACGACCCTCGTCTCGATTCCCCCTCTACGTTAAAATGTAACAAGTCGCGTAAGGCGAAAATACAACATTTAGTCAAGTAGCTGTCGAACTCACAGAATGAAACTGAACGCAATGCAACGCAGCAAGACCGTATACTCGTAGCATCGTCAGTCCACCGCTCATGGAAAAGGCAGTGAAATTGACAAGAAGAGCCGGGTAGTAGTTGCGCTGAGAAGGATATAGCACGCTTTTCTGTACCTCTCTTCGTTTTAACTTTCTGAGCGTGTTTTCAATCCAAACATATCATATCTATATGTTTTTGGAATCAGGAACCGACAAGGAATAAGATGAAAGTGTTTTTAAATTGATTTCGAAAATTTAATTTTGATCATAATTTTTATATTTTTAATTTTCAGAGCTTGTTTTTAATCCAAATATAACATATTTATATGTTTTTGGAATCAGAAAATGATGGAGAATAAGATGGACGTAAATTTGAATCGTTTTATAAAAAAAAATTTTTTTTTACAATTTTCAGATTTTTAATGACCAAAGTCATCAATTAATTTTTAAGCCACCAAGCTGAAATGCAATACCGAAGTCCGGGCTTCGTCAGAGATTACTTGACCAAAATTTCAACCAATTTGGTTGAAAAATGAGAGCGTGACAGTGCCGCCTCAACTTTCACGAAAAGCCGGATATGACGTCATCAAAGACATTTATCAAAAAAATGAAAAAAATATCTGAGGATATTATACCCAGGAACTCTCATGTCAAATTTCATAAAGATCGGTCCAGTAGTTTAGTCTGAATCGCTCTACACACACACACAGACAGACAGACAGACACACACACATACACCACGACCCTCGTCTCGATTCCCCCTCTATGTTAAAACATTTAGGCAAAACTTGACTAAATGTAAAAACGAACCTTTTCCGTCTGATTGCCTGCTAATAATCAGCCATCTATCTATATTTGGGCTTGAGAAGCAAAAAAAAAAAGCATCACAAATCGAACAGAATAAAAGTCGAAACTTGCCAAAGCCATGGGAGGCAAAAAGAATCACAAATCGAACAGAATGAAAGTAAAAACTCGCCAAAGTCGACCGAGGCAGGAAACGCAACAAATGCGCTGTGAAAGAATTTCACGGTCGGCTGGTAAAACCTGGGAGTTTTTTTTGGGGGGGCGAACTCGAGACTGTGAAGCAATGGAAGCCTTCACAAAACCATTTGTTTCTCTCGCTTACCGCATTCGCCGTGTTAAAGAGGCATGGTGGGGTGAGCACGACTTTTGATGTTGGATGCCAAGAGCTTTCAAGTGCGAAGTGCGCTTTCGGATACCCAGCAACCCGGATGATGGCAAAGCCCGTATGGAAATCAAAAGTTTGGAACGTAATGGCACAGAAAGACTTTAATTCCTTTTTTGAGTTTGTTCGCCACTGAGTGCAACAAGTGTGTTTCTGAATGGCCAAAGGGGTATTTTTTTAAAAGTTTAAGTCGATTCCAGTTCGTTCGACAGTTGCTATTGACATTATCTTGATTACGTAAGGTTTTGTTTACGTGCAGCAATGTTGTTAACGACCATACGGGAATGTGTCCGTTAGGTAATAACAATATATTCATAATGTCACATGAAGGTTAACGTCGCAGCGGTGGTGTTCCAGTGCAATGCTATGTCAATAGCGGTCATACGGGTAATTTTAAGAGTTTCATTTGGTTTTGGTTGGTTCGGTGATTGGTCGCAGATGATTGTATATGCAGTGATGATTGTTAATTCTGAGCTTAATTCATTTGTTGGTTCTTTGGCTGTTCGATAGTTACAGTAGCTTTATTGTGCCGCAGATATGAGTCCATGTGCAATATAACGATGTTAACGACCGTGAAGGTTTTGGTTTTTACGTTCGTTATATTAATTGATGATGGAAATTACGCTGATTAGTTTCCAAGAAATAATTGATATCAATAATTGAGCCAGCAGAAGCCTATAAATTCCAAATTGGAAATCATGCAAGTATAGCACCATAGAAACAAAAACACCAATAATTTCCTCGGCCTCCGGCGCAAAAGAAAGTTGTCTTTTATTTGATTTCATTTTATTTAATTCGTCTACGACGGTTTGGGGCAGGACATCATGACAATGGAACACTTTTCTTTCTGCCTTTTTCCAGTGTAAGATATGAGATGACCCGTTTGATTGACGTTGATATGCAGGCACAGGCAGAGAGAGAGAGAGAGAGAGAGAGAGAGAGAGAGAGAGAGAGAGAGAGAGAGAGAGAGAGAGAGAGAGAGAGAGAGAGAGAGAGAGAGAGAGAGAAAGAGAGAGACACAAAGAGAGACAGACAAAGAGAGACAGAGAGAGACAGACAGACAGAGACAGAGACACACAGAGAGATAGAGACAGAGACAGAGAGGGAAACAGACAGACATACAGACTGGCAGACAGTTAGACAGACAGACAGACAGACATAGACAAAGCCAGAGAGACAGAGACAGAAAGTGTGAGAGACAGAGTTGAAGAGAGAGAGAGACAGAGATAGTTAGACAGAGAGACAAAAAGACGCAGAGAAACACAAGCAGACAGACCTAGAAAGACAGAGACAGAACAAGACACTGAGAGAAAGAAACATCCAAGATACAGAGACGGGTAGAAAGACCCACAAACCGACATGCACCCAGATTCAACAAGCGACCGACAAACAGATAAAACCCTGGCTGGAATACAGATAGACAGGCCAACAGGTCGACAGACCCTACTACTACCACCACCACATCCACCCTCAACCCCTACCCCACACACACACCTGCTTTGAGAGATAACCCAAAAGCTCCATGCCATGAAACCAGATACGTTCCTCGTCAACAGACACTTAACCTCTTCTTTCCAAGTTCAAAACAAGTGCTGATCGCAGATTAACCTAGAAAAAAGGGTACTGCGAAACAAAAACTTGTAAAGTAAAAAAATCAATCAATCAATCAATATGAGGCGTATATCGCGCGTATTCCGTGGGTACAGGGATTTTTATTTAAAATTTTTATAATTTTTATTTTATGCAACTTATATCGCGCACATATTCAAGGCGCAGGGATTTATTTATGCCGTGTGAGATGGAATTTTTTTTACACAATACATCACGCATTCACATCGGCCAGCAGATCGCAGCCATTTCGGCGCATATCCTACTTTTCACGGCCTATTATTCCAAGTCACACGGGTATTTTGGTGGTCATTTTTATCTATCCCTATACACTTTTGCCAGGAAAGACCCCTTGTCAATCGTGGAATCTTTAACGTGCACACCCCAATCGAGCGGGGAGGATGTAAACATTGCATCAGTCTTAACACCCCCTTTCGCGCGGTGTGGCACTCATTTCCCGAAATTCAACTTTCATCGGAGTTCTGAAGGCGAGTATACGAAACGGAAAATACAGTGAAACATCTGTTACCTCCATTTTTGAAAATGTCTACAAAAGTAACTACGTTTTAAGACTCCCCTTCTTTTAACATTAGTTTCAAAAAAATAATTGTGGATAAAACATGTCTTAACAGAGGTCTTAAATGGGGGTACAAGTCTACCCAATGTGAAGAGACATTAGTAAAACCCAGGGTCTTAAAATGGGGGTACAAGTCTACCCAATGTGAAGAGACATTAGTAAAACCCAGGGTCTTAAAATGGGGGTACAAGTCTACCCAATGTGAAGAGAGAGTAGTAAAACCCAGGGTCTTAAAATGGGGGTAAAAGTATACCCAATATGAAGAGAGAGTAGTAAAACCCAGGGTCTTAAGATGAGGGTACAAGTATATCCACTATGAAGAGAGAGTAGTAAAACCCAGGGTCTTAAGATGAGGGTACAAGTATATCCAATATGAAGAGAGAGTAGTAAAACCCAGGGTCTTAAAATGGGGGTACAAGTATACCCAATGTGAAGAGAGAGTAGTAAAACCCAGAGTCTTAAAATGGGGGTACAAGTCTACCCAATGTGAAGAGAGAGTAGTAAAACCCAGGGTCTTAAAATGGGGGTACAAGTATACCCAATGTGAAGAGAGAGAGTAGTAAAACCCAGGGTCTAGAAATGGGGGTACAAGTCTACCCAATATGAAGAGAAAGTAGTAAAACCCAGAGTCTTAAAATGGGGGTACAAGTATACCCAATGTGAAGAGAGAGAGTAGTAAAACCCAGGGTCTAGAAATGGGGGTACAAGTCTACCCAATATGAAGAGAGAGTAGTAAAACCCAGGGTCTTAAAATGGGGGTACAAGTATACCCAATGTGAAGAGAGAGAGTAGTAAAACCCAGGGTCTAGAAATGGGGGTACAAGTCTACCCAATATGAAGAGAGAGAGTAGTAAAACCCAGGGTCTTAAAATGGGGGTACAAGTATACCCAATGTGAAGAGAGAGTAGTAAAACCCAGAGTCTTAAACTGGGGGTACAAGTCTACCCAATATGAAGAGAGAGTAGTAAAACCCAGGGTCTTAAAATGGGGGTACAAGTCTACCCAATATGAAGAGAAAGTAGTAAAACCCAGAGTCTTAAAGGAGGGAAGGTGGAACAGTTTGGGATTCCCCAAAAAATTATACATCTGAGAAAACATGTCTTACCAGAGGAGGAGTTTTAACATTGGTGTAAAATTGCATACAATATGAAACGAGAGTAGGACAAACTAGGGGCTTGAAAGAGGGGAGGTCCAAAACAAGGGAGGTGGGGAGGGGGGAGGGGGGTGGTGGGGGGTGGTGGGGTGGTACAAGAGGAACGGAGGAGGTTCCACTGTTACGACAGGGGTGATCGTTAGGCCGTTTAAATGGGATTCAGTGCAGATCGCACGCTTGTTGCGCGTCAAGTGGACCCTAATGACACACGGCCACATCTTCCATGCATCCCGCACTTATCCCTCGCAAAAAACCTGCGGGTGGGCCTGCAATGAAATCGCCATTTCAGGGGATTTGGGAAGACTTAAGGAGACCGGGGCAGTGTCTGCATGGACGCCAGTTTTGAAGTAGCGTCTAACGAGGTGCTTGATGGCGCTCATGTCAGGTCTGATGCATGGACAACTTGAGAAAGCAGGTCAACTGGGATTGTCAAAGTCGTCTTTTTGCCCTTTCCCCCCCTCCCCCACCCTCTCCACATCCTCCCTTCCTCCTCCTCACATTCCGCCATCTCCGCAGTCTTTTTGTTCGTTGTTTTTTCATTTCCATTACTTTATCACCCCAATGCTGGGAAATTCGGGTCGCTTCCTCCCAGTGGAAAGCTAGCAGCAACCAGAGTCGCGTTACCCAGGTGTGTGCGTGTTACGGTTTAGTCAGCCACCTGCACTTACGGCACAATGACCGAGGTCTTTTGTGTGCCACTGTTGAGACATGGGGAGAGACAGGGTCTCTGAGTCTGCACATAAAGGTTACCCGAGTTCGTCCTGGTCGGGATTCGAACAAGTCCGGTGCTCTACCCCCCCCTCCCCCCCTCCCCCAGCCTTCTCAGCTTCCGCCTTACAGGAAAGGGTGACAGGGACTGTCTCCACCCACACACACTGTTAAAAGTCTTTCAAAAAAGGTTACAAAAATCGGCTTCCGTGTTTAATTATAATCAAAAGACGGCAATCGCTAGAAAAGATCAGAGCAACAAATGGACGTAAGCGCTCTACATGCGAAAACAGTCATACGTACAACTCTCTTTTGTTAGAGCGCCTATACGTCCCTTTGTCATTCGGATCTTCTGTGTTGGAAAACGGGTATCACTGTCAAAGAAAACCACCCTGAGCTTCTTTGCGCAAAGCTGCTGTTTGCTGCCGTGGAATGACAATTGGTGTCAAGATGCACTGCTGTTGCATGCTGTAAGGTGAAAATGAATGCAACATGCAGCCACATCTTGTCAAACACATCGAGAGACTGTGGTCATGCGATATTTTTCAGCAAGTGACATGGATTGTTTTGAGCAATCCCAAGGGCTGCGGTGCACGAGAAAGGAACCAACTGTGTGGGAGCCAGCCGCGGTAAGGTGTTGGATTGGTTAACATTTAGATGTGTTGTGTTTTCAACGAATCGGGCCCCGCGGTTAGTTTGTTTGTTTGTTTGTTTATTTGTTGCTTAACGTCCAGCCGACTACGCAGAGCCATATCAGGACGAGGAAGGGGGGGATGAAGGGGGCCACTTGTCAAGTGATTCCTGTTTACAAATGCACTAACCCATTACTTGTGTCCCAGCAGGCTTTAGTAAAACTAAATTAATACCTACTGGAAGATTACCAGTTTCCAGTATGTTAAAATAGGCTTAATCTATCTACTGCTGGACTTACATCAGAACACTAACAGATTAAACTATACATGAATCGCGAGACAAGCGGCAAGAGAAGAGATTTTTGGAAAAAATACAGGTGAATGAGCAAGAAGGCAGAAAAAAGAAAAGAATTCATGAAGAAAAAGAGAGCATGACAGGAAAGAGGAACCAAAAATCTACCTAACAGCAAACTAGAAAGCTCCTGCGGTTCCAAAAACAGGAGGGGCTTTTAATTTCATAACCGCAGTGCCCCACTGCGGGCCCCGCGGTTAGTTCACATCCGTGTGGGTGGCACCCACGTTTGCTTCGTGCACCTTAGCCCAGAGCTCACCAATGCCTCTTTTCGCCCTTTTCAGCAAAGCGCCCAGTTTTGCACCTAGGACATATGCCACAGCTTAATTTGCATTGACCTGGCAAAGTTACCTCTAAGGCTTTTAATGGTACGTGATTTATCAAAAATCGAAGTCAAAAATCGTTGATTCAAGTGCATGTCAAACTTCAAGCTGCAATGACATGGAAAGGCTCTTAAGGATGTTGTGACTCCTTAGCCGATGAGCTAATGATTGGCCTTTGATTATTGTCAAAATTTACAGCGCCGTTTTCTCAGACGGTAATTGAGATCGATGACGATTTAAACACCCACGATTACTACTCAAGCGTGGCTGATGAACGTATAATACTGATTTTACTGAGATGATTTATTTCATGGCACCTTAGGCCACCAACTGAGCATGACACATATGATGAGTTTCATGCTTCAAAAGGAAGAAAGGAAGTATGAAAGAACGGAGAAAAATAAGAGAAAAAGGGAAGAAAGAAAGTTAGAAAAGAAGAAAGAGAGAAAGAAAGAGAGAGAGGGGAAAGACGGATCAATATGAGCAAGCATCTTAAACAAATGTTTGAACCCTGTTATTTTTTTTAAATACTCCCTGTTTTTTTTCACAGGAAGAAGGCAAACTTATGAGGGTATTACCATCTGAACCAAAAACAAAACCAGGCTAAACAACAACAACGACAACATAAACAACAACAACAACAACAACAGCAACAGCGACAGCAACAACAACAACAACGACAGCAACAACAACGACAACAACGACGACAACAACCATTGTACAACAACAATAACGACAACGACAGCGACGAAGACAACAACAACAACAACGACATTAACGACGATTACAACGGCACAAACAGCAACTAAGCAAACTTACACAAGCTTATAATGCAACACTAAAAAATGTCACATCCTGTCTTCCCAAACCTCAGTTAAACAACGACATTAACGACGATTACAACGGCACAAACAGCAACTAAACAAACTTACAATATGAGTTATTTCTAATATGCTGACTGTTAGCAAATGATAACAAGACATGTCGAGATAAAAGATATCAAGTATGAGCCTTTTAGGCGAATGCTGATATCGTTTGTGAGACATATGTCTGTTATCATTTGCTAACAGTCAGCATTTTAGAAATAACGGTTTTATTACTGTTTAATTCGACCAAAAGACATTTCGAAGCAACCCGCGAATTAGACAGAACAGCCGCAATGGGAACTTGAGCGCTTCTACCTGATTATGCCTGTCAGTCAAATAATTCTCACCCAATCAGAGTAACACACCTGACGTGATGAATATTCACAGGTCAAATGCCGTTGACACACAACAATCTCACAAGATAAACCATATTGAACATGCGTTTCGGTTGCTTCGCTTTTTCTCGTTGAACAGAGAGCGACAGATTTAGAACCGACTCCAGACGGATGGGAAATGACGTAAAGATACATTTGATGTAAAGCGAGTGGCGCAATTTCACTTGATTTTTCCGAACTTTGATCATTTAGATTTCAAGTGAGCGGTCGGCATTGCACACTCAGACGATGGGCGGTGCTTTGCTGTTCCGTTACGCACCCACCGACAAAACTCGCTTTTCGGTATTTTTTAGATAAAGAGAGTATTACCTGACAGCATTTGAAGTGTCATTCTTTAGAATAAATCACGCTGATATTGTTGAATTACATTTTTACTTTGTCTTGTTAATGTTTAGCGTGATAAACAAAAAGGGTCCCTGCCTGAACGTTATAACATTTAGAGGGTCACCTAGAATCCGTCCTGATTGGTCAAAAAGCCATATGGGGCACTGAATTGGTTATAAAAGCTTATAATGCAACACTAAACAAAGTCACATCCTATCTTCCCAAACCTAATTTGTGACTAAAAGGGTACTTTTATCAGTTCCATCCATCTTACGTTGAGTTTGAACAGTCATATTGTTATCTCCACATAAGACTGATAGCCTGGTTCTCATTTTCATTTGGAGCCTCAAGATACCTCGTGTGATAAACGGTCAGTCACCGTATTCCAGTGACGTGACCCCTGAAACGTCGTGGCCGTGAGAATTTGCACTTTGATTTCATGATATCATAATAGTCCACTATAGAAAGTGTTTCCTTTTTCGTCAAAAGAAGAGACAGAACAATGACACAATAAAATATCGGGTTTTGACGGTTTTTTTGTTGTTTTTTTTGTAAACTTCTTAGCTTGTGAACCCATACTCTTGCGGTTTCATAAATGTATAATTTATTTTATTCTTGTATTTGTTTTATCTTTCTCTGCTTCTAATTTCTGCACTTAACAATACAAATAAAATGTTCCTCGTCCATTTGTATGTCCATTAAAATGTTACATTATTTAATTGCAGTTTTTTGTTTTTCTTTTGCGGTTCAATGTCCTTCGTCTAATTGCACTGATCACTATCCTTTGTATCTTCCAACCTCACATCTTATGTGTCTTCATATTTTTTGTAAATTTTGCAGTTTAGAAATCTTTCATTTCTTGGCCTTCATTTAATCCACTTCCACA
>NC_090259.1:25991941-26006941 GCF_037325665.1 Littorina saxatilis
TCTCTGAGATGTAAAAGAAACCCAACATATTCGATCAAACAAACATGTACAAAGAGAAGCTACATTGTGATGTATATATACTGTCTGACTGCTCCCATGGGGTCGCCTTCACGCGGCGGGAGTGTTTATACTAAGCTACCCCACTCCTTTACTTCTCTTCTTTTGTCTTATTTCTGCCTTACCAGTCCTTTCACCTATATTTCCTTCCAAGAAAACTCTCCCTACTATTCCCTGCAGTTTTCCAATTCTTTTCTTGTTGTCTTATTTCTACCTGACTGGATCCATCACCTTTATTTCACTTACCAAAAGTCTTCTTTTCCACATCCTTATTTCTCTGCACCCCGCATGTCGTAAGAGGCGACTAACGGATTCTGTTCCTCCTTTTACCCTTGTTAAGTGGTTCTTGTATAGAATATAGTCAATGTTTGTAAAGATTTTAGTCAAGCAGTATGTAAGAAATGTTTAGTCCTTTGTACTGGAAACTTGCATTCTCCCAGTAAGGTCATATATTGTACTACGTTGCAAGCCCCTGGAGCAATTTTTTGATTAGTGCTTTTTTGAACAAGAAACACTTAACAAGTGGCTCTATCCCATCTCCCCCCTTTCCCCTATCCCATCTCTCCCCTTTCCCTCGTCGCGATATAACCTTCGTGGTTGAAAACGACGTTAAACACCAAATAAAGAAAGAACTGTCTGACTGCCATGGTGGCGTACATGCTGCAAGGACGCCAACAACAAAGTGTGTTTGTCGTCAATTTTCCTTAAGAAAAAGAGCTATGAGTATAATAAAATGTTCCATTAGACATACACGTACAAACAGAAGATAAATCGTTATTTCTGTTGTCTCCTGTCAATATGTACATGCTACAGGGACGCCGAGAACAAAGGTGTGTCTGTCGTCTTTTTTCCTTAAGATATATAGAGCAATGAGTATAAAAGAACATGTTCCATTAGACATACACGTACAAACAGAAGATAAATTGTCCTTTCTGTTGTCTGCTTGTCACAATGCACTGCAAGAATGCCAAGAAAAACAGTGTGTTTATAAGAAATAAAGCCAGACACTTGTCACCGATGTTGTGCCTGTTACTCTATTTATGGACCAGGTCCCAATGGCAGTTTTTCGAGTTTGTTTGATTAATAACAATAACATAGGCTGCAAAATGAGTTATATATAATTGCTTGATGGTAAACAATGACTAGTTGTTAGTTGTTGTATTTCCTTTCTAGAAGACTGCCACATCGTCAGCAAAATCAACCCCTCAACCTTTCTTTCGCATGTCCCCCTTTCTTTCTTTCTTTCAATCGGTTTTTGTATTTTTGCTTGTCGTCCATTTTCTCGTATTTTCTTGTTATTTAGTTTTTTGAGGTCGAGTAGGAGGACAGGGGAATGTCGTCATAAAAAACTTCCCGGCATGCTTGCCCGTGTCGGCCATGTTTCAATCCCGCAGCAAAACTCTGGGATGCCAATCTTGCTGGAAGTGAGCAAATCAAAACCGGTTGGTTGCGTCAGGATCAGTTTAAATCTCTCCCTCTATCAAGACTGCGGATCTCCCCGGGGTTCCGACGGAAAAGAATGATTAGATGAAAAGAGGAATTAGGGACACACAAAAAGCTGAGTCAACCGGGCACTTTGTGTCCTTTTACTTTCTTTCTTTCTTTTCTCTGTGTTTTTCTCTCCCATGTCCCAAGACCCCTCCCCTCCCTCCGCCCCGAGAAAGCACGAGCGTGTAAGCAAAGAGGCGAGTCAGGGCGGGAGGGATGGAGTAAGAGAAAGACAAAGAGAGAAAGACAGACAGACAGACGTACAGACATACATACAGCCAGCCAGCCATACTGGGGCAGAAAAAGGGAAACGAATAATTGTTTAATGCGGGATTGTTGAATCATTGCATAATGAACTTAATCCATGCAAATATGACGAATAAGCACATATTAAGATATCCTTCACACACACACACACACACACACACACACACACACAATTCTCTAATGGAAGTATATTTGGTGCATTTATCCAACAAATGTATTTCATCCTCTATCACATTACATTTTTTGCATAATCTGTCATTTACTGGTGTATTTAAATGTCGACCCTTTTCAATTTCTAAATCGTGTGCACTTATTCTTAACTTTGTTAATGCTTTTCTGTGATCTAAATTTTTTACCTCATTGATATAAGATTGCACTTCGTATTTCCTCGAGTCTGTTACTTTTGCGTAGAATTTTAATTTTGAACTTCCTTCAGACTTTTTATTAATCCAGAATTTTATGAATTTGCATTCTAATTTCTCTTGTATGGCTTTTTGTAACTTTTTAGAATTAAATGTAGATTGATTTTGCCAGACATGATTAAATCCTAATTTATCTACTGCTTGTTTTATGAAATGTGACCATGAACTTTCCCGTGACGGATCTAATAGTGATAAATATGCTTGATATATGTAGGAGTCTTTTTTAGTCTCTAGTATATGAGCCCAATATTTTATGCATTGTGATAATATTCTCAATCCTATTGGAAACCGTCCTAGTTCTGCTAGCACTGGAATTTTCATACTTTTCTTATGCGTACCAAGAATGAATCTGCAAAATCTTATATGTGCACTTTCATGAGGGCATTCCTTGGAGATGCAACATTGAAAAAAGGCATCAATGTCGTCAAATATATGTGTATTTTTTATAATGTACGGAAACCATACTTCTGCGCCGTAACAAATAATTGGGGACACTAACAAGTCAAATAAATTTAAAATTGTTTTTGTTTGAACAAGACTATTTCTGAACGCTTTTCGAAGAGAGTAAGCTGCTTTGTTTCCTTGTTTGCTAAGATGCTCCTGGGCAATATTTAAATTTCCATTTTGGTTGAACACTATACCCAAATATTTATACTGGTCTGTTCTTTTGATAATACAATCTCCACATTTAAATATTGTATTCATTTTGGGAAGACTACGACAAAATATTACAATGTTCGTTTTTTCAGTATTTATTTTTAATCCCCATTGTTGACAGTATATATTTAAGTAATCTAATTTTTGTTGCAGACCTAACTTTGATTTGGATAGCATTACTAAATCATCTGCATACATTAAACATGATATTTTTGTTTTTGAGTTTATATCAATGTATGGTGAATCAAAATCAGGTATATTTGTAGTGAAGTCGTTTATGAAAATGTTGAACAGTATAGGACTTAATGTATTTCCTTGATGAACACCTTTTCTGACATGTATACTCATTGGACACTCTTGATTGTATTCAGTTCTAATGAATGAATTTGTATACATATCTTTTATTATATTGAAACAGTATCCTCTTATCCCTAGTGTATATAGTTTAAGTAGAAGTGCTTCGTGCCATACATTATCAAAGGCTTTCTGAAAGTCTACAAAACATGCATACATTCTTCCATTTTTTAATTTTAAGAGATCGTCTACAATTTTTTTTAATATGAAAATTTGGTCCGTAGTTCGATATCCTTTTCGGAAGCCTGCCTGTTCTTTCCTAATTATGTTATCATCTTCTAAGAATTTTGAAATCCTTGAATTCATTACTTTGCAGAATAATTTACTAAGATTACTGCTCAAAGTAATACCTCTATAATTGCTTGGGTTAAGAGGGTCTCCCTTCTTATAGATTGGTATGCTTATACTTGATTTCCAATTTTTGGGATAATGTCCAGTAATTAATATTAAATTAAATAACTTTGTTAAAATATGTACAGTTCGATCTAAGCTTGCTTTAATAATCTCATTTGATAGTTTATCTGGTCCTGGTGCTTTTTTGTTTTTCAATGACTTACTTTCAATTTTAATTTCTTTTCCTGTAATTGGGTTATCTAATGTTGGTATATTATATTGATGAGTACTCTGTTTTAGTTCCTCTGACACTTCCTTACTTCTTTGTTCTGAAATATCTGGTTTAGTTCCGATTAAATTTGCTAAGTGATTTAGCCATTTGGTTGGATTTATATTACATTTATTATTATTTCTGTCATTATCACCCATTGATTTTAGGTCTTTTAATGTTTTCCAAAGTTTATTTGGATCATTATTGAATTGGTCATTTAATATTAAAACTAATTTATTTCTATATTCTCTTTTTTGTTTCTTTATTAGAGAATTATATCTTTTACGTACACTATAATATTTTTGACAAAGTGAGCTATTAAATGGATATCTGTTCAAAGCGTTTAATATCGATTTTAATTCTTTTCTTTGTTGATAACAATTTTTGGTAAACCAAACTTTGTTTCTTTTCTTTTTTCGAATATTGATTTTCATTTTAATCTGTTTGTTTAGGCTATTATTTGCAGCATTATTTAATATGTCTGTAAATTTATCTGTGATATTATCAACATTGCTCTCTGTGTAACTGGTTTTGCTTATTACACGGTTTTGTTCTATCTCTAATTCTAAATCTTGTAGTTGTCTATTCATATCGGGAGCACTGAGAGCTTGCATAAGTTTTTCATATGAACTGCTGTCCCATTGGTACGTCTCTTTTATACTTAGTTTTTCATTAATATTGTATGATATATTTTGATTGTGTTGATATCTCATTCTTTTATAAGTATTATCTTTATTTATTAATGGGAGTCTGATTTTCATTTCCAATGGGCAATGATCTGAATATACTTGTAAATTCTTGACCCTCATGCTTATAACGTCCTTAAGAAGATCATGGGAACATATGAAATAATCTACCACACTACAACCTTGGGGTTGATAACAAGTGAATTTGCCTTGTATGTCTCCTAGTATTCTTCCATTGAGAATGTGTATATTGAAATTATTGCATAAATCAACTAATCGTCTACCAAATTTGTGGATCACCTTATCCATTGAACGTCTGCTAAATATATCATCAGAGGAATAATCAGGGGGCAATGTATATATGTTATTGATATTATCATGTTCTATGTAATCTTTATATTCCCCAGATCTTGCATTGAAATCACCACACAGTACTATTGATCCTTTTGCAGACAAGTCATCAATGTCATTTTCTAGATCCTCCCACATTTGAACTGTATTGTCTTTACCGAATGACGAATGCTCTGGTGGTAAGTACACACATGCGAGAAACACATCATTGTGACCAGTATCTGTCATTATTTGTATCCAAACTATGTTGTGGTTACTTTTGGGTAAAATTTTCACATTGGGTCGAATTGAATCTTTGATAAATAAGGCAATCCCTCCCGATGAGCTTCCTGCTTTCTTTCTTTTGGGTCTAATAAAGTTGATAGGTCTTCCAAATCCTGCTAAAAACAGTGATTGTTCTTCCTCTTTAGTAAGGTGTGTTTCCTCTATAAGTACAATGTCATGTTCTATTAAAGAACTTGAGATTTTCTCTACATGTAACTTGTTGATTAAGCAGCCATCTATTGTTCCTTTTATCCCTTTAATGTTCCAGCTCAATATTGATATTTGTTTGCATTTGTTCATTGTTGTCTATGTATTTTAGTAGGGCTTTCTCTGTCTAAAGCCAATGTATCTGTTGGCCTGCACAACGTATGGTGCGGTCTGTTCTTCTTCAAGTTGCTGTTTCTGGTATCTGTTGTCTTCTCTTTGGTACTCATGCTTGTTGAACTGCCCATTGTACGATGTGTCTTGTTCTGTTTCCAATCTTGAATTCTGGTATGGGGTGTCTCCTCTGTAGTAGGTGTATCTGTCATACTCTCTATTGAAGTAATTCCTGGGTTCTGCCCCATTCTGTGGAGTCGGGTAATGGTTATCTTCTCTGGAGTACCTAGATCTGTTTTGATGCCCACCAAATGATCTCTTTTGACCCTCTCTGAAGTCAGCGTGTCGATTGTACTGCCTGTTGTATGATACATATGTTCGATGTTGATCCCTGTAGTCGGTTTGGTCATCTTCCCTGGAGAACTTCCATTTGTTCCAGTGACCATCAAATGATCTCTTTTGATCCTCTCTGAAGTCAGCATAACGGTTGTACTGCTTGTTGTACGGGATATGTTGCCGATGTTGTTGTTGTTCCCTGTAGTAAGTTTGGTTATATTCTCTAGGGTGCAACGATTTGTTCCGATGACTGCCAAATGATCTCTTTTGGTCCTCACTGATATCAGCGTGATCATTGTACTGCTCATTGTACGAAACACGTTGTCGTTGCTGTTGTTGTTGTTCCCTGTAGTCTGTTTGTCTCCATGGCTGGTTTCTCTGGTTCGGAAATGACTCTCTTCTTTTGTGATCTGGTTGTTTGCTCCAAAGAAGGTTTTCTAGATGGTAGCCAATATTTGTCGCGAGGATTCCATCTCCCCTTCTATTCGGGTGTATTCCGTCTCTTTGTAGATGTGCAGCAACATTTGCGTTTCTAATGAAAGAAATGTTCATCTTTGATTGGAATGCAGCTTCCATCTTTGCATTGATAAGGTTCGTGCGAACATTCATGTCCCTTGAGGCTGTTGGAACCACCTGACTTACAATGATCTTCGTTTGGGGAAAATTTTCTTCTGCTGTCTTCACACAGGCTTTCAGTTTTTTTGAGGGTGTTGAGTTGTCTACTTTTGCATCATTCACGCCGACATGAATGAGAATGGCTTCTGGTTTTTGTTTTATTGACTTTATCTCGGCGAGGCAGTCATCAATATTACTTGTTTTCTTTTTTGTGACGTGCAATCCAAAACGGCGACCCATTCTTTCAGGGTCTACTCCATTGAGAATGGAATCATGAAGGATGTACACTGATGGTAGGCCTTGTTCCTTTTTGTTTCCATCCTTTTCTTCTTCTTTTTCTTCCTCACTTGAGTTTTCATCACTTTCGCTGTCTTCTTCTACTGATGACAATGACAATGTCGACAATGATGAGGCTGGCTGTGAAGATGATATACACGCCTGTGCCGAGTTGGAAGCATTTCCCCTACTTTCTTTGGAGGTATTTTCTCTTATTTTACCTGATGCAGGCGATGTTTTGGTCTTTTGCCGAGACGAGTTTTTTCTCTGAGGTGTTTTTTCTGCCTTGCTATCTTCAAGTGTCATTTCCTTTATTATGACGTCAACTTTTTGTTCTATTTTTCGGGGCTCTGTTGTTATTTTCAGTTTGCCGCTGCCTCCTTTCATTTTCTGCTCTCGACCAGGACTATGAGGTGAGTCTTGTTGTTCTGTGCTTTGATTTTCTTCCCAGTTTTTCTTTCGTTTTTTTGAAGATTCATTGAATGCAGTCAGTAGTGTCTGATTCATGTCCCCCAACATCACTTCATTCTGTGATCGCGTTTCTTCAAATCTCTCGGAGAGATAAACCATGGCACTTTCGAGATGTTGAAGGCCTTTGTGAAGATCTTTGGCCTCATTTGTGAGTTGGTCAAGAGGACCTTTTATTCCATCTGAGTTGGTCGAAGTTTTGCTTTCTGTGGCTAGAACGTTTTCGAATGGAACAACCCTCTCCACTTCTTCCATTATTTTGTCATCCAGCATGATTTCCGTGCAATATTCGCAGGTAAACTTTCGCTGCGTTCGTGCAAATATCGCTATCTGGTAGCCCGGTAATTTGGTATCTCTCCAGAAAACTTTGTTCCTGCAGTCAGAACAGGTCAGTGTTCTTTCTTTTGGATCTTTCTCGTCGTCGTAGCAACCACCGTCGCTCATTTCCTTTCGATCGTCTTGCATGTTGATGGTGATGTTACTGTTACTGTTAGGGACCGCCGCTGCAGATGAAATCTCCTTCACCTCCGTTTGATCTTCAAAATCTTCCCTTACGTGTCCCTCTCCTTCAAATAAATGTGGGTTTTGAATTCCGGCGAGATCCATTGCTCTTTGAGCCGCGGCTAACGTGTCATAGCTCTTGTGTGTAGCCTTTGGAAAAGAAGTTACAGACTTGCTGGCTTCATTCCAGGTGTCAAATATGCCTATTCGTCGACCCACACTCACGGCGTAATACTTTTTTTCGCTGTTATTTTTCCTTTTCGACTTTTTTGAACGTGCCATATTTCATTTGGTAGGACAGTTTTTGGAGAAATTCCAACCTTCCGCCATCGGAAGTCGCCGGGCCCTTCTCCACTTCGGCGACTTCCGATGGCGGAAGGTTGGAATTTCTCCAAAAACTGTCCTACCAAATGAAATATGGCACGTTCAAAAAAGTCGAAAAGGAAAAATAACAGCGAAAAAAAGTATTACGCCGTGAGTGTGGGTCGACGAATAGGCATATTTGACACCTGGAATGAAGCCAGCAAGTCTGTAACTTCTTTTCCAAAGGCTACACACAAGAGCTATGACACGTTAGCCGCGGCTCAAAGAGCAATGGATCTCGCCGGAATTCAAAACCCACATTTATTTGAAGGAGAGGGACACGTAAGGGAAGATTTTGAAGATCAAACGGAGGTGAAGGAGATTTCATCTGCAGCGGCGGTCCCTAACAGTAACAGTAACATCACCATCAACATGCAAGACGATCGAAAGGAAATGAGCGACGGTGGTTGCTACGACGACGAGAAAGATCCAAAAGAAAGAACACTGACCTGTTCTGACTGCAGGAACAAAGTTTTCTGGAGAGATACCAAATTACCGGGCTACCAGATAGCGATATTTGCACGAACGCAGCGAAAGTTTACCTGCGAATATTGCACGGAAATCATGCTGGATGACAAAATAATGGAAGAAGTGGAGAGGGTTGTTCCATTCGAAAACGTTCTCGCCACAGAAAGCAAAACTTCGACCAACTCAGATGGAATAAAAGGTCCTCTTGACCAACTCACAAATGAGGCCAAAGATCTTCACAAAGGCCTTCAACATCTCGAAAGTGCCATGGTTTATCTCTCCGAGAGATTTGAAGAAACGCGATCACAGAATGAAGTGATGTTGGGGGACATGAATCAGACACTACTGACTGCATTCAATGAATCTTCAAAAAAACGAAAGAAAAACTGGGAAGAAAATCAAAGCACAGAACAACAAGACTCACCTCATAGTCCTGGTCGAGAGCAGAAAATGAAAGGAGGCAGCGGCAAACTGAAAATAACAACAGAGCCCCGAAAAATAGAACAAGAAGATGACGTCATAATAGAGGAAATGACACTTGAAGATAGCAAGGCAGAAACAAGTCGCGTAAGGCGAAAATACAATATTTAGTCAAGTAGCTGTCGAACTCACAGAATGAAACTGAACGCAATGCCATTTTTCAGCAAGACCGCATACTCGTAGCATCGTCAGTCCACCGCTCATGGCAAAGGCAGTGAAATTGACAAGAAGAGCGGGGTAGTAGTTGCGCTAAGAAGGATAGCACGCTTTTCTGTACCTCTCTTTGTTTTAACTTTCTGAGCGTGTTTTTAATCCAAACATATCATATCTATATGTTTTTGGAATCAGGAACCGACAAGGAATAAGATGAAAGTGTTTTTAAATTGATTTCGACAATTTAATTTTGATAATAATTTTTATATATTTAATTTTCAGAGCTTGTTTTTAATCCGAATATAACATATTTATATGTTTTTGGAATCAGCAAATGATGAAGAATAAGATAAACGTAAATTTGGATCGTTTTATAAATTTTTATTTTTTTTTACAATTTTCAGATTTTTAATGACCAAAGTCATTAATTAATTTTTAAGCCACCAAGCTGAAATGCAATACCAAAGTCCGGGCTTCGTCGAAGATTACTTGACCAAAATTTCAACCAAATTGGTTGAAAAATGAGGGCGTGACAGTGCCGCCTCAACTTTCACGAAAAGCCGGATATGACGTCATCAAAGACATTTATCAAAAAAAGGAAAAAAAACGTTCGGGGATTTCATACCCAGGAACTCTCATGTCAAATTTCATAAAGATCGGTCCAGTAGTTTAGTCTGAATCGCTCTACACACACACACACACACACACACACACACAGACACACACACACACACACGCACATACACCACGACCCTCGTTTCGATTCCCCCTCGATGTTAAAATATTTAGTCAAAACTTGACTAAATATAAAAACACCTCAGAGAAAAAACTCGTCTCGGCAAAAGACCAAAACATCGCTTGCATCAGGTAAAATAAGAGAAAATACCTCCAAAGAAAATAGGGGAAATGCTTCCAACTCGGCACAGGCGTGTAGATCATCTTCACAGCCAGCCTCATCATTGTCGACATTGTCATTGTCATCAGTAGAAGAAGACAGCGAAAGTGATGAAAACTCAAGTGAGGAAGAAAAAGAAGAAGAAAAGGATGGAAACAACAAGGAACAAGGCCTACCATCAGTGTACATCCTTCATGATTCCATTCTCAATGGAGTAGACCCTGAAAGAATGGGTCGCCGTTTTGGATTGCACGTCACAAAAAAGAAAACAAGTAATATTGATGACTGCCTCGCCGAGATAAAGTCAATAAAACAAAAACCAGAAGCCATTCTCATTCATGTCGGCGTGAATGATGCAAAAGTAGACAACTCAACACCCTCAAAAAAACTGAAAGCCTGTGTGAAGACAGCAGAAGAAAATTTTCCCCAAACGAAGATCATTGTAAGTCAGGTGGTTCCAACAGCCTCAAGGGACATGAATGTTCGCACGAACCTTATCAATGCAAAGATGGAAGCTGCATTCCAATCAAAGATGAACATTTCTTTTATTAGAAACGCAAATGTTGCTGCACATCTACAAAGAGACGGAATACACCCGAATAGAAGGGGAGATGGAATCCTCGCGACAAATATTGGCTACCATCTAGAAAACCTTCTTTGGAGCAAACAACCAGATCACAAAAGAAGAGAGTCATTTCCGAACCAGAGAAACCAGCCATGGAGACAAACAGACTACAGGGAACAACAACAACAGCAACGACAACGTGTTTCGTACAATGAGCAGTACAATGATCACGCTGATATCAGTGAGGACCAAAAGAGATCATTTGGCAGTCATCGGAACAAATCGTTGCACCCTAGAGAATATAACCAAACTTACTACAGGGAACAACAACAACATCGGCAACATATCCCGTACAACAAGCAGTACAACCGTTATGCTGACTTCAGAGAGGATCAAAAGAGATCATTTGATGGTCACTGGAACAAATGGAAGTTCTCCAGGGAAGATGACCAAACCGACTACAGGGATCAACATCGAACATATGTATCATACAACAGGCAGTACAATCGACACGCTGACTTCAGAGAGGGTCAAAAGAGATCATTTGGTGGGCATCAAAACAGATCTAGGTACTCCAGAGAAGATAACCATTACCCGACTCCACAGAATGGGGCAGAACCCAGGAATTACTTCAATAGAGAGTATGACAGATACACCTACTACAGAGGAGACACCCCATACCAGAATTCAAGATTGGAAACAGAACAAGACACATCGTACAATGGGCAGTTCAACAAGCATGAGTACCAAAGAGAAGACAACAGATACCAGAAACAGCAACTTGAAGAAGAACAGACCGCACCATACGTTGTGCAGGCCAACAGATACATTGGCTTTAGACAGAGAAAGCCCTACTAAAATACATAGACAACAATGAACAAATGCAAACAAATATCAATATTGAGCTGGAACATTAAAGGGATAAAAGGAACAATAGATGGCTGCTTAATCAACAAGTTACATGTAGAGAAAGTCTCAAGTTCTTTAATAGAACATGACATTGTACTTATAGAGGAAACACACATTACTAAAGAGGAAGAACAATCACTGTTTTTAGCAGGATTTGGAAGACCTATCAACTTTATTAGACCCAAAAGAAAGAAAGCAGGAAGCTCATCGGGAGGGATTGCCTTATTTATCAAAGATTCAATTCGACCCAATGTGAAAATTTTACCCAAAAGTAACCACAACATAGTTTGGATACAAATAATGACAGATACTGGTCACAATGATGTGTTTCTCGCATGTGTGTACTTACCACCAGAGCATTCGTCATTCGGTAAAGACAATACAGTTCAAATGTGGGAGGATCTAGAAAATGACATTGATGACTTGTCTGCAAAAGGATCAATAGTACTGTGTGGTGATTTCAATGCAAGATCTGGGGAATATAAAGATTACATAGAACATGATAATATCAATAACATATATACATTGCCCCCTGATTATTCCTCTGATGATATATTTAGCAGACGTTCAATGGATAAGGTGATCCACAAATTTGGTAGACGATTAGTTGATTTATGCAATAATTTCAATATACACATTCTCAATGGAAGAATACTAGGAGACATACAAGGCAAATTCACTTGTTATCAACCCCAAGGTTGTAGTGTGGTAGATTATTTCATATGTTCCCATGACCTTCTTAAGGACGTTATAAGCATGAGGGTCAAGAATTTACAAGTATATTCAGATCATTGCCCATTGGAAATGAAAATCAGACTCCCATTAATAAATAAAGATAATACTTATAAAAGAATGAGATATCAACACAATCAAAATATATCATACAATATTAATGAAAAACTAAGTATAAAAGAGACGTACCAATGGGACAGCAGTTCATATGAAAAACTTATGCAAGCTCTCAGTGCTCCCGATATGAATAGACAACTACAAGATTTAGAATTAGAGATAGAACAAAACCGTGTAATAAGCAAAACCAGTTACACAGAGAGCAATGTTGATAATATCACAGATAAATTTACAGACATATTAAATAATGCTGCAAATAATAGCCTAAACAAACAGATTAAAATGAAAATCAATATTCGAAAAAAGAAAAGAAACAAAGTTTGGTTTACCAAAAATTGTTATCAACAAAGAAAAGAATTAAAATCGATATTAAACGCTTTGAACAGATATCCATTTAATAGCTCACTTTGTCAAAAATATTATAGTGTACGTAAAAGATATAATTCTCTAATAAAGAAACAAAAAAGAGAATATAGAAATAAATTAGTTTTAATATTAAATGACCAATTCAATAATGATCCAAATAAACTTTGGAAAACATTAAAAGACCTAAAATCAATGGGTGATAATGACAGAAATAATAATAAATGTAATATAAATCCAACCAAATGGCTAAATCACTTAGCAAATTTAATCGGAACTAAACCAGATATTTCAGAACAAAGAAGTAAGGAAGTGTCAGAGGAACTAAAACAGAGTACTCATCAATATAATATACCCACATTAGATAACCCAATTACAGTAAAAGAAATTAAAATTGAAAGTAAGTCATTGAAAAACAAAAAAGCACCAGGACCAGATAAACTATCAAATGAGATTATTAAAGCAAGCTTAGATCGAACTGTACATATTTTAACAAAGTTATTTAATTTAATATTAATTACTGGACATTATCCCAAAAATTGGAAATCAAGTATAAGCATACCAATCTATAAGAAGGGAGACCCTCTTAACCCAAGCAATTATAGAGGTATTACTTTGAGCAGTAATCTTAGTAAATTATTCTGCAAAGTAATGAATTCAAGGATTTCAAAATTCTTAGAAGATGATAACATAATTAGGAAAGAACAGGCAGGCTTCCGAAAAGGATATCGAACTACGGACCAAATTTTCATATTAAAAAAAATTGTAGACGATCTCTTAAAATTAAAAAATGGAAGAATGTATGCATGTTTTGTAGACTTTCAGAAAGCCTTTGATAATGTATGGCACGAAGCACTTCTACTTAAACTATATACACTAGGGATAAGAGGATACTGTTTCAATATAATAAAAGATATGTATACAAATTCATTCATTAGAACTGAATACAATCAAGAGTGTCCAATGAGTATACATGTCAGAAAAGGTGTTCATCAAGGAAATACATTAAGTCCTATACTGTTCAACATTTTCATAAACGACTTCACTACAAATATACCTGATTTTGATTCACCATACATTGATATAAACTCAAAAACAAAAATATCATGTTTAATGTATGCAGATGATTTAGTAATGCTATCCAAATCAAAGTTAGGTCTGCAACAAAAATTAGATTACTTAAATATATACTGTCAACAATGGGGATTAAAAATAAATACTGAAAAAACGAACATTGTAATATTTTGTCGTAGTCTTCCCAAAATGAATACAATATTTAAATGTGGAGATTGTATTATCAAAAGAACAGACCAGTATAAATATTTGGGTATAGTGTTCAACCAAAATGGAAATTTAAATATTGCCCAGGAGCATCTTAGCAAACAAGGAAACAAAGCAGCTTACTCTCTTCGAAAAGCGTTCAGAAATAGTCTTGTTCAAACAAAAACAATTTTAAATTTATTTGACTTGTTAGTGTCCCCAATTATTTGTTACGGCGCAGAAGTATGGTTTCCGTACATTATAAAAAATACACATATATTTGACGACATTGATGCCTTTTTTCAATGTTGCATCTCCAAGGAATGCCCTCATGAAAGTGCACATATAAGATTTTGCAGATTCATTCTTGGTACGCATAAGAAAAGTATGAAAATTCCAGTGCTAGCAGAACTAGGACGGTTTCCAATAGGATTGAGAATATTATCACAATGCATAAAATATTGGGCTCATATACTAGAGACTAAAAAAGACTCCTACATATATCAAGCATATTTATCACTATTAGATCCGTCACGGGAAAGTTCATGGTCACATTTCATAAAACAAGCAGTAGATAAATTAGGATTTAATCATGTCTGGCAAAATCAATCTACATTTAATTCTAAAAAGTTACAAAAAGCCATACAAGAGAAATTAGAATGCAAATTCATAAAATTCTGGATTAATAAAAAGTCTGAAGGAAGTTCAAAATTAAAATTCTACGCAAAAGTAACAGACTCGAGGAAATACGAAGTGCAATCTTATATCAATGAGGTAAAAAATTTAGATCACAGAAAAGCATTAACAAAGTTAAGAATAAGTGCACACGATTTAGAAATTGAAAAGGGTCGACATTTAAATACACCAGTAAATGACAGATTATGCAAAAAATGTAATGTGATAGAGGATGAAATACATTTGTTGGATAAATGCACCAAATATACTTCCATTAGAGAAAAATTCATATCAAGCATAGCCTATTTAGGCCAATACACTCTTCCCAGCCAAATATTACAAATACCCAAACTACA
>NC_090259.1:26009441-26016941 GCF_037325665.1 Littorina saxatilis
CCGAACCTGGGATCGAACTCACGCTGACAGCGGCCAACTGAATACAAATCCAGCGCGCTACCAACTGAGCTATATCCCCGCTGGATTAAGATTCTACAAGGACTTATAGAGGGACATATTAATGGTCAAAGGGAAATAACCACACTTGTTAGCAGTGCCTGCTCAGTTGGTGGCAGTGAGAATGCTAAGGACGGGGGTGTTTTTCCTACCTCGGAGGAATTTCTTGTTCTTCAAGATTTCCGGTTCATGGACCACTGACATCATAATTATGTATTTCTAATGCGGAGAGATGAACCGCATCTATATTCTGGCGTGTACTGCCGAGCTCAGAAATGCATCCCTTGCAAACTGAACATATGACGGCACTGAATGTATATACCGCACGATTAAGTATTGGATCATGCTTACACTGCTTTGTATTTGACTTTGCTGACACAATGGATCCAAACCAGAAAGACTGTTTCTTTCTGTATGATAACAGGAGACCTGTATTGCAAAGTATTGCCACGTCGTCAGCTCCATGGGTTCGGGCTTTTGCAGGCAAAAATAGCTGGTGGTTTAGCTCTTGTCCACATAGTCTTCCACTTCCGACGGGCGAATGGCCTGTTTCCGGACACCTGTCTGACGAGAAAGCCATGTCTCCTTGTGTCCCTGTATGCCTGTGTGTATGTCTGTCTGTATGCCTGTGTGTATGTCTGTCTGTATGCCTGTGTGTATGTCTGTCTGTATGTCTGTGTGTATGTCTGTATGTATGTCTGTGTGTATGTCTGTCTGTATGCCTGTGTGTATGTCTGTCTGTATGTTCGATCTGTCTTTTTGTCTGTCTCTTCATCTTCCGCTCTGTCACTAATTCTGTCTGTCTGTCGCTGTATTATTGTCTGTCGCTGTATCATTGTCTGTCGCTGTATCATTGTCTGTCGCTGTATCATTGTCTGTCGCTGTATCATTGTCTGTCGCTGTATCATTGTCTGTCGCTGTATCATTGTCTGTCGCTGTATCATTGTCTGTCGCTGTATCATTGTCTGTCGCTGTATCATTGTCTGTCGCTGTATCATTGTCTGTCGCTGTATCATTGTCTGTCGCTGTATCATTGTCTGTCGCTGTATCATTGTCTGTTGCTGTATCATTGTCTGTTGCTGTATCATTGTCTGTCGCTGTATCATTGTCTGTCGCTGTATCATTGTCTGTCGCTGTATCATTGTCTGTCGCTGTATCATTGTCTGTCGCTGTATCATTGTCTGTCGCTGTATCATTGTCTGTCGCTGTATCATTGTCTGTCGCTGTATCATTGTCTGTTGCTCTTTCTCTCTCTGTTTCTATGTCTCTCTGCCTATCTCGATATCTCTTTGTTTGTGTCACCATTTCTGTCTCAGTCTCTCCCTCTACCTCAGTTTCTCTCTCTCTCCCCCCCCCCTCTTTATTTCTCTCTCTCCCTCTCTCTCTCTCTCTCCCTCTCTCTCTCCCTCTCTCTCTCTCCTTCCCTATCTCTCTCTCTCCCTCCCTCTTTCTCTCTCTCTCTCTCTCTCTCTCTCTCTCTCTCTCTCTCTCTCTCTCTCTCTCTCTCTCTCTCTCTAGCTCCTGCCAATTGTTGTGACAGTGTTGTGACTGGGGCTAAGCAGTATTTCGCACGTGGGAATAGTGCGGACATCCGAAAGACACCGGTGTTACCTGTAGTTTTGGATAACGCGGTGAGCGCACGTGGAACAAGAAGAGCAAACGCTCGATCGAGTCACTTTCGCAGTTCTGAATATTATATGAGGCATCAGATGGACAGGAAGAAATTGCTATTCACAACACAATGAGTCACGTTCACATAAAATTTGAGCCCGGTCACTTTTATAGTTTCCGAGAAAAGCCCAACGTTAAGTTGTGTGTTGCCGAACAGAAAAGGCTAGTTATCTCCCTTGTTTTTCTGATAACGTTCGTAAAAGGCTACAGATGTAAATACTTTGATGTAAAGAATAATCCTACAAAGTTTCAATCACATCCGATGAACTTTGTCAAAGATATAAAATGTCTAATTTTTCCTTTGACGCTGACCTGTGACCTTGAAAAAGGTCAAAGGTAAACGAAACCATCGTTAAAGTGTAGAGGTCATTGGAGGTCACGACTAAACAAAATATGAGCCCGATCGCTTTGATAGTTTCCGAGAAAAGATATAAAATGTCTAATTTTTCCTTTGACGCTGACCTGTGACCTTGAAAAAGGTCAAAGGTCAACGAAACCATCGTTAAAGTGTAGAGGTCATTGGAGGTCACGACTAAACAAAATATGAGCCCGATCGCTTTGATAGTTTCCGAGAAAAGTCCAACGTTAAGGTGGTGTCTACGGACGGCCGGCCGGACGGCCGGCCGGCCGGCCGGACAGACTAACACTGACCGATTACATAGAGTCACTTTTTCTCAAGTGACTCAAAAACGGACTGTGTTAGTGATAACAATGTGGACGACAGCGAATGTGTTTTGGAGAAAGTGAAAACGAGGCACTTGACAGTGGTGAGCGGTACGAATGGTGGTGAGAATGGTGACGGTGATGACGAGGTGGTAGATACGTCAAATTTAAATGGCACTGATCGATCTGATGACGTTGAACAATTGTGTAATTCATTATCTTTTCTTCATTGGAATGTTTGCGGTATCTTGTCAAAATTAGACGATCCCGAGTTTGTCGATTTTCTCTCTTCTTATGACATTGTCTGTCTAGTAGAGACGTTTGTTCTAACTTTCGAGTCATGTCTTTTTAATGACCATACGGTTTTCGTCAAGCCAGCAGTCAAATTGACGCGGCAGGGAAGATGTTCGGGTGGGGTGATATGTCTAATACGGAATAATATTATCCCCCACGTTACACAGTTGGAAAGTGATAGCCACTACTTCCTTTCGTTTGTTCTGCATAAAGAGTACTTTAGGTTCACTAAGGACATTTTGCTTCTCTGTGCATACATCCCACCTGAACATTCACCGTATTATACTGCTTTTGATTTTGAAAATGGAATAAATATTTTAGAATCATGCTTGGCGGATAGTCTTTTGTCTTTGGATGATGTAGATGTAATCGTATGTGGTGATCTGAATTCTAGGACCTCGGATATTACACCTGATTACGTTGACGAACAGGATTTATATGTACATGTTAGTAAAGTTGATTGGTTTGAGACAAAAAGGTCTTCCGAAGATAAAATCTTGAACAATTACGGGAAAAAATTGCTTTGTATGTGTACTGGTTTCGGATTGTGTATTCTGAATGGAATGTGTCAAGGTGACCTTCGTGGACGATACACATTTATCTCTGATAGTGGAAGCAGTGTGAATGACTACTTTTTGATGTCTGTAAATCTATTTGAATCAGCTGCGAATAATTGCAAGTTGAATGTTTTAGAGCGTATTGCATCAGATCATATGCCGGTGGAGTTGGTTTTGCATGATAAAAGATGTATGCCGAATGCCATTATGAATGAAGCTGGTTGTGAGGTTGACGAATTTGTTGTAAAATATTGTTGGAAGACTGAATGTGCGGCTGCCTTCTCCTCTTTAATGAATTCAGGTGATGTACAGTACGAACTTGTCAATGCTGCTGCCTTAATTGAGACTGATGTTAACGCCGCACTGAACAAGTTTAATGATGTCATAAAACAGCAAGGTGAATGCATGAAAAAAAGAATGTCAATAGGTGGTAAGTCGATACAGAGAGAATGGTTTGACCATGAATGCCAAACAGCAAGAAGTCATGTCCGTAAGATGTTACATAAATGTAGAAAATCAAAAGATGTTTTGGATAAAAATATATATTGCATTGCTAGGCGTGAATATAAATACCTGATTGTTATGAAAAAGAAAAGCTACAACGCTGGTCTACTCGCTGACTTGAGCAGCTCAGTAAAATCGCAGAAACTATTTTGGGAAACTATGAAGAAACTTTCACGGAGGAAAACACAACCGCGTCATAACATTACTCTAGATGATTGGTTCCAACATTTTAAGAATGTATTAGAGAAGGACACACATGTAGCTATAGTGGACGTCGTTGATGGGGCTGTGGATGAAAATGTTGATGTTAATGATGAAGGAAATGATGATGATGGAAATGATGATGATGTTGTTGAACATGTATTAGATAGACCGATTTCGAAAGAAGAAGTCACTCTTGCAATTAGAAAGCTGAAGAACGGAAAGTCTGCTGGTCCAGATGGGCTGATTGGTGAGTTTTTCAAGCATTCGGGTGAGGCTGTGGTGGTGTTTTTGGTAAGGTTGTTTAATGTCTTGTTTGATAGTGGTTTTTACCCGGACAACTGGAAGGAATCAATAATCTTGCCTCTGTTTAAGAAAGGTCAGATAAATGACACCAATAACTACAGGGGAATATCACTGTGCGATGTCAGCAGTAAATTATATAGCTCCATAATTAATAACAGATTGCAGGAATGGATTAGCATAAATGATATTACTGGTGAACATCAAGCTGGATTTAAAAAAGATCATTCAACAGTTGACCATATCTTTACACTCCTGGCGGCCATTCAGAAACAGTTTACTAATAACAGAAAATTGTATGTCGCATTTGTTGACTTTGAGAAGGCATTCGATTCGATTTCTAGGAAACTTCTGTGGCCTGTACTTATGAAAAACGGTATTAGAGGAAAATTGCATCGTTGTGTGAAAAGCATGTATTTGGATGTGAAAGCTAAAATAAGATGTGGCGCTAAATTTACTGATGTAATTAATTGTACATATGGGGTAAAACAAGGTGATGTATGTAGCCCTGTGTTGTTTTCGTTATTTATTAATGAATTAGCTTTGGAAGTAATGGAAAATGGAAAACATGGTGTGACATTTGATTTTGTGGAATTTTTCATATTGCTTTTTGCTGATGACATTGTATTGCTCTCCACAACTGTTGTTGGCCTGCAAAGACAGCTGAATAATATGTACAATGCAGCTTCTCGATTGGAGTTGAAAGTTAACATGAACAAAACTAATATTATTGTTTTCCGTAAAGGAGGATATTTAGCTAGTTGTGAAAAATGGAATTATGGTGCAGATAGAGTTGTTGTTGTTAACGCTTATAAGTATTTAGGAATATTTTTTTCCACGAGACTTAGTTTTAATGTTTCCTGTCAGGATTTGGTGAGTAGGGGTAAACGGGCAGTGTTTGGTATACTCCGTGTGTTGCACAAGTTAGAGAGTAGTTCTTACAAATTGTTTACAAGATTGTTTGATTCTCAAGTTCAACCGATTGTGCAATATGGTGCTGAGATTTGGGCTTTCCAAAAAGGTACTGAAATAGAAAAACTACACTTATTCGCCATGAAACGATTCCTGCATGTAGACATGAGAACACCAAACGACCTTGTGTATGGTGAATTGGGAAGATTCCCAATATATCTAAACTCATATGTAAAGTGCATTACATATTGGCTAAAACTAACAAGAATGGAAAATTCTAAGATTCCATGTAAAGCATACAAAGTTCTCTATAATTTAGATTGTAATGACAAGATTACATGGGCGACGGATGTTCGAAAGTGTTTGTTCTCTCATGGGTTTGCAGATGTATGGTACAACCAAGGGGTGGACAGTATTGGTGGTTTTCTGAAATGTTTCAGACAGCGATTGATAGATTGCAGATGGCAAGACTGGAATGACCATATGCAAAGCAGTGATCGATTTTCTACATACAGATTGTTTAAGACCACAAGCAGTACTGAAGCGTATATAGATATGGAAATGAACAGCTATGTGAAAAGTGCATTAACTAAATTCAGGTTCGGTGTATCGGATCTTGCTGTACACAGGTGTAGGTATAGTGTACGGAGTGAGGAAGATTTGTTGTGTCGTCTGTGTAAATTGGCTGAAGAAAATGAAATACACTTTATGTTCTGCTGTCCTGCACTACGTGACCTAAGAGTATTATTGATAATGCCAAAATATTATAATCATCCATGTATGTACCGATATACTTTGCTTATGTCTACTGGAAATGTCAGTCAAATATCCAAATTAGCACAATATATTTATCAGGGAATGAAAAGATTAATCACTGTGACATGATTTATGTACACATGTATTACTGTTTGATGTGTACAAATTTGGGACATTTATGAAACACAATATTTTACTATGATTATGTTGTATATGGACGCATACCCTTCAGAAGGGGCTCTGGCCTAAAACTGAATAAACTTTCGTATTCGTATTCGTATTCTCTTTCTCAGTTTCTCAGTTTCTGTCTCTCTCTCTCATTCTTTGTCTATGTCTGTCTGTCTGTCTGTCTGTCTTTCTCTCTCTCTCTCTTTCTCTCTCTCTCTCTCTCTCTCTCTCTCTCTCTCTCTCTCTCTCTCTCTCTCTCTCTCTCTCTCTCTCTCTCTCTCTCTCTCTCTCTCTCTCTCTCTCTCTCTCTCTCTCTCTCTCTCTCTCTCTCTCTCTCTCTCTCTGTGTTTGCGTGTAATACAATTTAAACATACACAAACAAGTAAAGGCGAAAATAGTGTGAACACATCAATTTTACATAGAAACAAGTCGCGTAAGGCGAACATACAACATTTAGTCAAGTAGCTGTCGAAGTCACAGAATGAAACTGAACGCAATGCAACTCAGCAAGATCGTATACTCGTAGCATCGTCAGTCCACCGCTCATGGCAAAGGCAGTGAAATTGACAAGAAGAGCGGTTTAGTAGTTGCGCTGAGAAGGATAGCACGCTTTTCTGTACCTCTCTTCGTTTTAACTTTCTGAGCGTGTTTTTAATCCAAACATATCATATCTATATGTTTTTTGAATCAGGAACCGACAAGGAATAAGATGAAAGTGTTTTTAAATTGATATCGACATTTTAATTTTGATAATAATTTTTATATTTTTAATTTTCAGAGCTTGTTTTTAATCCAAATATAACATATTTATATGTTTTTGGAATCAGAAAATGATGGAGAATAAGACAAACGTAATTTGTTTTTACAATTTTCAGATTTTTAATGACCAAAGTCATTAATTAATTTTTAAGCCACCACGCTGAAATGCATATACCGCAGTCCGGGCTTCGTCGAAGACTACTTGACCAAAACTTCAACCAATTTGGTTGAAAAATGAGAGCGTGACAGTGCCGCCTCAACTTTCACGAAAAGCCGGATATGACGTCATCAAAGACATTTATTAAAAAAATGAAAAAAATATATGGGGATATCATACCCAGGAACTAACAGTATAGACTGTGCTTTACAGGGTAACTCGTGTCTAACAGTATAGACTGTGCTTTACAGGGTAGCTCGTGTCTAACAGTATATACTGTGCTTTACAGGGTAGCTCGTGTCTAACAGTATAGACTGTGCTTTACGGAGTAGCTCGTGTCTAACAGTATAGACTGTGCTTTACAGAGGAGCTCGTGTCTAACAGTATAGACTGTGCTTTAAAGGGTAGCTCGTGTTTAACAGTATTGACTGTGCTTTACAGGGTAGCTCGTGTCTAACAGTATAGACTGTGCTTTACATACGGCCGAAACTGATCATG
>NC_090259.1:26021941-26024907 GCF_037325665.1 Littorina saxatilis
TCTGCCTCTCTGTCTCTATCTGTCTGTCTCTATCTCTGTGTCTTTTCTCTCTCTCTCTCTCTCTCTCTCTCTCTCTCTCTCTCTCTCTCTCTCTCTCTCTCTCTCTCTCTCTCTCTCTCTCTCTCTCTCTCTCGTCTCTTTCACACACACACTCACACGTTCTTTCGTTAGCTTCGGCTGTATCTCTCTCTTTCTCTCTCATTGTCTCTTTCGCTATACCTATCACTGTCTGTCTTTCTCTATGATTTTATGTCACTGTGTCTGTCTTTCTGTTTTCTCTGTATCTCTTTCTCTCTCTCCATATCTCTCTATTTTTCTCTATCTATCTGTCTGTATTGTGGTCTGTGATTGTATAGGTCGACTGATGCACATCTATCCTGTGTTTCAGACTACGCTCTACCACAGTGTACAGAGGGCCGGGTGTACGTGTCGGAAAAAGAACCATGGACACACATCACGTGTGACGGAGTAGCATCTAGGCACAATATGAACTGGACACTGACAGATGACAGTGGTCTGGTGATCGAGATTGCTGAATGCTATGGTAACGGTACCTGTACTGAACACATAGATGACGTCACGGTGTCCAAAAACGAGAGTGCAAGCACTCTGACCTTTGTCAAGAACGCGAGGATGGGAGATAACCAGACGTTGACCTGCACTAGAAGAAATGGCGAGACGTCTGCATCTTGTCGCATCCAGACTTTTTGTAAGAACAATGCCATGCTTGATTATTCGAGTAGTTTGACTCTTTAAGTGTGTGTGTTGTTGTGTAAGCTACGCGGGTTCTGTATTAGGATCACATAGTACTGACAAATATGTTTACCATGAAAATATGTCCACATATACGCGGATTTTCTTTTTCCATCTTACGCATAGCACACTTTTATTGCGCCCACACGTTGGGATATTCAATTAAGCAAGCACGGTGCAATGTTAGGTGTGTACACTGTGCTTCACAGCCGTAAAGCTGTGGTCTATTTATGACTTTCCGGGGCTACGATGTTGAAAAGATAGGGATGAAAATCATGTACATAATTCTGTACAGCAAACGCTACCCGAAACCCAATCTATACGGCGTGTATGACCTTGAGAGCTTCAGTCAACGCTTGAATTTGAATTTGAATTTTGCAGGGATCACATCCGGTTTGCTCTCGCAAGACTTATCATATTTTATCTTCAAGAGAGATCAAGGGGAAAAAATAAATGCCCCGGCGAAGATTCGAACGCTCGACCCCCCAAAGTAAGACTCCCTCCTTTTTAAGACCTTGATGTTTCACTTATTCTGTTCATAACTTCTGTTATTCCCCCCTCTGCTTCTTTACCTCTGTAAACTTGTAGGGGTAGTTATTTTTCGATAATGACCCAGCAACCAAACAAATAACGACCCAGCAACAGCCTGAATCCTCGATAGTGCAATGGGTTGAGAAGTTGTTCTGTTTCGGTACTACTTTTTGTGACTGAAAAGTTCCGAACGCTCTAACGTACGAAGTATACATCTCCGGAGCAAACGATACAAACATACCGCATTTAAATTAACAACTACAGGCCTGAACACATGAATCTTCATATAAAATCCATGAGTTCGGTTGTTTTCTGAATCTAGATTTGCCGTGCTCAAACGTTCATCACAAGCAATTTCCCGCAAGGCAAGTAACTCATACTTTGTCTAGCGACAAGAGTAGTTCCCCTTCTTTTCACTCAGTTTCTTCGACAACAGACTGCAATCCGACGGTCAGTTTTCAACAATATTTCATTTAATAAACAGATCACACGCAACCAAATGCACACATCTCATCAATTTAAACAACATAAAGCGGTTTCATACACTATTTTCTCCAGAAAACTGAACTTCATACAGTTTTTAACGTTGGAACACGGGTGCAAAAGTTCGTCTGCTAGTCCCATTTGACGAAAGAACATTATCCTAAGCGATACCAAAACATATACAGAACACACAATATCTGCCTTTGCCGCCACAGCAGAATAACAGCATATCTGTGTACTTGATTTTAGTCCAAAATAGGAAAACTGACAAGAAGTGTTAACAGAATGGAATGATTTGCACGGAACTATACAACCGCGCATTAATCGATCGCCTGCGCAGGTTGACTGGTTGAGTGAATAGGATTCGATCAAACTTTCGCAAAAAAACTCCTCTTTTGTTTGAATAACTGAAGAAAGGAGGAATAAAGAGGTTACACACCTCGTCTCAGTGATTATAAAAAATAATGGTCTCAGTTCGCGGTCATGAGAAAGCTCGCTAAAGCTCGCATTTTTCATGATCCGCTAACTTCGACCATTATTTTTAATAATCACTGAGACTCGGCATGTAACCTCTACTTATTTTACCCCCATGTTAAGACTCCCTCCTTTTCAAGATCAGATTGTGTTCAGAGTTGTGCAGGTCTTAACAGGGGAGTTCCACTGTACGTAGTTGTCACTGAACTTCCCAAAGCAGAACTTGTATTGTGCTGGACCTAAACTATGCGGAAACAACATGCGAACAATTAAGTGTTGGACAATAGAGAACGCATCTCATACCATGGAATCAACACCACGTAACCTTGGCCATTCGTTAGTTGTAATCCGTTCCACATCTGCAATACCTCAATGAATAGCGGTCATGCATCAGCAATCACGTGTATATGTCTGGCTTATATCTTCCCTTCTTACAGCCAACATTAAATATGGGTTTTGTGAAGTAAAATAGATTTGCTCAGACAAACGTTTCTGAGTGGCTGAATCTAATTTCGTTTTGTTTTCTTTGAAACGTTTAGTAGATTTAGTAAATGATTGTGCGACTTGACGAGCGTTAACTTATTATTAGTGTGCATTGCAGATGATGACCCTGAGCCGTTCCCGTTGGTGGTTGTAGGCGTAGCTGTTGGTGCTACTGTGTTGGCCATTACCATCGTCATCGCCATCGTCGTCGTTGTTGCTAGGCACAGAGGTAATACTGCTAT
>NC_090259.1:26027607-26050848 GCF_037325665.1 Littorina saxatilis
CGGATTTTTGCCAAAGCCGATGAGGCCGCAGTACGGTGGCCTCAGTTTTAAAGCAAATTGATTGAAAAAATGTGTTCAGAATTAAAGAAAAGTATATGCAAATTGAGGCTAATGTTGGCATACTTCGCCGAGACCAACTCGACCCGTTTCGGTTTACGGCCAGGTTTTAGTAGTCGCTACGATGACAGATCCCAGGTTTTCAGTTTTGATTCAGGCCGACACATTGACACATTTTTTAGATATTGCTGGACGCGTTTTTTTGGTTTGTTTTTCTTTATATAAAAAAAAGACACAAGCACACACACAAACACGCCAAAACACACACACGGACAGACACACAGACACACAGACAGACACACAGACACACACACACACACACACACACACACACACACACACACACACACTGCCTTTGTAAGTATGGTTTAACCACACTGAGTACCACCGCCGATAATGACTGAAAGGAAAATCTGCACACATACGCACCTTCTCTCTACGACATTCATACCCCCCACCCCCCCCCTCCCCCCCTTTCCTCCAACACTCCTTAGACTTGCCTCGCCTCAGGTTATTATAAACCTAGAATAGAAACTAGAAATAATTCCACAGGATTTCAGTTACAGGAGAGAGAGAGAAAAAAAAGATTGAACAGCAGTGTGCATATCAAACTTATCGTCTCGAAACGCGTAAATAACCGGGCCGTTATCGACCTCCGTTCGAACTTTCAACAGAAGCCATACAACGTTGCTCCCACCCTTCGTACCAGCCTCGTATGGTTGCGTAGTAGACAGGTAAATATTTCTGGTAGCAACCTTGACGAAGACAGCAACAAACAGCCAAAGATTTTGAGGAGTGAAATCGAATTTAGCAGCGTGGAACGTTTGTACTACTACTACCCTTTGATCAGGTCGCAGCGTCGCTATTAATAGTAAATGATGTTGGGGTTTTTTGCTTGAAGGCGAATTGTGCCAGTAATGCGTGGGTGGGTCCGGTTGTGCTCAAGCCAGAGTAATGTATACCGACAGAGTAAATAGCTCGATTTAACTTGGTACAGATTTCTTTTCTTTGTTGCTAGCTCATTGACGAAAACCAAATAAGTCATATGCTGACTTATGTGTGTCGAGCGGCAACTGTAACTAACCACTGATCATTAAGCATGGTTAATGTTACCGTCGTTGCCATCGTCATCTACTTTGTGTATACGTCTACGCTTCTACACACACACACACACACACACACACACACACACACACACACACACACACACACACACTTACACACACACACAAACACAAACACACACACACACATACGTGCACGCACGCACACAAACACACGCACATACACACACACGCACGCACGCACGCACGCACGCACGCACGCACACACACACACACACACACACACACACACACTTACACACGGCATGTGTACATGTATGTACACCTCTCTCTCTCTCTCTCTCTCTCTCTCTCTCTCTCTCTCTCTCTCTCTCTCTCTCTCTCTCTCTCTCTCTCTCTCTTTCTGTAGCATAATGTGAACAGCTCAGATCATGGGTAATGTTAACACCTTCACATTTAAATGCTTATTTTATAGCCATCCATTGAATTGAGAAGAAAACAAAGCATACTAAACTGCTAAGCATGAATCAAACAATAAGAAAATAAAAAGAACCAACAGCATCGTTTTTTATGTGTGGGTAGTAAACACGTTTTATTTACAAAACACGGCGGAAAATGGCGACACATTTGTTGCACAGCGTCAGGTCACTTTCTTCAACCAAGGCCAGTGCTTTCATACATGACAAAGGAAAGCAAATATATGGCCTGAATAATAAAGTTATAGTGTTCCTTTGCGTGTCTGAGTGATAAACTGTTTTAACCAACTATCTTCTGAAACGTAATTGCACTCAGCAGATTTGTCTTCCGCTCATAACTTTCGTGTCACACGGTCTTTGCGACAAACAGATAGATCGCATTCTCGCAGAAAATCATTGACAACACAGACCAGTCATTTTTAGCATTGCATTTGGGAAGGGCTACTATTATAGTGTGTTTTAAGAAAGAAAAACATTATAGTATCGGCAGAACACGACCAAATGAGTTTTTGTGTCACAACGTTATGGGCGTGAGATTTGTTAAACTTTTTGTTCTCACACTGTTGCAAAATCATTGACAACACAGACAAGTCAGTTTTAGCATAGACATTGGGAAGGGCTACTATTATAGTGTGTTTTAGGAAAGAAAAACATTATAGTATCGGCAGAACACGACCAAATAAGTTGCGTTATGGGCGTGAGATTGTTTTTTTTCACACTGCAGATCATATCTCATAATATACTGAGTGGATCTTTATGAAATTTGATATGGATATTTTTGATTGGATTTTCTCATAGAAGGTTTTTTCCGTTTATTGATAGGACAGTTTGATGACGTCATATTTTATCGTTTGCCAAAAGGTCGAGGCAGCACTTTCACAGTTACAGTTTTTCATCAATTTGATCGAATTTCTTATCACACAATCTCAGATCTTGGCCGGATTATGGGATTGCATTTCAGCTTGGTCACTTAAAGTTTTGTTATTGAAATGTTTGTTCCAAAAATGTCATTTTTTTACATTTTTAAAAACTAATATTTGAAACAGAAAATTTATATTGGTGTATTCCCTATTGCGTCCTGTATCTAAAACTATATAGTTTTGTTGTTTTGTATTGATAATTATGCTTAAAAATGAAGAAAACCGATAAATAACCACTATCTTTATTTATGAAAAAAGACACTTAAAAACAACTTCTATCTATTCCTTATCATTTTCTGATTCCAAATATATATAGTTTCATGGTGTTTGACGTTGAAAATATGCTCAAACTTAACAAACTCGGATCGTTGAATGGAAATTATACTTCCAAGCTCCAAAAGCACGTCATTTCAAGTGTGGAACACGCTCATGACGTCATACTGAAAGGTGATGAATTATGGCTTCACCTTGCGATGTTTCATTTCAAACATGGTAACATTTTTAAAGGGGTTTCTTTCTCAGATTTGTGTTTGCCCTCTGTCTGTCTCTCTATGTCTCCGTCTGTCTGACTGATTCAATTAAATGTGTAATTACTTAGTTTTGCAAAAGTCAAACTAAGTATGATATACCTAATTGATTCAGGTCTCTAAATTCTTATTGTAAAATTGTGAGTTTTATTCAAAACAAATTTAATTGGTGTTTTAAACTCAATAATGGGGCATGCTGTGATGAGTAGAAGAATGTGTGTTTACGAGCAGAAAAAAGCGCATCAAAGTCAAGAATCGTGTTTTTCTTTTTCTATTTTCACCTTGTAGCTTCATACAGACACTAAGCAACAGTGTAGTACCACTTCCAGTGCAATATCTTGTACTTTAATTTTGACCATCTGTGTAACACTTTATTGACCCATGATCTGAGCTGTTCACCTTATAGGCTAAGCCGATCTCGACCTTTGAAACTTTGCTAGTGTTAAAAATAACATTCCTCAGACGAGACGACATCGTGGTGCCAAAAATCGACCAACACTCTGTCCGGTCTAGACAGTCAGTCATACTATGCAGCAAGCAGACCATGTGTTGTCAAGCTAAAAGGATGACTTGTTCCGCTTCCCTCACTCTCAACACTCGCAACTCCTCCTCCTCATCCCCACAAAAACAAAACAAAAAAACAAGACTCTCCCTCACCCCCTCGTCCAAACATCCATAGCAGATAGCAGACCATGTGGTTGCAAGCGAAAAGGATGACTTGTACCGCTTCCCATACCGTCAAAGTGCACCCCCCCCCCTTCTCCCATTAAAATAAAATAAAATAATGAAAATTTTAAAAAATTAAAAGAAGAAGAAAAAGCAGAAAACTCTCCTGTCCAAACAAAACGATCAGGGATTGCGTGGGAGGATTTGGGGAAATTGAGCTTGGTGTGTCTAGAATTTGTAGCTTTTGGGTGGGTGGGTGGGGGGTGGTGGTCGGGGATGGGGGGGGGGGGGGGGGGGGGGAGGGGGCTTACATGACCTTAAGACCCGTCTCGGAAAAAGTTAATGAAAGGGCTGGACATTGCTGGAAATGTGTGCTGTGTTCTTGCGTTGTCTGAATGGTGGTTTAAAAAAAATTAATATCTTGTCAATCCTCCTTTCTTAAATGATGGAGGGACAGTTAAATTTGTTTGGCCTTTTTGTTGTATACAAGATTCAGCGGCTTGGTTAAAAAAAATAAAGAAGAAGATAAGGAATGAGAAATAAGCCATTGCTTGAATTGAAATCAACGAGAGAAATACTTGTATAGTCTGGTCGGTGTTGTTTAGGCCACAGATACATGACGCTGGGGTGGGGGATACCCGGATGTGCTCTCGCTCTTGTCTAAAATATATAATTCCCAGTCTGAACAGAAATCAGCTATACTGACATGTCTTTTTAGCCTACACTGAAATGTATTTTAACCTACATTAAAATGTCTTTTAACCTACACTAAAAAGGCTTTTAGCCTACATTGAAATATCTTTTAGCCTACACTGAAATGTATTTTAACCTACATTAAAATGTCTTTTAACCTACGCTAAAAAGGCTTTTAGCCTACATTGAAATATCTTTAAACCTACACTGAAATGTATTTTAACCTACACTGAAATGTCTTTTAGCCTACACTGACATGTCTTTTTAACCTACACTGAAATGTATTTTAGCCTACACTGACATGTATTTTAACCTACGCTGAAAAGGCTTTCAACATGTGGTGAAATTACTTTAAGTCTTTTCACCTACGCAGAAATGTCTTGCCTCGCCACGAGTGGATCAGTTTGAACAGCAGAACACAACGTCAAGTGGCTAAATTTGCCCTCGTCTGTCTGGGGCGCTGTGTAAAGGCAAATCTTTGCCCGTCCTCCATGTACTATTTACACTAGACATCGATCCGACTTCGGACAGCGAGGCAGAGAAGTTAGAGCAGAGAGGGAGGGAAAGGGTGTGGGATAGAGCAGAGAGGGAAAGGGTGTGGGTTGATGGTGTAAGTGTCGGGTAGCCCTGCCTGTAGGAACTTGGGTAAGGAATCGTTACGTCTCATAATAGCTAGGGAATTAGGAACTTACGATATGTCGAAATAGGCAGGCAGACGAGCGTGTGCGAATGGCACGCTTGTACGCACGCACGCACGCACTCGTGCACTCGCACACGCACGCAATCACACGCCTGCTTGCACCTTGCAGAGAGATTGCACCTTAAAGAGAGAGACAGACAGACAGACAGACAGACAGAGATAGTCAGAGACATAGACAGAGAGACTGATAAATAGATAGAGGCCTTCGCCGTTCTAAATAAATAAGATTTACTGGGACATTCTGCGAAAACTATGATCTGGTCGAGATCCACAATCCACATATCGACGAAGCTGTTAGACGGGCGCTGTGGCGGGGTGGTAAGACGTCGGCCTCTTAATCGGAAGGTCGAGGGTTCGAATCCCGGACGTGGCCGCCTGGTGGGTTAAGTGTGGAGATGTTTCCGATCTCCCAGGTCAACTTATGTGCAGACCTGCGTGTGGCTTGTCCCCCTTCGTGTGTACACGCAAGCACAAGACCAAGTGCGCACGGAAAAGTAATTCATGTCAGAGTTCGGCGGGTTATAGAAATACGAAAATACCAGCATGCTTCCTCCGAAAGCGGCGTATGGCTGCCTAAATGGCGGGGTAAAAACGGTCATACAGGTAAAATTCCACTCGTGCAAAAACACGAGTGTAGGTGGGAGTTTCAGCGCACGAACGCAGAAGAAGAAGAAGAAGAAGAAGAAGACGAAGCTGTCATAATCAGTTTGCTCCTTCGCCGAAGTGGTATGTCCTTCTTCTTCTTCTTCTGCGTTCGTGGGCTGAAACTCCCACGTACACTCGTGTTTTTTGCACGAGTGGAATTTTACGTGTATGACCGTTTTTTACCCCGCCATTTAGGCAGCCATACGCCGTTTTCGGAGGGGTGGTATGTCCAAGTAGAGGAGTGTTCTTTACCCCTTGTAAAATCCTCGCCAGATCAAACACTCAGTGCTAAAGCTTCGTGCGGCTAGCTTCGCGTAGTCGCCTTCGCCCAGTTAAGAACAAGCTTTAATTAAGCTTTTATCCGAACCTCGTGTGACAAGGGTAAGGTCAGTGACCAGCCTGCGCAGTGACCACTGACCTCTAAATCATCTTTGGCCCAACAGAGCTAGGGTGCTGATGAGTACGAAGAATGATTGTCTCCCCCGCCTTCAGGACCTCTTGTCAATGCTGAAGCTCTGCAATGTCCAACTAGGATGTGACGGGTTATGTTGAAGTCACAGTCCTTCCAGTGTAAACGATTGGGCTCACCATCACCGGTTTGACCATTTGGGATAAGACCATCCCTTCACTTGGGCACATTTATTTTTTATTTACGAGAATTTATATCGCGCACATATCTCACCACACAAGGCGACTCACGGCGCATGTTACCTATTAATGCCGTGTGAGATGGAATTTTGTACACAATATATCACGCATTCACATCGACCAGCAAACCTCAAGCCTATTAGGGCGAGCATTCACCTTTCACGGCCTTTATTCCAAGTCACACGGGTATTTGATGGACATTTTTATCTATGCCTATACAATTTTGCCAGGAAAGACCCTTTTGTCAATCGTGGGATCTTTAACGTGCACACCCCAATGTAGTGTACACGAAGGGACCTCGGTTTTTCGTCTCATCCGAAAGACTAGCACTTGAACCCACCACCTAGGTTAGGAATGGGGGGATAAAATTGCTAACGCCCTGACCCAGGGTCGAACTCGCAACCTCTCGCTTCCGAGCGCAAGTGCGTTACCACTCGGCCACCCAGTCGTTACCACTCGGCCACCCAGTCGTTACCACTCGGCCACCCAGTCGTTACCACTCGGCCACCCAGTCGTTACCAACCACTCGGCCACCCAGTCGTTACCACTCGGCCACCCAGTCGTTACCACTCGGCCACCCAGCACATACCAGGAATCAACAGTCTGTGAAGAGTGTGTGTTTTTGAGAATTCGTTCCTTAAAAAAGCAAATGGCGCAGAACTGTTTTCAAGGGAAGGACTGGGTCTTTAAGCTTCGCGAAGTCTCTTTACCGAAAACTCAGTGCTAAAGCTCCGTGCGGCCAGCTTCGCGAAGTCTCTTTACCGAAAACTCAGTGCTAAACTCCGTGCGGCCAGCTTCGCGAAGTACACTTCGCGTAGTCGACTTTGCCCAATGAAGGACAGGCTTGAAGAATGAGTGAGTGCTGGCTTCAACTTGCTTTACATGTAGATATGCGTGTTATTTCAGTCTGGTTCTTTCCAGCAGTACACATCCACGGTTTTCGCCCTTAAAGAGAATCATCAAGGAAGCCCTTCAAGTGTAAGATGCCTTGAACAGAACTCGGCGTAGGAATAAGCAAACAACCCTTTTTTTTATCGTGAAATGTCAAGTTCATCTGTTCAATTAACTGTTCAGATCTACAGTTCCCTTGGGGGCAGTTTGTTTCTGAAGTACCTGCACGCAAAGCAACGCAATAAAATACAGTGAATGTGTTGTCTTTGTAGTATTGGAGGTTCCAGTGTAGTCTCAGAAAGTAATCCTTAAACCTCTCTCTTCCTCTGTCTCTTGGCTTCTGACGCCTGCAGGTTTCCATCTAGTTCCAGAGTAGTCTACGAGAGATTTAACATCTGCCCCCCCCCCACCCCCCCCCCCCTCCTCAGGCCCCCACCCACCGACCCTCGGGCAACGGATAACGAGGGGAAAAAACCGGATTGAGTTAGGCATGACGTCACCAACGTCATCCTAGCTCGCCAAGACTGTAGCGATGTTCGCTTTGCTTCCCATTATACATTTAGCCTCTGGTAGACCAAGACCTCCACAGCTCTATGGCGAGCAAAATGACGTGGGTCCAGTTTTTTTTTTATCCCGAGTAATGTGGACAGCTAAGTGGACACAGGCGAACCTAACATGAATTTGAGCGGTCAGTCGAGAGAGCCTGAATAGCATGCGAACAAGCTGCAAACAACCCAACGTTCATTACTCATGTTTAAAAAAAATCATAATTTCAATTTCCCCTTGAAAAAATATGCAATCAAATTTACGCCCGAAAATTACTTATTGCTGAGATATTAAATACATAGTCTTTCACGTCAGGACAGTTAATTTTCATCGTCTCAGAACCGGCCAGGATGTACATAAAGGAAGAACATCACTTCTTTTGGATACATACGAAAACTCAACATCTAGACTGCTTTCTGTGTTGAGTGAGAATTTTTTGACAAATTAATTTAAAGGCACACTTAGCCTCCCGTAAACCATCCGTTTGTGATCACTGAGCTCCCCCAGCCTCTGCATACAGTACAAACGTACTTCCATTTGAATGCTTACCGAACGGGAACATCCTGGCTGCTTTCAGTCAGTCAAGTCAAACAGTTTATTTACCAAATGCAAAGCACAGGATTTTGTTATGGTGTATGCATAAAACTTCACACTCCTTCCACACGCATATATCATAATAAATATGTACAGATAAAGTGTTCAATTTCACTGGGCCTATTTACGTGTGTATACCAACCAGACAGTTCAAAACGGACTGGTTGTTCTTTTAGCACCAATTTGACAGGAGTAATCACAGGTTGCATGGATAAAGATAAATGAATTCCCTAAAATCATATCTAAAAATATAATCATCAATATAATAAATCCGAGTACATGCTGACACAGTTATTCAAAGGACACAACAAATCTATTAAGATATTTCATTTAAGGATACTCGATCCATTTCAAAACTTTAGCTGACACATATCACAGATCTAACAGATCTAACGATCCACCATTGAGGCCGCAAGGACTGCCTCAGGAAAGAAACTGTTCCTGAAACGAGAAGTCCTGCTCTTCAGAGCGCGGAAGCGCTTGCCTGACGGGAAGGGCTCGAACAGATGGCTGGCTGGGTGAGATGAGTCTGCCACTATACCCCTAACTTTCTTTGCTAAACGTGAGCTGTACAGTGAGGCGACTGACGGAAGTTCGCAACCCACAATACGAGACGCTTGTCTGACAATGCGCTCCAGCTCTTCCTTGTTCCTAGCACTGGCACCGCTAAACCACACGGTGACTGAAAAACACAGAATGCTTTCTACAGTAGCCCTATAGAACTGCTTTTGGATGGCTTGGTTCAGTCTAAATTTCTTCAGCTGTCTAAGGAAGTGAAGCCTCTGCTGACACTTCTTGATAATGGGCTCTGTGTTTTTGTCCCATGTGAGGTCGCTCGAGATGATTGTGCCTAAAAATCTAAAGGAGTCGACCTGCTCAACACTTACACCGTTGATCTCTAAAGGGGTGAGTGCGAGTTTGTTCTTTCTAAAATCTACAATCATTTCTTTGGTTTTAGAGACATTGAGCTCTAAGTTGTTGTCAGAGCACCAGCCAACCAACTGTTCCACCTCCTCTCTATACACACTTTCATCATCGTTGGAAATCAGCCCCTCAACTGTCGTGTCATCTGAAAACTTCAGAACCAGCACAGATGGATCTGATGATACACAGTCGTTCGTGAAAAGTGTGAATAAAAGTGGAGAAAGCACACACCCCTGGGGTGCCCCTGTGTTCAGCGTGGCTGAGCAAGAGTATGAACCGTTCACCTTGACTACCTGTGGACGGTCTAAGAGAAAGTCTAAAACCCAATGACAGATGGACGGATGTACGTTCAGGGCTGACAGCTTGTCAAACAGCATGTGGGGGATAATTGTATTAAAAGTACTACTAAAATCGAGAAATAAGATTCTAGCGTATGAACGTGGCTTCTCCAGATGACGCAGGATGTGGAACAGGCCTAGCGCTACAGCGTCCTCAGCCGATCTGTTTGCCCGATAAGCGAACTGGAGAGGGTCACGTGAGGCACCAGTGCATGCCTTTAAGTAGGACAGAACGATCCGCTCAAAAACCTTCATGGCCACTGATGTGAGTGCGACTGGGCGGTAGTCATTAAGCTGGGCGACACGGGGTTTCTTGGGGACAGGGACTATCACCGACGACTTAAAACAGCGGGGGACAGAGTGCTTCTCTAAGGACTCATCAAAAATGTCTGTGAACACGGGTGCTAACTGATCAGAGCAACACTTAAAAGCAGCAGTCGAAACACCATCCGGACCCGAGGCTTTCCTGACGTTTTGTTGTTTAAACAGCTTCTTCACCTCCGCCTCCTGGACAGTGAAAGGTGGGATCAGAAGTGAGGGGTCATCCGGCAAAGAGGGACGATAACCTGGGTTTGGATTTTTCTCGTCAAACCTACAGTAGAAACTGTTCAGTTTATCCGGAAGGGTCGGGTCGTGATCGTCTGACGCTGCTGGCTTTTTCTTGTACTGAGTGACCTGCTGCAAGCCCTGCCATACCTCACGGGGTTTGTTTGAGAGTGAGACATTTTCAAAGAATTTATTTCGTGCAGTCAGAGCGGATTTACCATTAGAAAAATCAGAAGCCTCGTTTTGGCGCTAGACTTATCTTTTAAAATCTAAATAATAAATTGACAGCTTGTTACACAAACATTCTTAAATCATAAAAGAATTCTTTTTTCATCAAGACAAGATCAGTGCAATTCGAAGTTTTGAAAGTTTTAACAAGTCGCGTAAGGCGAAAATACAACATTTAGTCAAGCTCAGTCGAACTCACAGAATGAAACTGAACGCATTGCATTTTTTCCGCAAGACCGTACACTCGTAGCATCGTCTGTCCACCGCTCGTAGACGGGCGCAGTGGCGTGGTGGTAAGACGTCGGCCTCCTAATCGGGAGGTCGTGAGTTCGAATCCCGGTCGCTGCCGCCTGGTGGATTAAGAGTGGAGATTTTTCCGATCTCCCAGGTCAACTTATGTACAGACCTGCTAGTGTCTTAACCCCCTTCGTGTGTACACGCAAGCACAAGACCAAGTACGCACGGAAAAGATCCTGTAATCCATGTCAGAGTTCGGTGGGTTATAGAAACACGAAAATACCCAGCATGCCTCCCCCGAAATCGGCGTATGGCTGCCTGAATGGCGGGGTAAAAACGGTCATACACGTAAAAATCCACTCGTGCTGAAAACATGAGTGAACGTGGGAGTCTAAGCCCATGAACGAAGAAGAAGAGAAGAAGTCCACCGCTCGTGGCAAAGGCAGTGAAATTAACAATGCAGAAAAGCGCGGTAGCGGTTGCGCTGAGGAGGATAGCACGCTTTTCTATATCTCTATTCTTGTTAACTCTCTGAATGTGTTTTTAATGCCCCCCGCGGGTTAGGGGGAGTCCCATATTGGTTGGGACGAGAAAGAATTTACCCGATGCTCCCCAGCATGTCGTAAGAGGCGACTAACGGATTCTGTTTCTCCTTTTACCCTTGTTAAGTGTTTCTTGTATAGAATATAGTCATTGTTTGTAAAGATTTTAGTCAAGCAGTATGTAAGAAATGTTAAATCCTTTGTACTGGAAACTTGCATTCTCCCAGTGAGGTAATATATTGTACTACGTTGCAAGCCCCTGGAGCAAAGTTTTGATTATTGCTTTTGTGAACAAGAAACAACTGACAAGTGGCTCTATCCCATCTCCCCCCTTTCCCCGTCGCGATATAACCTTCGTGGTTGAAAACGACGTTAAACACCAAATAAAGAAAGAATGTGTTTTTAATCCAAACATATCATATCTATATGTTTTTGGAATCAGGAACGGACAAGGAATAAGATGAAATTGTTTTTAAATCGATTTCGGAAATTTAATTTTAATCATAATTTTTATATTTTTAATTTTCAGAGCTTGTTTTTTTTTTATCCGAATATAACATATTTATATGTTTTTGGAATCAGAAAATGATGAAGAATACGATAAACGTAATTTTGGATCGTTTTATAAAAAAATAATTTTAATTACAATTTTCAGATTTTTTATTTTTAAGCCTCCAAGCTGAATGCAATCCCAAAGTCCGGCCTTTGTCGAAGATTTCTTGGCCAAAATTTCGATGAATTTGATTGAAAAATGAGGGTGTGACAGTGCTGCCTCAACTTTTACAAAATGCCGGATATGACGTCATCAAAGACATTTATCGAAAAAATGAAAAAAACATCAGGGGATATCATACCCAGGAACTCTCATGAAAAATTTCATAAAGATCAGTCCAGTAGTTTACTCTGAATCGCTCTACACACACACACACACACACACACCACGACCCTCGTCTCGATTCCCCCCTCTATGTTAAAACATTTAGTCAAAACTTGACTAAAATTAATGTAAAAAAGGGAACCCGGAAGCAGGTCACGCAAGGTCGTGTTTGCCCAAGCAGACGAATTTTCTGCATAGCTCTTGCTTCTTTGAAGTCGGTCTACGTATGTTCATCCTTCATCGATGCTCTCTCATCTGTCAATATGTCCTCAACAGTGGAGAACACACGTTGTTTCATAGAGATGGTACATTCCTTGCCATGATTGGATTAGGGAGTTTCCGGTACGGAAATGCACGAACAATACTGGTTCGAATCGGCACAGAGAAGGCGAACCGGTACGGAGAGCGCAAACCGGTATTTTGTCTTCAAACAGGTTTAACCGTTTCTTGGTATACGACTGCAGCTATACTGTAGCTGTCCGTCAAATAGAACTGACTTACAAAAATCGATCGGCCTTACAGAAATTCTGCTCCTGAGTATTGAGAAGAATAGCGATATTTTAGCGATCGTTAAATATTTTGCCCGTGGGTTATTTAAAAAACCCAACACACACGCAAAAACAAAACGCACAGACAGTAACGTTCATGGAGCGTATAGTCGTAACAACGTTCCTCACCTCGGTTCAACGTGTAATTGCATTAATGAGACCTAATTCAAAGGATAAATGAACCGCTTGATGATCGAATGCGTGTTTTATTGATGTGACCTTACTGGCAATAAAAAAAACACCGAGTCTTTGTTTTATTAACGTGACCTAAATAAAAACTATTGACCCGTCGGACAAATGAAAAAGCAGTCAACCGTAAAGAGCGTAGTCATAACATAGTTTGACAGATACATGTCCCCAGTAAATGGAACACTGGTACTTTTGACCTAATTTCAGATTTATTGTGACCTAGTTTAGGTACTGTCGGAACTGCTGCCAGACAAAGACAAAAAGAAACAAGAAATTCCTCCGAGGTAGGAAAAACACCCCCGTTGGTCAAAGGGAAATAACCATTCTCACTGCCACCAACTGAGAAGGTTCTTTCCCTTTGACCATTAATATGTCCCTCTATAAGTCCTTGTAGAATCTTAATCCACCAATAACTCCCTAACCGTGTGTTTGACTGGTCCCAATTTTTGTAAGGATCGTCTCAGGAATGTATAGAACCTGTTCACCAAGTTTGGTGACGATCGGTCCGTTCATTCTTGAGATCTATATGCGCACAGAAAACACACAAACACATCGACCGAATCCTATACACACCCCTATACCGGGGGTGTAAAGACATTTTTCGGCGGAGGGTGGGATTGGAGCAAGGCGGATATAGAAGGAAATGCGTTTGGGGATTGGAAGGCGGGGGGAGGGGAGGGGGGGGGGAGGGGGGAGCCCGAAAGGGCTAGAACAATTCGGAACGGATCTCACAGCTGTCCAAGGATTCAGTATCAAACATTGGGCGGGGATGTAGCTCAGTCGGTAGCGCGCTGGATTTGTATCCAGTTGGCCGCTGTCAGCGTGAGTTCGTCCCCACGTTCGGCGACAGATTTATTTCTCAGAGTCAACTTTGTGTGCAGACTCTCCTCGGTGTCCGAACACCCCCCGTGTGTACACGCAAGCACAAGACCAAGTGCGCACGAAAAAGATCCTGTAATCCATGTCAGAGTTCGGTGGGTTATAGAAACACGAAAATACCCAGCATGCTTCCTCCGAAAGCGGCGTATGGCTGCCTAAATGGCGGGGTAAAAACGGTCATACACGTAAAAGCCGTGGGAGTTTCAGCCCATGAACGAACAAACAAAAAAAAAGTATCAAACATTAACACTGAAGTCTGCTAGTGTCGGGTAACGTTACGGAACGCAGTTTTGGCGTCATTATTTGGGAAAGTCCAGGAGGTTGATAGCGTTTGTCTTTCGATTTTGGAAAACTGAAAATCCTGTCGGTGAAGTAATCGTTCGATCTGGAAAAACAACAAGCTAACAAACTAACGTCCAAAATGTTCTCTATAGATTATTTGTTTAAACTATTTCATTCCGTTGAAGAAATTACGTCATGGCCGCCAACTTTTGCTTTCTCTGTCTGTCTGTCTGTCTGTCTGTATCTGTCTCTCGGGCTGTCTCTCTATCTGTCTGTCTGTCTGTCTCTGTCAGTCTGTCTCTGTCTGTCTGTCGTTCTTCCTTTTCCTCTCTTTCCCCTTTCTCCCCTTGCTTTCTCTCTCTTTCTTTAGCAACCTTCACAGGCGCCTTTAGCCTGTTCGACCTTTGCTGAGTCAGGCGCCTTTAGCCTGTTCGACCTTTGCTGAGTCAGGCGCCTTTAGCCTGTTCGACCTTTGCTGAGTCAGGCGCCTTTAGCCTGTTCGACCTTTGCTGAGTCAGGCGCCTTTAGCCTGTTCGACCTTTGCTGAGTCAGGCGCCTTTAGCCTGTTCGACCTTTGCTGAGTCAGGCGCCTTTAGCCTGTTCGACCTTTGCTGAGTCAGGCGCCTTTAGCCTGTTCGACCTTTGCTGAGTCAGGCGCCTTTAGCCTGTTCGACCTTTGCTGAGTCAAGCGCCTTTAGCCTGTTCGACCTTTGCTGAGTCAGGCGCCTTTAGCCTGTTCGACCTTTGCTGAGTCAGGCGCCTTTAGCCTGTTCGACCTTTGCTGAGTCAGGCGCCTTAATGCACTTTTTCTTGACCTAGTCTGTCTGTCTGTCGTTCTGTCTGGCGTTTTATCTGTTTGTCTGTCGGTCCTACCCCCCTCCCCCCCCCCCCCCCCCCCCCCCCCCGACACTGCTTCTCCAGCGACCTTGACAAGCACCTCTAGCCGGTGTCACGATTTCATCTTTCGCCTGTGTACATATTTCCCCCTCGACATATACTCAAGACTGAAAATGATGCTGTTTCCTGGTAAAGTTAAGAAGTGAAATTATTTATGGACGAAAAGCATGTCAGTTTCTTGCATGTGAAGAAAATTGGTGGTAAAATTTAATAGATTTCACCCCCAAAATCGAATTCTTCGAAAACGTGTACTGAGTGGTTACGTCCCTTGAGTAAGAAGGAAAACATTTTAGGATGAATCAAATTTCTAAGTTAAATAAAACAAATTAGTTGAACAAATTTGGCCCCATGAATGTAAGGTACACAAGGTCGCTCATCAGTACTATCGAAGGGTGTTTTTTTGTTCAGTGTAGAGTTTATACAAGATCAACGAGGCCGAGAAGCGAAATATCAACACGGCGAAAGATGAAAACGTCACACCGGATCGATCTCTGCAGGGTCAGGCCCCTAATGGGGCTGTTTTCTTGACGGAGTCCACAACGCACAGTTTACCTTTCTTTTGTGTGTGTCCAGGCCTGGCTATAGCTGTGAAGAGCGGTCTGTGCATCCACTGTTGACTTATTGTCTTATAGCGTTCAATGTGGCTCTGCGCGGACCGGAATTCCACTACTGTCACTCTGCATGCTTGCTCTTCTGTTTTTGCGGCCTCTTCGCCGGTTTCGCCGTTGGTTCTGGACATTCACGAGGCGGTGCAAGGTGTGTGTGTGTGTTTTTGTTTGTCTGTTTAGTTTTATGTTCATCGTCTTGCTTTTTGTTAATGGGTTGTGGGCTTTGCAGATGAAGCATGTTGGTTGAAACTAGGCACGAAAGAGCAACAAGGAAATGGCTTGGTAGTCGATCTGCCGTTCGATAAAAGTGTATTTCATCTGTCTCTGTTTCTGTCTGTTTCTCTTTGCGACTCCCTCTTTCTCTCCCTCTCGCTCTCCGTCTCTGTCTTTCTGTCTGTGTCATTCTGCCTCTCTTTCTGTCTGTCTGTCTCTCTTTCTGTCTGTCTGCCTCTCTTTCTGTCTGTCTGTCTCTCTTTCTGTCTGTCTGCCTCTCTTTCTGTCTGTCTCTCTTTCTGTCTGTCTGTCTCTCTTTCTGTCTGTCTGTCTGTCTGCCTCTCTTTCTGTCTGTCTGCCTCTCTTTCTGTCTGTCTGCCTCTCTTTCTGTCTGTCTGTCTGTCTGCCTCTCTTTCTGTCTGTCTGTCTGTCCGCCTCTCTTTCTGTCTGTCTGTCTGCCTCGCTTTCTCTCTTTCTGTCTGTCTGCCTCTCTTTCTGTCTGTCTGTCTGTCTGCCTCTCTTTCTGTCTGTCTGTCTCTCTGTCTGTCTGCCTCTTTTTCTGTCTGTCTGTCTGCCTCTCGTTCTGTCTCTCTGTCTCTCTGCTTATCTTTCTGTATGTCTGTCTGTCTGTCTGTCTGTCTGTCTTTCTGTCTGTCTGCCTCTCTTTCTGTCTGTCTGCCTCTCTTTCTGTCTGTCTGCCTCTCTTTCTGTCTGTCTCTCTTTCTGTCTTTCTGTCTGTCTGCCTCTCTTTCTGTCTGTCTGTCTCTCTTTCTGTCTGTCTGTCTGTCTGTCTGTCTGCCTCTCTTTCTGTCTGTCTGTCTGTCTGCCTCTCTTTCTGTCTGTCTGTCTGCCTCTCTTTCTGTCTGTCTGTCTGTCTGCCTCTCTTTCTGTCTGTCTGTCTGCCTCTCTGTCTGTCTGTCTGCCTCTCGTTCTCTGTCTCTGTCTGTCTGTCTGTCTGTCTGTCTCTCTGTTTGTGTCTCTCTCTCTCTGTCTCTGTCTGTCTGTCTGTCTCTGTCTGTCTGTCTGTCTCTCTCTCTCTCTCTCTCTCTCTCGCACGCTCGCTCGCACGCTCGCATTGAAACTATTCGTGCCGACATATGCACATCAACAATACAGAGAGAGAGAAGAGAGAGAGAGGGGGAGAGAGAGAGAGCAAATGGAAAAAAACAGCATTCAGAGCGTGTTTTGACTTTTTCTGCCGACTAATAGGAAAAACAGCATTAATCTGTCAGAGTATATTCTCATTCTCACACGTGAAATCTAATCCAGGCTAATTTCATCTCATCTCATCTTATCTAATCTAACGTTTCTGAAAAGAATCCTGTCAGACCTGATCAAATCTGCAATAATTTCATCTAATGCAATTTAATCTAATCTAATCTAATGCAATCTAATATAATCTTATCTAATCTAATCTAATCTAAAATTCTGTTCGATCATAACCACTCGACCAACCACTGCAGCGCAGCGTATTGAAAATTACGTCGAACTCGCGTACGTGACTCTTTTCCAAGTGAAAGGATAAAACACTTTGTCAGACATCATGCATGTAAAAATGGAAAGCTCAGCCGTACAGTGGCAGTGCAAGCAAGGAATCGCCAATATATAATTGTTGCTGCCTTTTGTTTGTGTGTGTGTGTAGGTGAGAGTTTCTCTGCTTTTCTTTTCGAGGCAGTAACAGTTTGTAGCTGTCTGTGAGAGAGAAATTTGGCCTTATTTTGGGCCAAAAAAGATAGTGTGAGTAGAGTGGGCTGGGCGGTAAGAGAAATTATATGCATGGGCTGTTTCGGTGTCAGTGATCTGAGGTTTGTTTCTTTCGTGGTTAATGATTATGTGTGAGAAAAAATAGGCCTGATTCCAAGGCCAAAATTGAGCGAGTGTTTTAACTTTCTCTGACCTGCCTCGATGGAACATAAGAAAAGAGTGCATGAGATGTTCGGTGCCAGCGATGTGAGTCAGTTGTGTTTCTTTTGTACTTTGTGGTTGTTTGGGGAAAATGAGACCGGATTCTAGTCCAAAAACGAGCGAGTGTTTAACTTTCACTGGAGTGCCAAGATGGAATAGAAGAGAAAAGTGCATTGAGTGTTTCGGTGCAAGCGATGTGAGTTGTGTTTTTTGCAGTTTATGGTTATGTGTTGGAGAAAACTGCCCTGATTCTTGGCCAAAAAAGATAGCGCGTGAGAGTGTTTAACTGGCGCGAGTGTCAGATTAAAATTTTTCCCGAAGAGGGCTGGCCTGCATGGTTTGAACATGAGAGAAAAGTGGATGGGATGTTTCGGTGCAAGTAATGTGATTTTTTTTTTTGGTGGCGGTTTAAAGCTGTGTGGGGGAGAAATTAGGCCTGATAACGGACTTAACATTATTGTGCTAGCGGGTGTGTAACTTTCATTGAAGTGGGCTAGTTGGCCGGTTACATTGTGGAAACTGCATGAACTGATGTCTCAGTGCCACGACGGTGATGCGCGGTTGTGTGTGTGTGTGTGTGTGTGTGCCGTGTGTCAGTGTGTGTGTGTGTGTGTATGTGTGTGTGTGAGTGTGTGTGTGTGTGTCACGTGTGTGTGTGTGTGTGTGTGTGAGTGTGTGTGTGTGTGTGTGAGTGTGTGTGTGAGTGTGTGTGTGTGTGTGTGAGTGTGTGTGTGTGTGTGTGTGTGTGTGTGTGTGTGTGTGTGTGTGAGTCAGTGTCACAGTGTGTGTGTGTGCAGTGAGTGTGTGTGTGTGTGAGTCAGTGTGTGTGTGTGAGGTGTGTGTGTGTCAGTGTGTGTGAGTGTGTGTGTGTGAGTCAGTGTCAGTGTGTGTGTGACTGAGTCAGTGTGTGTGTGTGTGTGTGTGTGTGAGTGTGTGTGTGTGTGTGTGTGAGTCAGTGTGAGAGAAAGAAATGAGGTCTTACATTTTTGCCCCCCCCCCCCAAAAAAAAAGCTCTAGAGAGTGATTAATGTTCACTAGAGTGCGGTGGGTGGATAAGTAAAAAGTGCATGGATGTTTTGGTGCCAGCGATGCGAACTGTGGTTCTATTTGTAGCGGAATTTTGTGGGCACAAGTAAATGAGTTTTAATACTCAGCCAAAAGATTGCAAGATTGTGCGGTGTGATTGGGATGTTTCAACTTGTTTTCTAGTGAACACGATCAGACGCACATGTGTTTTTGTGCCATTAAAATTATTTTTAACGTTGATTGAAAATACGATCAACAAAGGGAAGTAATCCATCTAAATGCGTACAACATGATTGTGTAATAGAGTAAGTGGGAGTTATTCGGAACCAGTCTACTGGCACCCGAGAGAATAACAAGCATTGACATATAAACAAGCGACTTTCATCAAATGAGCGACTTTCAGTTTACGCCTAAGAAAAAGCAAAGTTTTGGCTTCGTGTCATTGTTTGTGATTTTCGGCTGTGACATGCGGCAAATGTCTGTTGAACCGTTCCAGCGGATTTACTGCACAAATTCACTTTCAACTTACTTCTGATTTTGACTTCTAGCCAGACGAACGATAAATCAGACACTGAAGACGGTGCCAGCAAAGCTTTTTCTCAAATTTATTTATAGCCGGGGTGTTTAGAAAAAATAAAATTGCGAAAAGTAATAAACACAGACAGAAAACACGCACGCACGCACACAAACACACACACACATTCACACTCACTCACACACTCATAGAAACACAAACACACACACACAAACAGGCACACACTCTGTCTCTGTCTCTGTCTCTGTCTCTCTCTCTCTCTCTCTCTCTCTCTCTCTCTCTCAAACTCCATGGCAGCCTTGATATATCGCCAGAAGGCGTCGCAACACAAATTGTGTGTAAAAAAGTAAACACAGACAGAAAATGTGAGAGCTGCAATTCCCATAGCCACAACGAAAAAGAATAAAAGAAAAAAGAAGAAAAAAAGAAAAACACAAAACAACCCCTCGTTCTGATATCTCGCCAGAAGAAGGCGATGCAAGACAATTTGTACATGTTTCGACGGTTCTTGTGCATTTGTTCTGTTGTTTGTGTGATTGCAGAAACAAGTGACTTTCCTCACACACGTGTGTATTCACGGCCCCGGAGTTTGCCATGGGTGAGACGGGACCTTAATGGAAACCGTTCCTTGCATTGTTTTGCTGTTTTGACTGCTGGAGTTACGCAGTGCACCGAGAAAGTGGAGGTAAAGGCCTCGTTGTTGGTCTTGTGGAAAATGTGTGTTGATTTATTCTTGGACTGAAACATTGGAGTGGTGGGGTTTGAGTTGGGTGGGGAGTTGATGCTCGATGGGTTGGTTGGTTGCTTTGAAGAGGGGAGGTGTTGATGTGTGCTTGTGTGTGTGCCGGTGTGTGTGTGTGTGTTTGTGTGTGCCCGGTGATCGTGCGTGCGTGCGTACGTGTGAGTGTGTGGGTGGGTGTGTGAGTGTGTGTGGGTGTGTGTGTGTAAGAGAAAGAGGGAGTGTGGATGATCATGTCTATCTGTTTGTCTGTGTGTCTTTCACCGCCACGCTTCCGTTCTGCATTATGATACCGGCCTTATGTATCGTGTCGTGTTGTTCTCGCTTAATGTTTATGGATTTCTTCAATCCACCTTCTCTCTTGAAGTACTCTTTTTTGAAACCTTTGTTTTTTTGTCGTTATCTCTGAACCGATTGAATACTGGCATTGTATAACGACTGAAAATCTTCAAATATCTTCAGGAAAAACAGCGATTTCTGGACCCTTTAGTTGTTTGCATCACAAGGAAATGAAAAGTCAGTCAGTGTAACAAAAGAGCCCCATTATCCTCCGAAGATGAAGTATTGCCGCCCATATGGCGGGATAACAGAGTAACCTCCCTGTACCAAGCAGCCCCCTCGCGGCTGAAGAAGCGAACAACAAACAAACCATATTAAATTATCTCTTTATGTGCAATTGTTGGAAAATGGGATGTTCGTGGACAGATAACAGCAACAATATAGGGCAACTTTTCATCTCATCAAAGATCAGTCATTATCCGTCCTTTCCTGTCGAACGACATAATCTTCGCTAGTTTAACCTTCAAAGAAACATATTGCCTGTGTTTTTCCTGCTTCCGGTTTTCCCATAGGACATCAATCACCGGAACTTCAGATGCGGTTTGCGATAGCTCAACTGATCATGATCTATTTTCATCATGGCCGATTGGAGATGAAGCTAAGTGAACCAAAATCATGATACTTTTGGGAAAAGTCGTTATATCTCCACTGATGCGGGTCGGTCGTAACAGAGAGTGGGACGTAATATAGAGGTTGGTTGGTTGGTTTTGGGGTTTTAATGTCCCTTCAGCAGATGCTAGCTGCTATTCGAGACCGGTAGGGGAAAGGCTCCTAATATGGACCGGCTCCTAATATGGACCACCTCCTGTTCTGACAAACTAACGGCGCTAGAGCGCTCAAAACAATTTCATTCGCTTTATTCACCCTCTCTGGATAAGTTGCACATGTCAAAACAGTTGCAGAAACACAAACCTCAAAACCGTTAGGCTTTTTCGCTTTTTATATTTAGTCAAGTTTTGACTAAATATTTTAACATCGAGGGGGAATCGAAACGAGGGTCGTGGTGTATGTGTGTGTGTATGTGTGTGTGTGTGTGTGTGTGTGTGTGTGTGTGTGCGTGCGTGCGTGCGTGCGTGCGTGTAGAGCGATTCAGACCAAACTACTGGACCGATCTTTATGAAATTTGACATGAGAGTTCCTTGGATTGATATCCCCATACGTATTTTTCATTTTTTTGATAAATGTCTTTGATGACGTCATATCCGGCTTTTCGTGAAAGTTGAGGCGGCACTGTCACGCCCTCATTTTTCAACCAAATTGGTTGAAATTTTGGTCAAGTAATCTTCGACGAAGCCCGGGGTTCGGTATTGCATTTCAGCTTGGTGGCTTAAAAATTAATTAATGACTTTGGTCATTAAAAATCTGAAAATTGTAAAAAAAAAATAAAAATTTATAAAACGATCCAAATTTACGTTTATCTTATTCTCCATCATTTGCTGATTCCAAAAACATATAAATATGTTATATTCGGATTAAAAACAAGCTCTGAAAATTAAATATATAAAAATTATTATCAAAATTAATTTGTCCAAATCAATTTAAAAACACTTTCATCTTATTCCTTGTCGGTTCCTGATTCCAAAAACATATAGATATGATATGTTTGGATTAAAAACACGCTCAGAAAGTTAAAACGAAGAGAGGTACAGAAAAGCGTGCTATCCTTCTTAGCGCAACTACTACCCCGCTCTTCTTGTCAATTTCACTGCCTTTGCCATGAGCGATGGCCTGACGATGCTACGAGTTGGTTGGTTGGTTGGTTTTTGGGGTTTAATGTCTCTTCAGCAGATGCTAGCTGCTATTCGAGACCGGATGCTAAGAGTAAAATGGCATTGCGTTTCATTCTGTGAGTTCGACAGCTACTTGACTAAATATTGTATTTTCGCCTTACGCGACTTGTTTATATTTAGTCAAGTTTTGACTAAATATTTTAACATCGAGGGGGAATCGAAACGAGGGTATGGTCTATGTGTGTCTGTCTGTCTGTGCGTGTGTGTGTGTGTGTGTAGAGCGATTCAGACTAAACTACTGGACCGATCTTTATGAAATTTGACATGAGAGTTCCTGGGTATGAAATCCCCGAACGTTTTTTTCATTTTTTTGATAAATGTCTTTGATGACGTCATATCCGGCTTTTCGTGAAAGTTGAGGCGGCACTGTCACGCCCTCATTTTTCAACCAAATTGGTTGAAATTTTGGTCAAGTAATCTTCGACAAAGCCCGGGGTTCGGTATTGCATTTCAGCTTGGTGGCTTAAAAATTAATTAATGACTTTGGTCATTAAAAATCTGAAAATTGTAAAAAAAAATAAAAATTTATAAAACGATCCAAATTTACGTTTATCTTATTCTCCATCATTTGCTGATTCCAAAAACATATAAATATGTTATATTCGGATTAAAAACAAGCTCTGAAAATTAAATATATAAAAATTATTATCAAATTTTTTTTTTCGAAATCGTTTTAAAAACACTTTCATCTTATTCCTTGTCGGTTCCTCATTCCAAAAACATATAGATATGATATGTTTGGATTAAAAACACGCTCAGAAAGTTAAAACGAAGAGAGGTACAGAAAAGCGTGCTATCCTTCTCAGCGCAACGAATACCCCGCTCTTCTTGTCAATTCCACGTGCACTGCCTTTGCCACGGGCGGTGGAGTGACGATGCTACGAGTATACGGTCTTGCTGCGTTGCGTTGCGTTCAGTTTCATTCTGTGAGTTCGACAGCTACTTGACTAAATATTGTATTTTCGCCTTACGCGACTTGTTTCACTTTTGGCAGCGTTCACTCTAAATTTGCCGCCTAAAACGGACTCGTTTCTGTCCACAGCCAAAGCTTTCATAACACAAAAATGGCTATATATGATAGCTAAGACAGTATTTGTTACATTTTAACAGTGTGTACCCCGAGTTTCTACTGCAAACAAAAAATAATAGCAAAACCTCAAAGTATGTGTGAG
>NC_090259.1:26051048-26053548 GCF_037325665.1 Littorina saxatilis
GGAAGAGAGGTGATTGAAATTAAAACACGATCAGAAAAAATGCACCGTAGAAAGAGAACAAAGAAATGTCCAGAATCTCACAAAAGCACTGAAGCGTAGTAATCAATGCCTGCGCTATTCAGATGGTGTGTGTCTTCGGTGACGTTTTTCAACCGTTTCAACACTGCACACAGCAGCGTAAATATCGATTTTTTCTTTATTCGACCGATTTCTTTTCATTCATCCTTTGTGGAGGTCACAGTGAGGCGAGAGAAATTAGAACTGTCTGTTATTTATTATTTCTTCAATCGCTTTGACCAATTTTGCATTCAACACTGTTGTCATAACAAACACTCTACGCAACTCCTCCCCTTTATGCAGCGTGGGGCTATTATTACCTCCCTTGCCGTGAAAAGCTCGTTCCAGCGTTTGTGTTGCGGGCTCTTCAATGATAATGATTTGTGTGGTTTATGTGCATGTGGGAATCATGAATATGGGGTGGGGGTGAGGTTGAGGAGCGGGAGAACTTAAGGGTGTGGTTTCTCTCAATATGGAGATGAATGGAGGTGGCATAGGGGAAAGGGGGGGGGGGGGGGGGGTAGAGTCGGATTTGGAACGGAGGTGAAACGAAGAATCGTATTTGAAGTGACGTGACATTATAACTGTGAATCGAAGGCACTAATTCATATTCAAGTGCACTGCTGCTCGTGTCAAATATTATATGATGATTGTGATGACGACGATGCTAACGATGATAATAAGAGCGATGTTAGTGATATTTTTCCGCTGCGGGGGAAAAATAAAACCAACTCAGAGGAATCCACTCCAAATCAGAACCTGTCTCTGCTGCGTCGTACTAACGAAGATTTGAACAGATCAGTGGGCAAAATAGACTGAACCCGCATCTCATTCTTGGAATCCAACATGAGTACTTGAATACATTAAAAAAAATTTTTTTTAAAGTGTCTGAAAGTGAACTCTGAGTCCTGTTAAGCAAAGACATTCATAATTTCAAAAATGGTCCACCCTTGAACTGAGATAACACAAAGCTTGATTTCAGCTAAAAGTCTGAAGATCTTCATAATTCAGTATTACATTTCAGCTCAATGTGAAATACGTATACTTGTCGTATAATCTCGTATAATTGCGACAGTCAATACAAGTTTCTTGCACAACCCCCATGAAATAGTCCTCAACCCTGGTCGGGATTGTTTGCACATGTGGGGTCGGTATGCATCATGTTTGCATACACTCTGTAATTTGAGCTATAGCTAGCAGAGAGAGAGAGAGAGAGGGGGGGGATATTAGCCAGTGCGTCATCGGTTTTTCCCCAAATCGGCGATGACGGTTCTATTGTCATGAGAAGATCCAAACGGAGGCATTGCTGCAATAGCCTTAACCCCCTCCCCGCACCACGTGACGTATGTCTTCGGTTGCTAGCATCTTTACCCCTAACTTCATGTAAATAGTTTCAAAAGTACTAAGACTTACACCTTACACGTACTTGCTTATTGCTGGTAGTCTTCATGCAAAGTTACCTTTCACAGACCAAGAACGTGGAGAAAAAAACTAGTATCAATGTGTGTACGTCCAAATTTAAAAAGAATTGAGACGCAAACTTGCTTATTGCTGGTAGTCTCTATGCATAGTTACCTTTCACAGACCAAGAACGTGGAACAAAATTCCCGTTGGAGTGAACTAGCTGTCCCATTACCTTTTCTCGAACAAGCTCTGCGACTTTGCCATCAGTGACGGTGAATAATTTCCAGGCTGCACTGTTACAATGTCACCTACCCCTGCTTCTCTCTCCTGCGTACGCATGAATATGCAGTCAATTTATACACATATACAACAACTATTTTAAAAATACGCTGGTGAAATCATTTTAATTATCTGTACACGGTGATGACTGTTGGCCTTTTTTAAATTTTTTATTATATGATTGTATTGTAGATGCAAAGAGTGTATGGGTCACAGGGTGTATGAATGTTTTAACACAAGGACAAATACCAATGGCTTTATGCTATATGGCGGATTGAATTCTTGTTCTCTTACAGCTACGTCTCAATGGTTTCAATGCAGAAAGCTGATGACAGGTCGTCTCCGTCGTGTTCGCGTTGTGTGTAGTCTACTTTTGAAACCGATCTAAAACTGGATTTGTGTAGATATGATCGGGTGTAAGTTTTTATACGGGTACTAAGGCTTTATGCTCGCCCTCACCGGGTCATAATCTCTCACCCGTGTCCTCGAATCAGTGTTCGAGTTTAGTCAGTAGGTTTGCTCAATGAACTGGAACGATAGAATGATCTGAGACCAATCAAAGAGAATCGAAAGTGTTCCTATAATTTCTGTTTCTAGTGACACCTTTCTAGGTGTGTGTGTATAGGGTGTGTGTGTGTCAGTGTGTGTGTGTGTGTGTGTTGGGGGGGTTGTGAGTGTGTGAGTGTGTGTGTGGATGTGTGTGTGTGTGTGGATGTGTGTGTGTTTGTGTGGATGTGAGTATGTGTGTGCGCGCGAGTTT